>NW_006300375.1:380921-411976 GCF_000327345.1 Myotis davidii
CTTTCTCCTACTTCCCTGGGTACCCACTGGCTCCCGTTTTGTCATTCAGTGTCTTCCTGTTGAGGCCTGCCACCTCCTTGAATTTTTCTTACTTCCAAGTTACTTAACCTCATCCAGCTTTGGTTAGAACCCAATTCTCTGAAGCAGTTCCTCTCTGCTAAATATTCAGGAGGCAAGTTTCTTCACATTCCCAGAGGCATTTTCATTTTTAGAAGTAGATGCTTAATATCTCAAATTTCTAATTGAGAACATTCAGATGATATAACAATATATTAAATCATTCCATTCACATGGGAAAATGTACCGGGGCTGAGAGAAATTTGTAGGCAGTCCCTGAAAGAGGACTTTTACTAATGATCATCTCTCCTGGGAAGTTCCTCATTTTCACCTGTCTTTACCCTTTTCATGTTCAGAACCAGAGATTTGTTAAAAGCTGCATGTGTTGGGATGTTTTGTCTGACTGATTTCCAGTAGCAACCCATGGCAGTAACTCTGAGGATTTGTGGGTGGTGGATGGCAGGCAGGAGCAGTAGCTGCGAAAACAATTTTTTTTTTTTTTGGCAATAGATGGACTTGACTCTGGAACTTTCCTATATTCTCTTCTGCTTTGTTTCTCTGCTTTCCATACCTGTCTAGCTAGGCTCTCAGTCAATAAATTTGTCCTCACTGAAAATGAAAGTGTTACCAACCATACTTCTATTTGATCATCTCTCAACATTACTGGAGAAAAGCTTTTTTCCAAAGTTGAGTTTGGGCCTCCAAAATTTCACTCTTCCTAGTGCATTCTGCAGTTAAGCCAATGTAAACCAGAACTGTATGCTCAACCACATCCCCCCATTGTCCATAATGATTCCTAGCTTTTGCCTTAATCATCTTAGCTTTTAGGACCTTTTCTAGATTATTGTATTTTATCATTGTAACCCCTGTTTTGGATCCATTTAGCATTTTTTAAAAGTTTGATTTTCTTCTCTTAGGTCTCATGGGATTTTATTCTCTCTGGCTCTGAGAAGTCATTGTGCATTCTCATGCCCAGTGTGATTGCCCAATGTGGAGGCAGTGCGATTGCCTCCTCTTTTCCCTGGCCTCTGACTTTAAGCAGTCGGCAAACACTGTCCCCTTTGAGCACTCATAATGAGGACTGAATGCAACGCCACACATGTGGCTCTCCTATGCACTGCACATAAATCCTGTTTTCTCACATCCTAACGAAGATGACAGCGAACCCCTTCTTGCTCCATCTGATGCCACACAATCACATCATAGCTGTCTGAAGTACTTAAGTGAATTACAGAGCAGTTTTGCATATAACAACAGAATGTGTCAAGCGTTCTTTCATATACTTAACTAGGGACCCAGTGCACAAATTCATGCACCTTGAAAGGAACTGTGGGCTGCGAGGCTGCCATGGGCAAGGGTTGGGTCTCAGCCCACCCTCCATGCCCCTGCCCGGCCTTTCCCACCATGGCCCCCGGTCCTCTCTCTGCTGGCAGCCCTGCTCCCACTGCTGCCCTGACGGCGCCGGCCCCACTCTCACCCGCTGACTGTGCAGAGCGATTGGGACCAGTGCCAGGTACTGGCAGTGGGTGCAAGTGGGGCCATCGCTGGCAGTGGGTGCGAGAGGCAGCTGCTGGCCTCGATCACCCCTCAGGAGCAGGGGGAGGTGAAGAAGCCCTTGGGTGATTCTGGCTGGCAACCTCTGGTGCACCCACTGACGGCGCAGGCAGCGGATGCGAGCAGTGGCTCCGGTGCTGACAGCGGGTGCTAGTGGACCCTGGACCGGAAACAGGTGTGAGCGCCAGGCAGGACTGTGGCACGCGGGAGCAAAGAATTTTCAGTAACCACCAGAGGCTCGCCCTGATGACAGTGACCGGTGCCCCGCCTTGGTCTGGAGCCCTGGCTCACCTGCTACACCATCCCACCGCGGCCCACGCCTGCCATGTTCCACGTGCACCCCCTGGTGGTCAGCGCAGGTCATAGTGACTGGTTGTTCCATTGTTCGGTTTTTCTGCTGTTTGTTCCATTTTCATATTAGGGTTTTATATACTAGTATATAGGTATGCATTATTCATTTAATCACATAGGTACTGAGGTGGGTACTGTAATTTTTCACTTGTTGTTAAATAGAAATAGAAGCAAGAGAAACTAAGTGAGTTAATATCATCCATGAAGCTACGAGTTAACAGAGTGAGATTCAAGTTGAGGACGTTTAGCTCTGGAACTTGACCCTTAACTCTTCCTGGATATGGTGTATGGTGAAGCCGATTGCTCTAGACCAGAGATTTTCAATCCTCTTCATCTCATGGCATGCATAAACTAATTACTAACATGCTGCGGCACACCAAAAAAATACTTTACTTTTTTTTTTTTTTGCCAATCTGACAAAAAAAGATAGGTATTTTTGACATTTGTTCACACAAGACAGCTATGGTTGTGTTAGCTGTTGTCATTATTTTATTTGACAATCTAAGGGAAAAAGAAGTTGGTGCCCCTGACTAAATAGTCAGGTATTGCATATTTAAAAAAGTCTTGCAGAGCACTGGTTGAAAATCGCTGCTCTAGATAATTGCCCAGTGAGATGCCAGTATTAAGGCCATTTGTAGTTCAGGAAGTAGCCACAGCATGAGGTTAATTTATTACTTCCTGTTGCCTGACTAAAGCAGTTCAAACAACTCTCAATTGTGATGCACTAACACCTTTGGAAAAGTCTATTACTGCAAAGAATTCATGTTGCTTCTGTCTTTTTTGGCTATCCTACAGGAGACAAGAGAGACCATAACACAGTCTAACTGAGGTTATCTCATTTTAAACCTTGGAAGCCACAGCATTTGAAGTATACAGAAAAGAAAATTAGAAAAATGACAAATGCACTTATTAAGAACTGAACCAAATCCCCCCAGCAAACAATGTTCTCCCAAATCTTATAGCAACTGCTTGAAAGCCTGCCAGTACCAATCACTGAAGAACAAAACAAACTGTGTAGCACAATGCTTAATTGTCTCCTTGGACTAAATATATTTGACTATCGAGAGCCGTGACCTACTGAAGGAAGCAAGTGGAGCATTCAGCCCCAGCGTCACTCTACCAGAAAAGTGATGCTTAGCCGAGAGACAGTGACTTCGGAAATCCTTCATTAGTTAAGGAAATTTTCCCTCCTGTGTAAATATGTACACTCCTTGGAACAAAGCATATTAAGTCTCACTCATTACTCAGGCTCCGGTGGAACTAGTTAACTCAATCCCACTGCTGGCCAACTGAGACTAAGCTGATAAGGACCAGAGAGAGAGAGGCAGTGCAGTGCATTGAAAGGGTACAGGTGTCAAGGTCAATAAAAAAGGATCTAAATCTAGATCCATCTCTTATAATCTGGGTAAAAATGAACAGATTTTGAAACCTCATTTCTCTGTGAAATGGGTTTGATACTTACTCAGGACTTTATTGTCATGATTATGTAGGGTAAAACCGTACATTCAGGGAATTTCCTCTTGATTAGGCTCTTCCCTTTAAACTCCTCTAATTGATGTTCTTTGGTCAAAAGAGTCTCTGTCAGTTACAAACACCAGAGAAACTGCTCTACATCGAGTGATGCACCTTCAGTCAAACTGTTAAAAAGCCCAGAATCCCCAGAGGGATCCAGTTTTCCAATTGCTCTGCGATAATAACAGAACAACAGAAAGCAAACGTGACATATCTCCAGTGGCCCGTGTTCTACAATCTACTCACATGGAATTTTTTTCTTGCTCTGAAACTACTTGGATATTTCCTACTTGAAATAAAATTTTGCTTTTTGTTTAAGTTTAAACAAACAAACAAACAAAAAGCACCCAGATTATAATATCTACTAAGATGTTAGTTCTTTGTTGTTGTTGTTGTTTTTTAATATATTTTACTGATTTTTTACAGAGAGGAAGGGAGAGGGATAGAGAATTAGAAACATTGATGAGAGAGGAAACAATGATCAGCTGCCTCCTGCACACTCCCCGCTGGGGATGTGCCCGCAACCAAGGTTCATGCCCTTGACTGGAATCAAACCTGGGACCCTTGAGTCCGAAGGCTGACACTCTATCCACTGAGCCAAACCGGTTAGGGCAGTTCTGTTTTATCCTAATGTTTCTCTGGAAGATGTATTGTAGAGGGGGCGTGGTGGTGGTGGTGGTGGGGAGCAACTAGGTCACTTCTGTCTCCAGAGGTCTGGGTTCACAAGAAAGGAGTAAAAGAAAGGACAAATAGAACAAGAGCAATTTGGAAGGAGGTCATAGGTACTAAACAAAAGTATTCAGCGATTTTGAACTGTTCATAATTAGACCAGATTTATTATCTTACTTTCTCTCTCATATCTACTTTTTTTCCTTTGTACAATAATCTCTATTTAAAAATATTACCTTATGGGGTCAGGATCCTCATAAAATAGCCATCACAAGTCCAATTTATTATCTGCTACATTGCTAAGGCTTTGCTTTTATGGAGCGACAAGCTAAAGCCCATTCTTGAAGTTACAACTTCATGATTGGTTAGTTTGACACAATGCTGGGTCTGGGAGGAAAATACTATCTTTGGGGTGGGAAGTAGGGACAGAAAACATCTACTTTAAGTGAGAACAGACTAGCAAAATTGAGTGGCATTTTGGTTCAAGCTCTGGGAATGATTGAAGGCCATGCTTACAGTATTGTAATGTGTATGTGCAATAAAATCCTTGCATCTATCACATTTTAAAACAGACCTGCATGTTCTAGAGAACAAAACAAATAAAAAAGCCAAAAGCATCTCAGGCACTTTCTTCATTGCTTCACTTTAGAGAAAGGACACTGTGACTGCATGGAATGACTTTGAAGTCTCACTAGCCACTCTGTCTTATACCCCAACCCTTCCGGCTTTTCCTACATATTTCTCCCTCTGTAATCAACAAGGTTAAACAGTCAAATTAAGGTCACAATTCCCCCAACAGATTTTATTACTATTAACTTAAAGCCAGTTGGGATAGAAATGCTAATATCAATCCACAGATGAGGGCGTTGAGATGATGGGGAGGTTTTGGATCAGGGCCTTCTATGAAATGGCCCGCCCTCACAGTGGCAGGAACCACTTCTACCTGACGTGTGCTTGGTGACTGGTTCTAGGGCAGCTGATGAATTGCTGCCTCCTTTTCTACTTCGATTGCCTTCCCTTCCCTCTTTGACTCTTCCATTCCTTCTTTCCCCCAGGAAAGTGAGCCGTTGTTAGAGACGAGATCATCCCAGAGGCTTACCTGAAGGTACAACTTCTGATTATATTTGGGAATTTAAATGTTAAGCTGACATAAGTGACATCCTCAATGCTATCTTTTTCATATTGACTTTAATATATTCATGACTTCAGTTGTCTATTTTGAAAAACATTTCTGATGCTAAGTCTTATTTAAACTGAAAAAAAAAAAAAGAAGCAGAAACCAGCAAGCAGCACCTATTCGGAGACATTCACATCACCAGCTCCTGAAGAGATCAAGGTAAGGTTTCATCAGTTCCAGATGCTTCCCATCCCTAACCTGCTGTTCTAGATCAGAGCTACTGTGAAGATATTTGCCACAGTGAGTTCGCTCCAATATTAACTATTGGAGATGATAACCTCCTAAACGGTGCCAGTGTGAGTAATAACTTTCCCCACATCCACAAATACATGTCAAAGGAGAGACTGTGTGCCTTGTTCCCCAGGGAGACGGGGGAAATCAAAGATATTAAAGATTGAACATAGAAGGAATGTTTTATCAGCATTTGTCAAGTGATAAATCTGTGCACTTTTTCTCTTTCTTTTGATTATTATAAAAAAATATAATAGCTTAAATTTTGTTTTTGAGGGGGGGGAGGTATAAAAAAGTTTTTCAATGCAGCTGAAAGCATACCTTTAAAAAATTCTGACTGAAATGTGGTAATTTATTCATTCAAGAACAACAGGAGCATCTTCTGTGAGGCAAACCTTAATTTAGGTGCTGGGCACAGGGGTGAATAAAGCAGGTGTCGTCTCTGTCCCCAGTGGCTTACAGTATTAGGGGGAGAGAAGCAAGGAATAACCAAGTTAGAAAGGACATCGACAATATCATTTCAGTTTGGGGGTGGGGGGGGGTGGGGAGAAGCCCAAGAAAATAAAGCAACGTAAAGGATGAAGTATTCTCTGCATGGAAAGCGGCTACCGTTTCAAACTGGGTGGTCAGAAGAGGCTTCTCGGAGAAGGTTGACATTTAGAAGCCACATAAATAGAAAACATCATAAAGAATTATATTTCACTCTGCAAAACACAGTGCAAGATGGTGATATAGTATATATATATATGTTACTTAAGTAATTATTTTGACTTGATTTTGGTACATGAAGATTATAAAACATTTTTACTTATTTTAAATGAATTATTTAGGCATTTGCCTCCAATCTAAATTCATAAGTAACTGTGCTGTGTGGTGCTTTTCACCTTCCTCCATGCAGCCCTCAGGTTTTCCTCAGTCTCAAGTATAAGTGGATGGGGAATGTTGCCTTGGGTGCCAGATTATTAGCCCTGCCGGGTGTTTACTTTTTATGGTTGTGTATTGTGCATAAAAATATAAAAGCAAGCTGGAGGTTTAGAACTTAGTTTTTATATAACATTGTCAAGTAGATTCTGCATCTGGGATGATTTTCTGACTAATACTGCTTTTCTTTTTATACCTAGCGATAGCTTTCCTTTCACCGTTTTGTACTCTTCATTATTTTGGTTGAATCAATGTCTAAAAAGACTCTCTGACTTTTAACATGCTCTCCTTAATTGACCTAATTATTCAATGCTCATCTTAAAGTAGCTATCTAGTCTCTACCCATGTCAGTGATTGCAAGAACTAGATTATAATTTTCACAAAAGATAAAAGTTATTGTGTGTTGGCATGGCTGAAGATATTTACAAAGAAAATTTAGCACAGTCTGGCTGCTGTGGCTCAGTGCTTGAGCATCGACCTTTCAACCAGGAGGTTACAGTTCAATTCCAGGTCAGGGCCCATGCCTGGGTAACAGGCTCAATCCCCCATGTGGGGTGTGCAGGAGGCAGCCAGTCAATGATTCTCTCTCATCACTGATGTTTCTCTCTCTCTCTCCCTCTCCCTTCTTCTCTGTAATCAATAAAAATATATTTTAAAAAATTAGCACAGTGTCATGACTGTAAATGATAAAAGGCTATGAACTAGAACTTTTTCATTCAAGTTAAATTCCTCTAAGACTTTGTAGTATCAATTGTAACAATATATTTTCTTGATGTGGACACGTACTCGCCATCTACTAGTAGATGGAGGCTACTGATGCATTTCACACAGGCCACCAAAGAGTGGTGTGTGAGTGCTTCTGCTCTCTGTCAGTCATTAGTCACATGGTCCCTGCAAGCCCAAAGTTGTTTGTTCTGTTTCTGGGGCTCAGTAACAAAGATAACTTAAAGTGATGCAGCATGATAAAGGAAAAATCAGACTTGTAAAGGGCTACTAAAACTAGAAGTTAAAATAGCGGAAGCAGTGCCCTTTTTGCCATGTTTTAAGTATCTTAATTAGAGCATAAAAATGGTATCTCCCCCCCCCCCCCCCCTACCCCCCCCCCCCCGCCATGGCAGGAACATATATGTGTTTCTAATATATATCAGTGACTTAAAATGGAAAAGAAAATGCTGTAACAATGTATAGGCACCTGATTGTGGGAATCCTTTGGACACTCACATAGCATGTGGATTTTTGATGTTATGAAGACATATATATGTAATTTTCAATGACAATGTAGTGTTGCTAGAGCAACAGACTATGTGGCTATCCACATCCATTTTTATCACACCCTAAGAAAGTGAAGTCAAAATTGTATAGAAAAATTCAATAAAGTAAAGTATTTCAAAGGCATTATAACCTAGTTCTAACTTTTTATAAGAAAGCATGTTTCAATCTAAAAGTCTAAGGTGAGAGGCACTCTGACAAAAAGAAAAATGTATGAAACCTCTAGGAACTTGGTTTTAGGAAAAATAGTTTTAATTAGAAATAATGCTGAGCTCTTAGAAAATATATCCCCCAAAGCAATGTAATTTTATATTTCTGTGTTTGTATACAGATTCATAATTTATATAGAGAGAATAACTTTTGTTTAAGGTGACCATTTGCTTTATAAGCAAAATCTAATATTCGTACAATTTGGGGATGGGACCTAAGATTGCGAGGTTAGCTTACCAAAGGGAAAATTAATTTCAAAGGAATTAAGTTACCCCAGTAAGGAAAGATCATTCTACTCCCAAATAAAATTGTTTTTTAACCGACAAATTAAAAATTAAAAACCATCTTTCTTCCCTCTTTATCTCTGTCTCTTTCAGAAATTTACTATGGTTCTATATATATATATATAAATATATATATATTTATTTATTGTGTGTGTGTGTGTGTGTGTGTGTGTGTGGTTTATACATCGCCCAATTTTTTTAACATCATCTAAACACCATTTGGTACTGCGTTTGCTCTTTTTAAAGATAGAAAAAAATTATTTTATTTTGCCAAATATGCTTGGTGAAATCATATTAAAAGTACTGTTTTGAAACATAGATTGGAAGATGATAAATGCAACCCTGTACTTCAGCCCATTGAGAACAATTTGACAGTTTTTGGTCTTGTTTTCTTAGGAAATAAATGGATGTGATTTACAAAAGGTCAACTGTGACCTTTCATCTACTATCACACCAATATTTTCAAATCTGTAGGGTATTTCTACTTTATAGGGCTACTCCCCCTTGAAACTCAACATGACTAAGTGTGTACTTCTCTCCTATACTGCTCTTCCTCGCCCTGGCAAAACAGTATTTGTCTCTCAACAACTCTATTTCGATTTACCATTTTACTATCTAAGACTCCAACTCTCTTTAAAAGCATTGCCTTTGACTTCTAAGACCCCTCTAGCAGCTCTAAGTATTCTCTCTCCAGACTCTACTCTGATATCCTATCCTGAGAAGAGTCTCTCTCCCTAGTATGTCTCCTCCAGCTCTTTCACTAGGCTTCTGGATCCTGACTGATCCATACTAGTTAAGAGAGATTTTTATGTTTAATGTTTCCAAGTCTCACCTTCCATTGATTTAACCTACTGCAAACTACCATCTCATGTAATAGATAAATCTAACAGAAAGTTTACTGAACAGAAATAATGCTGAGCTCTTAGAAAATATATCCCCCAAAGCAATGTAATTTTATATTTCTGTGTTTGTATACAGATTCATAATTTATATAGAGAGAATAACTTTTGTTTAAGGTGACCATTTGCTTTATAAGCAAAATCTAATATTCATACAATTTGGAGATGGGACCTAAGATTGCGAGGTTAGCTTTCATTCTTATCCAACTGGATTTTTTTTTTTTTTTTACTTAACACTTTAGATTGGTCCCTACTTTTAAAGATTCTGTACTTCACTTGTTTTCATGATCTATTAGGCTTTAGTTCTATTTGTATCCCGCCGACCACCTTTTTTCTCATACAGTATACATGAATTGGTGGAGTCCAGGAGGGCTCATCTGTGTCTGCCACTGCTTTTGCTGATCACCAGGGTTGTGACTGGCTCACAGGTATAAGGAGAGTTAGCTAGCCAGTTGTTGGGAGCAAAGCAACATTGATAAACAAAATCATGTAAAATAACAGAGGTTTTAGAGCATATGATGCTTTTAGGAAACGTTTGGTAGATTGGAAGATGAAAGTGGGGTGTCTGTATGGGTAAAACTGAAGAAATGGGTTAGAGTCAGACTATGAGGAATTTCAAATGCTGCGCTAAAGGTTTGGACTTTGTACAGAATGTTTGGGGTTCCAGTGGTAGATTCTAAACAGCGAAGTGATAAAGGTGCATTTGAATTTTAGGAAGACCACACTGGTGAAAATTTGGAAAATAATTTGAAATCATGTTAAGATTGGGTGGTTAGTCTAAAATCCTAGGAGACTGATGATGAAGATTTAAACCAGAACTTTCTCAGTGAGATAAACAGAATGGAATAGATTCAATAGCTACTTGGGTTCCAGAATTAACAAAACTTGAAAATTAATTGGATAGGGAGTGGGATTAAGAAAAACAGCAGCTGAGTACTATTCTCACAGATAAGTGATATTGAAATACGGGAAGGTAGAAAACATTTTTAAAAGGAAGATGCCAAAATTAGTTTTGGTCATGATTTTCAGTTGCATGAACAGCACCCAGATAAAATTGTTCAGGAAGCATGTAGAAAATGCATACAGTGATTAGGTGATTTTTCCTGGGAGAGATGAAGAGTCTTTTGGGGAAAATTGAAGCTATGATTATAGACCAGGGATAGAGAAGATAGATCACTCTATCAGTCAGCGTAGATATGGTTATGCTACAGTAACAACCTGCCCAAACCACAATGATTTACAATCACAAAGGTTTACTTCTCTCTTTTGCTTCATGTCCCATTTGGGTGGGCTTTGGCTCTGTTCTTATTTCTGGGACACAGCCATCCTGAACAATTTCTATACAGAACAGCACTTATGCCTGATAGACACTTACAGCTTCTAACTATAAATACATAAAATTACTCACATTTCCATGTCAAGCAAGTCACAAATCCTGACTTCTAAGGGATGGGGAAGTATAATCCTCTCCCCAGGGGGAGGAGAGAGCAGATATTTAGTAAACAAATGAAATCTACCAGATTTCCAAGGCAGGATCTAAAAGATCATAATTATTTAAGTTGCTCTTGGAAAAAGAAGCACCCTTCAAGAAAGCTGAAGCCGAGTGTCCAAAAATATGTGGGAAACACAAAAGAAGTATCTTTCCACAAAAAGAAGAAACCTATTTTGAGCCTAAGCAATCATTTATAATTGGAGGAGTATGCAGGTAAGTTTCTTGCAGAAGAACCACCCTGCCAGATGCTTTGCCACAGGCAAATGCAAAGAAAATGCAAGGACAATGCGTTAAGACAGGGTTTGGATATACTCTCATATAAAGGCAGAAATACTTTCTAAATTCCCCTTCATAGTTAAAATACATGTTTTCCTAGAACACTAAGGATAGTGTTAAATTTCTCATACTCCATGCTTGTTGAAGGCCTTGGGACTGGTGGTTATTTGCCCCTTCCACTTTAGGCAGAATGAAAACTCCCACAGACGGCGGTAACTTTTTATGACTTTTTTGTTCTATGATGTTTAGTTCTTTACAATGTGAATAAAGTACTTATTATTTTTCGGTTGTGAAGAGCTGGGCAAACTTCCAGAACTGAGGCCCGAACTTGCTGTTAATAAAGAAACGGTGAAACATTAGGAGGTGGAAGTGGTTCTGTCTTTATTCTAAAATAAAATGTGGAATTAAGAATCAAGATTTTAGATGTCAGTAAATCCAAGATCTCTAAAATGTTAGTTGGCTGTTGGTAGCTCTGCAGAGTCATAATAAATAAACTCATAGACTATGTATTTGTGCATCAAAAAATATATTGTGTTTCTGTGGAACTCAACTGTGAATGAAAGATCTAAGGCCCCTCTCCCCTTCTGTGATTTACATTAAACTCGAGGAAACATATGTTAATAAGTTGTACAAATTAATAATATAATTATATTATTGCTAAGTGTCAGGAAGGAGAAGTATGATTTCTAAAAGATGACTTGATCTAGTCTGGTTTCTTTGAGAAGGGGATCTGGTGTGAACAGTTGAGGGATGAATAGGCATTAGCAGGTTGAAAGAATGGAGCAGTGAGCTTTCCAGACAGAGGGAAGAGGGGCAGTTGAAAGAATGTAGATTAGGACCCTAGCTGGTTTGGCTCAGTGGATAGAGCATCGGTCTGTGGACTGAAGGGTCCTGAGCTCAATTCCAGTCAAGGGCACATACCCAGGTTGTGGGCTCTGTCCCCAGTAAGGGCTATGTAGGAGGCAGCTGATCAATGATTCTCATAATTGATGTTTCTATCTCTCCCTCCCTCTCTAAAATCAATAAAAATAATAATAAAAAGAGAAAGAATGTGGGTTAGGGAGCTTTCCAGACAGAGGGAATAGCAATAATGGAAGTGAAGAAAGCTGAGTTGCCAAGAGATTTTGAAAACATTCAGTCTATGAGAGAAGCATGGGGAAGACTCGCTGGCCTAAGTTGTACTTGATTGACAGATTCTGAAGGGTCTTAAAGTTCTTGTAATGGATTTCATTTGAGGGACCATGAAAGCCTTTTATTTTTTTTATGAAGACAGAGAGGCATTCACATTTGTGTTTTCAATAGATTATTCTGGTGGTTGAAGGAGAATGGATTAATGAAGTGCAAGAGTGATCATGACGTAATTTATTGTAGTTCAAGTAAGAGACCAAGGTGGCTGGGAACGGGAATGAAGAAATAAAGATGGAATCCAGAGGTATCTTGAAAATAAAGTCTCATGGGATCCATGATAGATAGATGCATGAAGTGAGGTTCTAAGAGAGATGAATCAAAGATGACTGCAAGGTTTCTGGCTTATGCAACTGTAGGGGTTGAGTTACCATTTACTGAGGAGGAGCACTGTAGGGGGACCAGATTTACGAGAGGGTATTTTGACTCTACAATTTATATGCAAAGACATTACTATCAAAGGCACTGGCCTTTGGGTGAGTACAAGTAGCATTCAGATAGAGGAGAGATCTAACAACTGCATCTCTTTTTGCTCCATGATCAAATTCTGTGAGCCCTAGGGAAAATCAATTTATTACAAAGGTCCATTTTATAATATCAAGTTAGCCATTCCTGACCTATTTTAATACAAAGATGATTTTTGAGGGAATATTCAAATTGATTGGGTGATTTGGCATTTGGGAATTAGACACTTTAATATTAAGCAGTTTGCTACAAACCACCTCTAAGTTTATCCCTGGCATATAGTAATAGTGATGATAAAGATGATGAGGGTACTTTTCATTTGTCATTAAGTCTTTACTATGTACCAAGTACCATTCTATGTGCTTTACATTTATCTGTCTCCCCACAACCCTGGGTACTATTATAAACACTCTTACAGATGAGAACAATGAGGTATAAAATTCTTCCGTCCTTCATCATGTGTACATAGCTAGTAAATGAGAGAAGATTTGAACACAGTTAGTATGATTTCTTAAACACTTTATTATGTCAAGTGCTTTTAAGTATAAGCTCTTAAACACTTTATTATGGAATTGGACTGTAGTGAATTCTAGTGTGCAGAAGCTAAAAGAATTAGACTGGAAAAAGGCAAAGGTCAAGGGATAGGATTGTGCTTTGGGGGCAAACTACTTTCACAAAAAGCCAGTAGCTGCCTCATAAAATATAATCCTAGGTTTGTTATTAAGGCTGATGTTTCCTTGAGTGAATGGCCCTGAGTAAGAGGTCGGTGGTAATTAATCACAAGAGTCCTATAGCATCATAACCCTAAGGAAACCCTAGGCTAGGGGTTGGAGATAGTTGCATGTAGGAAATATATTACAGTCATCTTTGTATTTCCAACATCTGGAAAGGGCTTTATGAATGACAGATATGAAGTGAGTGTTTAGTGGAAAAGTAAATGAATCTTGTAGTTACAAGTACAGTTGACCTTAAATAACACAGGTTTGAACTGTACAGGTTCATTTATATGCAGAACTTTTAAAAAATACTATAAATGTATTTTCTTTTCCTTATGATTTTTCTTAATAACATGTTTTCTCTAGCTTACTTTATTGTAAGACTGTAATACATGTAGCATACAAAATATGTGTTAATTGACTGTTTATGTTATTGGTAACACTTCTGGTCAAAAGTAGGTTATTAGTTAGTTAAGGTTTTTGGGAGTCGAAATTACATGTGGGTTTCTGCTATGCTGGGGTCAGTACCCCTAACCCCTGTGTTGTTCGAGGGTCTTCTGTAGCTTCCAGGTGTCTTTCTGATAAGTTGTTGAGGAAAGAAATAAACTGTGTAAGGCTGAGGACTGAGTCTTTGGTTAGAAGTCTCTCAAATTATTGAGGGTTTTCATCAGGAATAATTAAGAATATGACTAAAAAAATACACAAAACAAAACCTTATGTTATGATGAACTTCTGATTGATTCCAAATACAGCTACAAATACTTTGATGATGTGTAAAGATCAAATTCACTGTAGGAGAATTACAACATTTTATAATTATTTATTGATATTTTCTTTTCCTAAATTCTTTAGTTAAACCTCATGCCATCTGTTGAGATGCAAGGGAAGATGAGACTATCGCCAATTTATAAAGCAAATAGAGCAAACAGAGAAGAGATGATTTGCTCACTTAACAAAGTGAGTGAAGTCTAGTTGAATTCCTTAATCTGATGAAAGCATACCAGGATTTTAAATTCCTAGTCAACCATACCGATTCCTGAGTAAAAGACACTTTCCACTGTCACGCACTATAAGAAAGCTATTATAGTGCTCAGTTTGGTGTAACTTGTAGCTTCCACTTTTAAATGCTTTGGGCCTGTTCATTTATCGCTTTACTGGTTCTACTTAATCCACCATAGATTCTAGGGACTATTGGGCAGTGACTTCTGAGTGAATTTTGTGAGATGGCCAGCCTTAATATTAGGAACTGTGTATTTTGAATTATAATCTTGAAAGCCCAGTTTGATTTTTTTTCCAAAATATGAGAATTGCATGCTATTTATCAAATGTGAGATTATTTAATTTTTATTTGTAATAAGAGAAAAAGTGTAAAACTTTTATTCAAACTCACTTTATCTTATTGAAAGATCCTATAATTCCTAAAGAATTCTAACAAAGTGATGAAATTGATTTTTTTCCATTTTATTGAATTTATTGAGGTGACACTGGTTAACAAAATTATACAGGTTTCAGGTGCACAATTCCACAATACTTGAGATTGATTTTTTTTTACATATTACTCTGTGAGCCTCTTATATGCTTTAATTCAATGTAATCATATAATGCAATTGGTGTGCTTATTTGATCTTGTTTGGGAAATAGATTTGCCTTTCTGCTGATATAGATTTATTGCTATAACTTATTTAAATTCAATCAGTTTTAAGTTCAATTACTCATTGATTTTATATTGAAAGCGTTCTATGGGAACTATATAATGCTATGTTTGAGATCCTGGAAGAAATATTACATTTATAGGCAGAAAGAGAGAGGAAGATAGACCAAAATAAAAAAGGTAATAAAGGATCCATATTATTCTAAACTTAATTTCCCTAAATACTAAATGGAGTATTTTGTTGGATGTCATGCTATAAATTATAAACTTGCTTTTCTAAAAATTTAAAGAATTTGTTTTCTTTTTCATCTTGTATGTGTTGGATGTTGATCCTATCTTAAGGCCATTTATAATTAAACTAGAGGCCCGATGCATGAATTCATGCAAGAGTAGGCCTTC
This sequence comes from Myotis davidii, assembly GCF_000327345.1. Taxonomy (NCBI): domain Eukaryota; kingdom Metazoa; phylum Chordata; class Mammalia; order Chiroptera; family Vespertilionidae; genus Myotis; species Myotis davidii. The sequence continues at coordinate 396,240 of NW_006300375.1, forward strand.
CTTCCCCCGGCTGCTGGCACCAGCTTCCCTCTGGCACCTGGGACCCAGGCTTTCCTCACAGCCCCAACTTCATCTGGAAGGTTGTCAGGAAGCATGTCCAGTCTAATTAGCATATTATGCTTTTATTATTATAAATATATTTTATACATTATTAAAAACAACAATAAAGTTATCTTTGTCTTTTAAAAATGGCATAGCAACTACATGTATGTTGAGAATAATATATGGAACTTGGATAAAAAAAATGGGAGATCAATCCTATAATTAAATTGACTTTAGAATTGCTGATCACTAGAGTTAAAGCACATTAAGGATGAGTGGGGAAGGAAGATGAGTTATGGGGATAGAGAGCAATTCAAGATATTGATATTGTAATTGTGCCATTTGCAGTGAAATGAATACTTTTGTATAATTTATCTTACTCATATATCATATTGATGTGTCAGGAAACACCTCAGCTTCTGCACCGATATTTTTTTAATCCATAGACTTCAGTAGATATAGAGACAAATTTTTCTTGTTAACCATTTCTATTTTTTTCCAATTACATTGAAATACATGGTTTAGGAGCCAATCAGAACATTGATTGCATCTTTCCTCCGGAAGGAACTCTTTTAACAAATAGAAGGTAAAACAAAACTAGTACCTGAGATCTGTGAGTTTTCATGGTGCTAGACAACTTTAAGAAAAGTAGGAGGTTTGGGAAATGAAGACCAATTTAACAAGAAAAATTTTCCTGGCAGTACTGTTTGTCTCACCTATGTAATGACCTAGTTAGAAGTTTTCTTTTAACACCCTATTTATGTTAGCAGTATTTCTATTCTGAATGGATAGGAAAAGTGAGTAGATTTTAAAAAAAGTTCTAAAAGTACATAAAGATTTAATCATATGTTAAAAAGTAAAATACTTTTTATAATTCACAAAGCCTTTTTCACAATCAGAAAGGGAGGAAGGCCTCACCACCTACCTATACATTTGTTAAACTTATAAGAAAACCTGTACCAGTACATTAATCTTTGGAGCAATTTTAGAGGAAAAAGAACATTGCTATTTATAGTGATGTCATTCATTGGTCTATAATTGCATGTGGGAATTGGCTAAAAGGTATATGGTTTTGTTTTAAATTGAGCAGTAGTTTTATGGTTGTTTTCCCTTTCTAACACTCATATCTACCGAGAAGTCAGACTGTGTTCTATGTGAGGTTGCAGAGAATGGGATAATTTCACTCAAAGCTGTATATTTGCTGCTGATAAAATGGTCAATATATATATGTACTGAAAATTGAATGCCAGATTGCATGATCATTGCTTCCAGCATTTTTTTAAAGTAAGTTAGCAAGAATGAAAAAAGTAAAATCTTAGAAGTTTTAGTATGAAGTAGCTTAAAAATAAAGGGTAGAAAATTTGGAACAAGTTTCCAAAGAAGAGCTCAAAGGATCAATGGCATTTATAACAGTTTGGGTTTCACTGGAAGTAGATGCTAAAATGGAGAATCTCCAGTGAGTGGCTGATAAGAAGTGCTCTTGGGACCATCACCTGTGAGGGAGTAAAGGTTGAAGGACTGGGCAGGGGGAGAAGTTGAGCTGGATTCAGTTGCAGCAGAGGGTTCATCTGACACAAGTGGGACTCTGGATTTTGGATAGCCCTTCATAGGTGTCCCAAATTAGGGTAAGCTGGTCAGGGCCTTGGATGCAAGCTGTCCCTGAGACAAGGGTGTAACCTTGGGTAAGGCAGTGACCTTCCTCAGAGGGGAATTCAGCTATGAGCTCTCAGCAGTCAATAGTCTCTGCAGCTGAGAATGAGAATTTGCAATTCAGTGGGGGCTCTTGCTGAGTTCCCTTTTACAAGCGTTCACTTTCCGCAAGAATGAGGCATCCAGAACTGCAGAAACTAGGATTTCAGGAGCTGGAAGCACTAATTTCCCAAACAAGAAACCAGGACTCTTAATAATCATGGTCTCTTTTTATCCACCTTCTTGGTTCCATACAATCAACCTAGGAAAGAAGCAACTGGCATTGGGTTGGGCTATATTCTGAGTCCTGGAGGATAATGCCCCATACTCTCCAGGCTATAATTTCTAAGCAGGTATTTGCACCTTCATAAGTCCATCTTATTGTTCTCTCAGGCTAGCAGCTTCTGTAGGTATGGTACGGTACGGTACGATATGGTATGGTACGGTACGATATGGTACGGTACGGTACGGTACGATATGGTATGGTATGGTATGGTATGGTATGGTATGTGATAAAATCACTATACCCCATGACCATGTTCCCACAACCACATTTCCTTAATATAAGAAGCTCCATTATATTAAGTATGATGTTATATGGAATCCCATGTCATTCTTTTATCCTTCAGATATTAGCACTCATTGCTCTTTGAAACCCTACGGGTAAGAGAAGTGACTATTAATGGTATGTGTAAATCAGTCTCAATCAAGATGATTCACTGTCCAGTCCAGGACAAAAAGTGTTCAATATAATCAACTGGCCACCAAGTTGCTGGTTGGTCTCCTGAAGGGACGATGCCATATAGGCAAATGCTGTGTTATAGCTGGCTTGAGTTGTCTCTCAACTGGTGATGGTGTGCATCTCTTCACACTTCTGCATTTAGTAATATCTGGTTGGTAACTTGTAATTTACCACAATGATAATATTAATATCTTAGAAATAAGAACATTTTTGATAATCAGTTGTTACATACTTACTAGTGTCCCACTGTATTTTGGTGCCTGAAATTTGGTCTCTGTAGCTGAAAATTTAGATATTTAGTACTGGTAATAATTGAATCAGCTTTAATGAATGGAAGCACATGCTATTGGGCTTCTTTCCCTCCCATCATAGCTATTCTGTTCATGACTCCAGAGCACTCTGATGGCCAATGACAGAGGCTGGCTGATGTCAAATGGCTGAGTCATTCCATCTTTGGTATTAGTGCCATTTCTGTGGTGGGTGGGTGTTGACATACAATACAAAGAAATTCACATATATTTATCTACATACATTTTCCCTAGACTTCCTAGTCTTCCAATTTTCTCTCTCCATGTCCATGACCTAGTAGCCAAGTCATTCACCACCTACTTATTAGATGATACATATTCTTATTTCAGGCCATTCCCCCACACAAAGTGAATGACCCCTACACTGTCAGAAGTTCTGACCATTGCAAGGATTTCTCTTATGGCTGACATCCATGGCCATCCCTAGATGAAGATAACCTACATTAGCTGTTAATTATTCTATTAAATTCACATACTGAGCTGATGAATCTGTGATTCCAGGCTGCCTCTTTTTCTTCCTTGATCTAGTCTTAAGGGATCCTCCCCTGATATACAGTCACTGTCAGGGGTTAAGAGACAGGTCAGAGAGACCAAAATTTGTTTTACTTGTTTGTGAACAGACCCTGTGCCATCTGTATCTGTCCTTGCCCGATCCCACACATTCCATTTTGATTTGACAAGGGATTGCTGTTGGGTTCACTACATTAGGACAGAATGCAATTCACAATGTGGTATTCTAGCTGCTTGGGCAGTTGGCATATCTCTGCCAAGACCCAGAAGGACAATACAGGTTGTTTTCAAATAGCATTTAATTCCCTGCTGCAGATGGCAAGGCCTTGATCAAGAACCCTAGGCATCTATGTTGGAATTTTCCTGTTGGAAAATTCTACACATTATCTTTTCCCACTAGATAGTATATATATCCTTAAAACCATAGAGTCCGTTGGATCATATGGCCCAAGAAGCAGGGATGCTTGCTTTGAAATCTGGACCTGCTGTAGAGCTGTATTCTTTTTTTGGTCCCACTCGAAATTAGGAGCCTTTTGTGCAATCAGTAAATGCATTTTATATTTGGAGTAAGTAATGGATTTGGAGCAGTGTTCTGAAATCTTGGATTATATTGCTTCTAGATTCTGAAGAGTCCAGCCAGGTATTGTTGTTTCCTTAGTGGTGGGAGATGTGATACTAAACTTTGTCCTTTACAATGAATGTGTCCTGGCATGCCCCAGACCGTAGGACATATAAAAACTTCACATATATGGACTGTGTATATTCAATGTATGGGTTACTGTAATATTCTTAAGATGATATAAATGTTGTAGAGTATTTCAGATAATATAGCAGCAAGGTAAACTTAGCCCTGGAGGAAAACTTGAAATGTATACTGTAGTCATTCCCATGTGAATGTCAACTGCTTCTTGATAGGTATGGGGAAAAAATGGCATCAAATTAATGGTAGTGTACCTCAGGGCTATTGATTTTTCCATAACAAAAATAGCACATCAACCACAGAAGTTGAAATTGGGGAACTACTGGTTGAATTTGCAGTAGTTCATTGTTATTCTTCAGGATCTGTTTGGTTTGTGAGAGGGCTAGAATGGAAAAGTAAATGGGGTTATAATGGGTATCATTAGCCCTTTACCTTTTAAGTATTTATAATATTGTATACATTATACGATATAGTTAGGTGATTTAATATCTTGACTGGGAGTAGGGTTAGTTTTAGAGACGTCCATGTGGTTTTTCCAACTATAATAGCTCTTGCCTCATAAACCATAGAACCAATGTGGGAATTTTGACAACTGTACTGTGTATCCATTCTAATTATGTATTGAGGGGTCAGGGGAATTACTGTAAAATAGATTTGTGGACCCAGTGGACCCGAGGAGGTCAGACTTAGAGAGGTCACAGATTACTGCTTGCCCTCCAAAATCCTTACTTCTGACAAAGGTGGAGGTAAGGAATGGACATGTAGATACTTCAGTTTTCTCAATTCAGATATTGTGTCCAGGAGTCACAAAAAATCTGTCTATTCATTTTTCCTCAATGTAAAATTCAGTAAATGGCCACAGATCCCTTGGGTAAAGTGCTAGAGGACATTTTACTACATACCCTTTCTGCGGTAAGACAGAGTCCTTTCTCCGGGGACCTGGCCTACGTTTTAAGCAAGGGGTTCTGGATCTAAAAATTGGCTCAGGTCTGGATACTCTGCAAGGGATTATGAGTTTTAGGAGGTAGCCACTCCTAGCTTCCTGATTATCCAACCTTGATTTCGGTGTGTTGATTGAATAACACCCTATCATGTTCCTACGGACACTGCTGCATTAGCCTTTTCCAAGGCTCTATGTGCTGGGCCACCCTTCCTACCAGTCCAGCCTTGCTTCTCATTAGGATAATTGCTCCAACTTTTGTCTCCAGTTAAGTGACACCATATGGCCTTTCCTATTTTGGGATTACATCATCCCCCTTGCTAGCAGAAAACCGATTTCTGTAATAGCATCTCCTACTGTTATCCTTGCCCTACAAAGGACAGCCACCACTGAGCTTAATAATGTTGGTGCCTTTCTCACAGACAAATTTCTCAGCACTTTGCTAAACAGGGTCCTCCAGGTTTTTCTATGGAATATAGTTTATCTGGTGAGTTTTTGGACTTTTCTTATTTTACATAGCTTACCTGTGCTAGCACGTTTACTTCTCTGAGTCTTTTGAACTTCTATCGTCTTCCATGACATTTTTCACTTTTACTTCACTTAATTATGAACCATAGCTTTTTCTATGATTTTAAGAGCCATCCTAATAGAATGTTTGCATTGGTCTCCTAGGTCCTTGCTAGGAATTTAAATATTGAATCATTGAGATTGTCCCCACTTCAGTAAATTCAAACTTTATGTGCTAGCAAGAGAAGGAGCATCAGCCATGAACAAAGAGCAGTGAGCCACGTTTACAGGACCAGAGGCGTCCCGGGACATATGGGGATTTGATACATTTTAGTTTGTATACACAGGTTTTCCAAATTTAATTTTATATTCCCACACCTTCCTAATAGTAGACCTGACCTTGGCATAGTAGACTTGTTGGAGTTGAGAAATCAGTCTTTTTTTTTTAAAGTTTATTTTATTGACTTTTTACAGAGAGGAAAGGAGAGAGTTAGAGAGTTAGAAACATCGATGAGAGAGAAACATTGACCAGCTGCCTCCTGCACACTCCCCACCGGGGATGTGTCCGCAACCAAGGTACATGCCCTTGACTGGAATCGAACCTGCAACCTTTCAGTCCGCCGGCCAACGCTCTTTCCATTGAGCCAAACCGGTTTCAGCGAGAAATCAATCTTACTGGGAGTTTTTTCTACTCTTAAGTCCTGGGTCTGATACGAATCATCTCCTATCTGCAGGATTGCAGGAGATAAGATTGTTTTTATATTTTACCAGGGAGGTCTTCTGGTTTTCATACTCTGCCTTGAAAAGTCCACCTTTTTATATTTTTTCTCTGATGTATCAATAACATCCAGTAAGGGCCATTTGGTTCCATGTTCATTATAACCGCTACTACTCTGAAGCTCTCAAATGTGTCAGATAGTATATTCACTAGCACATTCCCTTCTACTGATATCCTATCCCAGCTCATCAGCAGGGAAAACCACATGCCAGAGACTGCCTATGCTTCATCTAACACCAGTGATGGTGATATTATTTGGACAGTGGATGCAATGTTTCCAAAATCTCATGCTAGGTTCTGTTTCCCAGCACTAATCATCATAGGTCATTTCCCCCTGGAAATAGACTCCAGAATGGTCATTTGCATGCAGATGGTATACTGGCGAGTACCAATAAGAGAGTGAGGGATGAGGGAATGGGGAAAGGGAGAATTTGAATAGTGATGTATTTTCAGCAGAGGCCTCATCAGTCCCCAGTGGAGCTCTGAAGCTCAAGTCCTTCAGACGTATTGACAGTTGTGGCAAGGAGGATGGATCTCTGTACCCCAACATCAACTGTATTATTGGATTTTGGCTGTCCCTGGAAGAGTATGTAACCTGGAATGTGGCATCCCTTTTGTGGAGAGCTATTCCTAATGAGGTGGCCATTGTGATCAGCAGAAGGCAGAAGTTAGTATACCTGGGGATGAATGCGTTAGCCCGAAAGAGAAGATCTGGGTGGCATATTAGAGTATCTAATACAGAGTCAGAAAGATTCATACATACTAAGATTTTGGTACATTTGGTAGCCTTTTATGTTTTCTAAATCATAAGTGAGAACAAATGATCTAGGGTTGAGCCTTTAAATACTTCATGACTAAAATTTCAAATTGGCATTATATTTTTACACATTTCTACATTTTAAAGAAAAATATCCATGGAAGTCATTCTTGCATATGTATTCAACCTCTCATGAGGTTTTTATATCTAGAACATTGAAATGTTGAGGTAACAAAAATAATTACATATATACAAAAATAAAAAGGAAGGAATGAACTATTAATCTGGAGTAGTCATATCTATGTAATAATTTAAACATTTGTGAGAAAGTATTAACATTGTTTAAAAGCAAGACGTACAATGACAAAATCAACAATGTGATTAAGATGAAGAAATATTTAAAATATCAGGTTAATATGATTTACATATAAAATTTATTTAAGTTTTACAGTTTTAAGACCTAATGGCCATTTTTCTTCATTTTTGAAATAGAGGTACCCTATACTATATAGAGAATCCCACAAGAGCAAAAGAAAAATAAAGTGTGATGATAGCCAAAATATTTCAATGAATAACTTATGATTAAATGCTAAATATGCTATATTAAAATATAGATATAACATTTATCTGAAGGAAATCCAACTTGAATAAAATTAATTAAACTTAAAAAGATCTTTTAAAAAATATGTACCACATTTTCAATATGTCAAAATAACTCTTTTCTGACATGTTTCAATGTGCCTTTTGATGTTGATTGAACATCATTAATTTGTTTTCCAAGTAACATTGTTATCAAACATAACACATGCCACTAAGAATTTTCAATTTCCAAGGGTAAATACAGGCCAGTTTTTATGCTTTCAGCTGGTATGGTTGTCCTTTAGCAATAGCTGCTGTAGAGACTACTCTTGCATAAATGCATGTCTGCTCAGGAGCAATTTATTTTTAGTATTAAAACAACCTGGAAAAAAATAAAGTTTTTCTTGTTGGGTATGGAAAAAGGTCATGGCTTTTAATGGAAAATTTCAACTCATGATTTAAAAAATATATCTATTTAGAATTTTGGAGCACATGATATGTTTATAACCAAACTCTAATGTACATAATGGCAATACCTGCATCTCACGTAACATTCCCAATATAAAAGTAAAAACACAGTTTATTTTACTCTAACAATAGGAGATGCTGTTACAGCAACAATTCAGTGTGATAAGTATTTCTGTTTTGATTTATTATTTTTTATGAAATTACCTTTAGTTTCTCTGTCCATTCAATCTTTATATACATACAGCCTTGCATATAAAATACTCCATGATTTTTTTTTTAATTTTATTATTCATCTAACTTTCCAAATGTAGTAGCTTCATAATTTTATTTTCCTGCCATAAATTGTTTTCTCTTAAGGTTGCATGATATTGAGTATAAAGTTTTCTATTGAAGAATAACTGCGTTTATGACCTCTACATTCTCATGCATTAGGGATTCTCTAGTTAGTTTACACTCAATCTAGAAGTTATTCTTTCCTACAAAAGTAATAGGTTATAAAACTCTCTGTTGTTTTTTTTTCATCTCTGCTGTGTAGGCTAAGCCCAGAAGCAGATGGCTAGAGAACACAATGTCCTAAGATTAGAGACAGAAAAATCCAGGTCCCCTCAAATAGAAGTCAGTTCACAGTACCAAGTAATGCAGGCCAGACATTTGGTAGCACATCACAGAGAGGAACTAAACTAGCTTAACAGTCACTTTGATTTAAAAAAATACTTAAGGTGATCTTAAAGTAGAGACTTAAAGTTCTGTAATGCAAGGATGAAAACATTTCAGCACAGAATGGTATAGCATGAGGACAACGCAGGGAGAGAGGTAGGTAGATAGGTAGGTAGGTAGGTAGGTAGGGAGTAAGTAAGAAAGAGAGAAAGAGAACTGAAGCCCAGAGCTGAAACTGTTTTCTTAGAACATCAGCAGATAATTCCTGATCGAAAGGAAAGTAGAAATACACAGAACTCTATTCTTCCTAAGAAATGATGTAGGAAATTATACTTTTATTGACGTAATATAGTATTTCTTATAAAGTTTGAATTCAATCATTCTCAAAAAATCCATTTGTTATCTATATAAAGTTCTAAAGTAAAGAGGATTCCTGAATTGGATAGGCCCTCCTGACAATTTCAAGTACCCAGGGAAGACAAAGCCAGGTTGGTAGTAGCCACTGCATCATGCTGTTTTAACCATTTTCATTATGACTGGTTTTGCATTGTTATGTGCTCCCTGCTTTCGGTCTCATGCCTCTGCTCAGGGTATGTAATTGCCTGAAGCAACCTTTCTGTCATTTGTATGTCACTATGTTGCCTATCGTTTCAAAGCCTAGCTGAGATGATACCTATGTATGCATTTCTCCTTTAGATCTACACTGAATGTCTTTTGTTTAGTTAGGAGTCAAATGATAGAACCATAGAGAAATCAAGGAATGTAGAATCAGGCAAAGATAATTTGTAAACTAAACAGGAAGTACAGCAATAAAATTGTTACTGGAAGGGAGGAAAAGGAATTAGAATTCTATTTTCTGCAGGTGATGATAGATGATCTGTCTTATGATGTTAATTAATGGGAGAGAATGGAAAAGTATAACTGAATAGAGAAGCATGAGTAAAGGAAGTGCAAGTGGAAATATCCTGACATGTGTGGAGAACTATAAACAATTCAGTGTGAACAACACAAATGAGTGAAGACATGGTGAGAGCTGAAATTGGAGAGGTGGACAAGGTTTACTGCATGAGGTCCTGGAAGATACTATTATAGAATTTGAATTTTTTTTATTTTTAATCCCTGGGGGGTATTTTTCCCATTGATTTTTTTTTTAAGAGAGTGAAGAGAAGGGAAGGAGGGAGAGAGAAAAAGAAAAAAACATCTATGTGGGAGAGACACACTGATTGATTGCCTCCTGTTTCACCCTGACCAGGGCTGAGGATCTAGCCTGCAATCGAGGTATGTGCCCTTGCCTGGGATTTGAACCTGTGATCCTTCGGTCCAAGGGTGATGCTCCACTGATAAAACTGGCCAGGTCAGGAATTTGAATTTTAACTTGTAAGTTATTAAGATTCACTAAAGTGTTTAAGTAAGAGAATGTCAAGGCTGAATCAAGAGCTATCACTCCTGTAGCTAAAGTAGAGGAGAACAAACATGACCATGCTAGGTCATTTTTTATCATACTTATTGAGTATGATACAGGAGTAGAAGAAAGGTTAAGGCAGAAAGATAAGAGTTCAGGTTGAGTATGCTGAATACATATCATGCCTGGAGGTAGAATATGTTGACGATGTCCTCAAATGATTTGTCAGCTATGTAAATATACATACTATACAGATATAGAAATAACTATACACCTTGTCAAGGCAATCAATGTGCTTTTTTGTTTCAGACCTAAATACTATTCAATGGCTTGATTTGGCTATCACAAAAGTTAAAATGATATTACCTGAAATGCAGTAATACATGTGTGCCAGGTTAACAGTGCCAGTACGTTATGGACTGCGCAGTTATGATCTATAGTGTTGGGTTTATTTGGGGCCCATGTCTTACTAAAATGGACAAAAAAAACAAACATTCACATAACACAAAGATAAAAGATTGGGTTAGGACTAAGTGAAAGACCAACTTTATCATTTGAATTTTTGGGAAAGAACAAGACTCAATGAAGAGCCACGCCCACCGTGGCTGCCTTCTAGGACTTTTTATTTACTGAGTTATTTTTATCCAGAACTATTTTAGTTATACTCGATATTATTATTTTGGATAACAAATTGCTTTTGCCAACCACGGTTTTGCCACTTACATCAATACAGTCTGAAATTCGGTTGCACTAAACAGCTGAGTTCTAAGCTGTGCAACCTAGACCACTGACCTAGACTATTCTGACTGGTAGTGATACCATCTTTTTAACTAAAGCAAATGTTCTACAATTTCCAGATGAGGACTTCTTGTTGCCTAACAGCTTGACACTTTCTTAGACTCTGAATCTCTTTGAATGGCCCTATTACAGCAACTCAAATAACTTGCTGAGAAAAAATTGTTTTTTCCACTTTATGCAAAAAGGCATTTAATTTAACTTTTAGTGAAGAGAATGAATTGACATAGAGTTACCCATGTTTGTGTCATCAGTTTAGATATCTGCATTTTACTGGAAGTTGGACACACAAAAGTATAAAGAGATTGACATAAAAGTTTCCTTCAAACTTAGAAGCCTGCAAGTCTTTTAGGCAGTTGGTTTTGTAATCTAAATTAATCACTTTTTTTTTTTTACATTTAGACTTTATATTTTATTTCTCTTCATGGTTTAAGTGAATGTTCTTTGTTTAAACTAAATGATCCAATTTTAGATCATCATTGTGAAAAAATCTCTCATCATGTTTTAGTCTATATCTATTCCTCTTGACACATTTGCAATCCTGTAGTTTAAGTTCACACTTCCAGCTGTAAAATCTCTCACATTTATTTAGCAGCACAAAGCATTTTAGCCTATCACATTTCAATTATGCCACCATATATTCACAATATCCCTCAAGAAATTTTATAATTGTTATCCCAGTTAAATCATTAGAAAAGTGTGTCATGCCAAATACTTTAGAAATTCATTTCTGAAGTTAGATAATGTATCTTCAGGTATGTATTTTGCTAAATTCAACTCTATTTTTGCTCAGTTAAACATCCAAAAGTTTTATAATGTTAATGCCAAATATAAGCATAAAGCTGAATATTCCAAGGACTTAAGATGTAATTAATAGGTATTTAGCATTTCTGAATCTTAAAGTGGCTTGAATTACTCATTATATTTTAACTTTTATCTAAATTTGAACAAATATGAGTTTATAACTTTACATAAAGCCCACAAAAGCATAAAATAGCATTTTTTACAAGTCAAAGCTATGAGGGTATTGGGGAATCATCAGGGAGTAGAATTGAGTAGTAGACAGGGTAGTTTTTCCAGGACTTAGTTTCGCAGGTATATTCCTCTAATTCATTAGGTAACCTTTCACATCCAAATATTATTTGCCTGTATTGGACTTGATTTTGTGACACAAAATCTTAAATCCTTTGGAAGTAAACAAAATTATTGTATGAGAATTTCTCACTATATAAAGTGAAAATCACTTTTCTCTGTTCAATGTGAGGGTTTCTTTAAGAGTTAAGGAACTCTAGCATAACATCCTATATTGCTTATATATAAATATTTTGTGTTGTCTTAACACTGGAGAGAGAGCCTAACTTATGGTGGTTGATAAGAATAGACATGGTTCAATAGAAATGCAAATGAAATAGTCTTCTCTCCAGTCAGAGTTTACCTTTTACTCCAGGGAATCATTTCATCATTGCAATGTACTAAATACATGGTAAGTATAAATAAATACCTTTAAGTCAATATTAAATAAGCTATTTGCTATAGAATATTCTTGCCATGGTAACTTAATCCCAACCACAAGCAAATATGTCACATCCTGACTGTCTTGGTCCTTGCTCTGGAGGATCCTCTGTGCTGGGAACCAATCGAAGGAGGATGTTTTTAACAATGTTTTTTTTTTCTTCTCTTTATTGCTATTTCTTCTGTCCCCTCATTTCCCCCTCTACATTAAACTTAGGATGAAAGATATTCATTGTTCCTAAGTGGGCTATTAGAATTGATTATCTTTCACTTCATAAAGATCAATAGAGCAGTTTGCATATTTTTCCTCTACTAAATTAAGTTGTCTTTGGCTTCCAGGAGAAGAGATTTGTATTTATTAGAATAGAAATGACAGTGTTTCGATGTATATTGTCTGTCATCTATTTTTGATATTTCAATAAACTCTTCAGTTGAGAAGCGCCTGCCCCTCACCATTTTTTCCTCACAGTAGGAATTTATTTTTATTAAGTCCCATATTCATCAACTTTGTGCACTGTTTTCCATGTTAACTCATAGAAAGATTCAGAGATAACTTGTATATAGCTTAGAAATTGAACTATTTAAGTCACTAGAGACAAAAGGGAGCCCAAACTCTTAAGTTTTAAACCATAGTTTAGGAACTGTATTTAGAGCTTAGAAAGTACTCATTATTCAAAGTCTACCTTGATTACAAGTGTGGATAGAAAATTATAACTTCATTTTGAAAAAGATTCATTATAAAGTTTGCAGTTATTTTTGGTGCTAATTTAAATCCCCAGAATAAAACTTTTCTTTTATTCTGAAATCATACTAAGATTTGTCTAATCTTAAAAGCTTCACATAATTAGACTAACTACAAAATTTCTACCAAGCCTCAACACTGTAAATATTAATTATAGATTCAAGAGGTGCTGAAAGATAGAATGATGCTTCTTTGTTCTTAGGGAGTAACATGTACTTTAGGTTATGCATACATACAATAATCGCTGCAACCCCTCCTCAATTCCTAACAAATTTAGGGCAAGCCAGGAAATAAGTTCAGGATTTCAGACTGTGTGCCCTATTTTTGTGATTATGCTCTGGGCTATTATAATAATTCTAGGCCGGATTCCATTTTCTTAGTCCCCGAAGAATTGGAGAGTAGGGAAAAATAAGAAAGATTTATTAACAGGGATTATTATTTTGTTTTTAATTTTAAAATGCAAGTTCACATTCTCCTTTGAGTCTCCACCACTGAGTTCTTTTCTTTCAGTCACTTGGGAAATTTGAAATGCTAGATCTGCTTTTTTAAGACACAATGTACTGGAATAAACATAGGGACACATTATAGGGACTTGATAATGGCAAATAAATAAATTCGTTCCCCTTAAGCAAATGCACTTCAAATTGAAAGTTAAAGCTTATCTCTGATCACATCATTCAATCATACTGGGTTCCTAACAGAATGCCAAATTACAGAGTAAAAGGAAAATACATATCTGAATACGTGAAATTCAGAATGGCAAGTTTCTTTCAAAGATTTTGAAACTATCAGCTTTTCAGAGTAGTATTAGACAAAAAGGAAGGATTAAACAACTAAACATCTGTAAAACTGCCTTAAGATCTACATAATGTTGTTTTCATTTATATATTTTAGGGGCAATTTTGAACAATGCAAGGTGTAAATTGCTTTCTAAAACCAATTTTACTCTCACCCATCTTAATTATCCACATCTATAGGTGTGGACATCTTTGTTTTTCTCATGATGTCTTAGTAAAATAGAAAAAGTTTGAATAGAGAAAATTAATCATGCTTTAATATCAAGAAGAAATCACTTAGCAAAAAATGACTAATGTATTATGTTTTACTGGCTTTTGTATACAGGCTATTCTAGACTACTCTGAAAGTTTTTCATGGAAGCAAGCAAGCTATACTATTTTTCAATTCTGTTAGTTAACTTTAACTTACCTGTTCATGTGCCAATATGTATTTTAATTAAAAAAAAAAACAACAGAAAATAAATGTAGGTGATTTTTATCACTTAAAAGCAAACATGACCAACTATAAATTTCCAGTCCTATTAGTTGGTTCATGTAGTCAGGTGGCAATGGATTAAATAGTATTCAATTGCCTGTTGAATTGTAAAAACAAATGTATGGATTTTTAAACATAAATGTAACAACTATGCTGGCCATGCCCTGAGAAATGGATGGCAGTAGACCTCCCTGGTAGAATCTTTTGGTGAACTAAGTCAGAGTTTATATTTCATACTGATATAAAGCCTGGGCATCAAAGTCAGCCAGACCACAAGGACCAAGAGCACACTCTACAATTCACTGACTGTGTGACTCACTGACTGTGGCTGTGGCAGTGGTAGTACTTATCTCAGTGAGTTGTCATGAGCAACAAGTGAAAAAAATGTAGGATTAGAAGCTTGTGCCTGAATGTCTTAGAGTTCTGACCTACCAGTAACTAGATATTCAGATATCTTCTAGAGATAGAAGTCACATGGAGGAGCACTGAAGAGCCAGGCATGTGAGTGAAGTTCACATTGCAATTGCATTAGTTGGACTTCAGATAACTTCAGCCCCAACCCTCATCTTAGCTGGCCTTGGAGTCCCAAATGACATTCATCTAGCTGAGCTCAGTTAATTCACAAAAACATGAGAAATAATTATTTTATGTTAATCCATTAATTTACCAATGGACATACCAATAAATAATCAAAATAATATAGTACTATTATTAGCATGGGCAGAATAAGAAGAAAAATGATTCAAACATCATTCACTCATCACACACACACACACACACACACACATATCCTATCTAATAAAAGACAAACATGGTAATTGACAGTACCTTCGCTACGCCCACATGGGCTAATCAGCATGAAATGCAAATTAACCCAACAAAGATGGCGGCCGGCAGCCATGCAGCTGAAGCGAACATGAGGCTTGCTTGCTCCAGTGATGGAGGAAGCCAAGGTTCCCTGCCTGCCGCAGTTCGGCTCTGAGCTCCAAAAGCAACAAAGTTTCAATTATAGAAGCTAAACAAACCCCAGATACCTGCTTTCAGCAGGCCGTGGCCTCAGAGCTGGAGTGAGTAGGAGCCGGCTCTCAACTCCAGTGATGGCAACAAAGTTTCAGTTATAGGAGGTAAATAAATCCCAGAATAAAAAGAAAAAAAAGAGAGGCTGAAAGCTTCAGTCGCCGGCCAGCCTAAAATGGCCCTCAGCCCCTCACTAAGACTGGCCAGGCACCCCAGTGGGAAATACCCACCCTAAAGGGGATGTGGCCAGCCTGAAAACAGCCATCGGCCGCTCACCCAGGCTGGCCAAACCTCCATGGGGTGAAGGTCCCCACTGGTGG
>NW_006300375.1:412072-416255 GCF_000327345.1 Myotis davidii
TTAGGTCTGCTCCCCGCTGGCAAGTGGACATCCCCCGAGGGCTCCTGGGCTGCCAGAGGGATGTCTGACTGCCAGCTTAAGCCCAATCCCTCGGGGGAGCAGGCCTAAGCCAGCAGGTGGTCATCCCCTGAGGGGTCCCAGACTGTGATAGGGCACAGGCCGGGCTGAGGGATCCCCCCTCCAATTGCACAAATTTTTGTGTAACATAGTAAGTGATAAAAATTGTATTATTTGCCTTCTAAACCTGTGTTCTCTCTACTACATCCCCTTGTACATTCATGAATGTCTGAAGTAAGAAATGTGATTGCAATTACAAGATGCCCCTGAATACACTCTTACCTAGTTCTAGGAAAATATTCTCAAGTATATCCTTATATCAGATGTAATGTGAGGTACGCAGTAATATCACTGGTATTTTTTAATGGCAAAATCAGTGTTGATTCTAAATAAATTTGCCTGAGTGTTGCTAGATGTCCTCTTCTTGAGTTACGTCCTCTAATGCCTTCCTGAGAAGCTTTGTAGAGACAAATATGAACAAAATAACACAGTGGATATAATTTATCATGAGTCTATTTTTTCTTGAAGTTATTTCTATCTTAAGACTATTCTTTGTTTTTTTCCATCTTTTCCCACTGCATTAGGAAGCAATGCCCCCACAATAGTATTTTATCAAAGCCTGCTTTAAGGTGAACAAATTAATATCTGACCATAACATTTCAGGCATCATCCATTGCTCTGGGATATTGTGGATAATCAGGGCTCTTTTTGGTACATGTTAACTCCAGGAAAATTAAGTAGAAGTTACAGTGTGAGCACTAGAACAAGAGGAGAGAGGGGAAATTCATAAAAAAATCTTATGCAGGAAAAATATTGAAATAGAATTTAGCCCCTTTACTGTTTATAGGCTATTTTTTTCATTGTAAATTCTAGAAAAATTCTCAGAAAAGCTTTCTTGACAGTGTAAAAATGAACAATAGACAACATTATGGGAAATGGAGTGTGTGTTTCTGTGAGCATCTGGCATAGGCATCTGTTGGAGATGGGACACCAGATCATTGCTCTTTTCTTATGTGGAAGGTCTAATTAAGTAGCAGACAACCCTAGAAGCCCTAGGGTGTAGTTCAGATCAGTATCCAAACATTTATATGTACTCACAAACTTCTTAGATCAGTAATACTGAAGTGTGAATCTCAGCAAAACTAGCTCAAACTTTCAAGCCTAGAATTTGAGAGAACTTTTTATGAGGCATTATGTCTAGCTCCCAGGCATGATAGAGAATGACTAAAGTAGAGGGAACTTCATTCCCAGCTAAGGCTTCTATTTAAGCACATTTAAACTAGTTCAGAATGAGAGCTGTTTCTAAGTAATCCCCAGTGAGTGAGATTTTGCATTGGCATCTATCAATCTTCAGAATCGGGGAGTTTTGTTTGTTCAGTAAATTCTATCTTTCATCCATCCTCTCTTCCCTTTCATCTCTTCCCTTTCTTCTTCCACTTCTCCTTTTCTTCCCTCCACCCTCCACTCTCTCCTTGCATTGATATTGAATTGTTGCTGATATTCAAATATATAGTTAATGCCACATATCTCGTTGTCCTCCTTCAATTAGTTCATCTCTAGTCTAAGGAATTTTTTTAGAGGTTCAGTTCACAGAGCCAGTTTTCCTAATCTCTGATCTCTTTGGGGGAGGGGCCTATATAGTTTTTCTCATCCTACTTATCTATGAGATATAGACATATTAGACCTAGACAGATTATCATAATGTTCACCAAATTAAATCTTTTGTGTGTTCCCTTTCTGTCTAATTTATTGTTCTCTTTGAAATTGGATTAAAAGTTATTTTAAATTAATCAAAATATTACTTTGATATATGGGATATCCTCTCAGCCTCCCAGTCATTCTTGTACAAGCTGAGTAGTACATACTTGCTGGACACCCATCCACATAGCCCCTAGGATTGTTATGGTTCTGTTAACCCACTCAATCAAGGTCTAAATGCCAGGCCTTTGGGGCTACAACTGCACCCTTGTCAATCAATATGACACTCACTTACGCCTTCAAACTCAGCTACGTGGCTCCTGTTGTTAGAGTGTTTGTGATCTTGGTTACTGTCAGCAAGCAAAGTTCTAGGAAGGCCTCTCCTATCTTCAGCTCCAGTCTACAGAAAAGAACCAGTTAATTGTTAAGTTTTTATGCCTCCTTTGAAGCATTCCTTTGCCTTTGTGTCTTTCCCTGGAAGGAAATCATCTGGTGGGTTCTGAACATACAGATTATATTTATTCAAGTATGCACAGTTACCTGAGCCTTTAAAATTTCCCCCCACCATCTGCCACAGCAGTTCAACCTTGCTTAACACCAACCTTCTCTTCCCATTTCCCATTTTATGAGAAACTAGCTCCTGAAGTCTTTGCTTGTTTAAAATCCTCTATCTTAGGAGAATACTTTCAAATCTATGAACTCTTCCCAGTCACTTTTTATTCTGGATCCATTGAATAAGCACTCTTAGAACTGATTCCTATGCATATTCCTTCAGTTTCTGCAGGTTCATGCTAAATAGGTCCTGCAGTTCCTGTGGGATATATGACCTTTCCTTTCTTAACAAGCCTGGTATGTCCTCAACTAGTCTACACTACACTACAGTTTAACCCTAGCTACGAGCCTAGTGACCCAGGACAGGAGGCAGGGCAGATCCTGAGGGGAAAGCTGCTGCCTTGATGGGGAGAGGCCTCCGCATTGCTGCCAGCAGGAGGGAAGGGCTGGCACTTCAGCAGGCCAGCCACTTCTGTAGGCTCAGAAGGTTCCGAGGAATCTGGGTGCCTAAAATCTTAGAGGGTTTCTCCTTGGTGTCTCCATTCCCTTTGTCAGGCTCTGATCTTGATTTAAATGACTTGTCTGGCTAGACCATTTATCCTTTGGAAGCCTAGCTTCTCAATCTATTGTGTTCTGGGGTTGGTCTTCTGCCCAGGACACACAGTTTTGTCTGTACTCCTGATGTAGGAGATAAGGGCATTTTATGCTACCAAGGAGGCCTTCAGGCTTTTATACCTGGGTTTTAAATGCTCAGTAACTGCCTTCAGTATTTCATTATCTTTCTCTACAGCAAGCATGTCAAACTCACAGCCTGTGGGCCACATGGGGCCCACAGTGAATATTTTTGCGGCCCAGGTAATATAACAGTGTGATCAGTTATTTATAGTTATGAAAGGAAATAAGTCTCCTATCAGATCTACAATTACTGACATTCACATTGGGTCAGTTTTGAATGTAACTACTGCAAAAAAGATTTCCCCTGAAGTAGGAAAGATAGTAGCAGAGAAGAGATGCCAAGTGTCAGGAAGAAAACATTAATTTTATCATTGCTCTTGTTCTTTTTTTTTTATATTATACTTTCTGAAACAAACCCACATTTCTATGAAAATTGAAGCATTTGTCTTTTTGTGGCTCACATAAGCTTAAACCTTGTTTATTTGGCCCGTGTTTGCCTTTGAGTTTGACATGCTTGCTCTATAGCATCAGTGAAGTTTAGAAATAACCACACAATCCCACTGCATTTATAATAATTTCCTCCATAGTTTCAAGTGCCTGGTACATTGTACCAGCGAATGCAGCCCCAATTTGCCACTGGTAAAACTTTACAAGGAGAATGCCAGAGGCTGTTTATGATCCGCCAGTGATGGGAGAGGGAATGGGGGACTCAGCCTAAAATGCCCAATTATCATCTGCTTATTTTCTACGCTGTCAGCCCGTTCCTAGACCTTGGCATCCAGGAGTACTTTAAAAAGGTACCCTCTGGCATCACCATTTTGTACGATTCATTTATTTTTTATAAAACATTTTTGCCTCTGAGTAGTGACCCTTTCTAGCCACTGAAATAGATACTTAGCCTGGAAATTCTGAAGAAGTTTGTAGTGGGATCTCCACTGTGTCCAGGCTTACCCCCTTCACAGTATCTGACCCTCCTGCTGCTGCTCTTGAAGGAAAATCATGTTTTAAAGAGGGTTTTTATTCTTTCATTTGTTTCTTCCCAGGCCTGCCTCCTATACCAAAAGTGATGATCAGAAATACAATCACTTCTTAGTTTATATTTGGATATATCTATATCTATATCTATATCTATATCTATATCTATATCTATATCTATATCTATATCTATATCTATATCTATATCTATATCTATATCTATCTA
>NW_006300375.1:416297-419077 GCF_000327345.1 Myotis davidii
GTCAAACCTCAGTGGGAGGGTAGGGAAGGGTGGGGGTCAGGTAAGAGATCAACCAAATGACTTGTATGCATGCATATAAGTATAACCCATGGACACAAACAATAGGTGGGTAAGGGCACAGGGGATGGGGGAGGCTACAGGGGGGTCAATGGGGGAAAAAGGAGACATATGTACTACTATTTGTAATATTTCAAACAATAAAAAACAAAATAAACTTAAAAAACTTTTTCTGAGGGAAAAAAGAGGAATCTTTGAAGACTGCCAGTAGAGACATTCTATATCCTAATTGAAATGAAAAAAAAAAATTTTTTTTTGAAAGCATATTAGATGTTTTGGCTGAATACAACTTTCAAACAGCAGGTGATCTTTGCTACAGCTGAAGGCCTTTAGACTGGGTTCTGGAGTTTTATTTTCACATAGATAATTGCATTGCAGTTTGCTAACTGAGACAACTTTAGTTGGTGATGCATGTAGCATTCTGACATTTTGAAGGAAGTTTTGTTTCTTTAGCTATGGAAAAACAGGATACTAAAGGCAGAAGGTTTTCAAAAAGTATATTTTTAAACTGACAAATGATTATCACTTCTGTGAGGAGAAATAAGCCTATTAAAATCTTTTCAATGTTCTCTAGAATCTTGATGATGGGCTTGAAAGCATTATTCTTATGTTAATAGTAATATGGCAATAGTAATAATTTATTGAACACATACCAAGCCCCATTCATTAGTTAGAACAAGATAATATATGTGTTATCTTACTTAATCTTGTTTTACAGTAGGGGAAACTAAGGCTTAGCTAATTTGAATATTTGGCTTTAATCATTTGGGTAGAAAGAGTGGTGCTGGATGGTGAACCCAAATCATGTATTATAAATCCAGCACTCTGAACCTCTATGCTAAAATATTACACATATACTCTACTGCCTCTTTAAGTTCTCAGCTCCTAGCATAGCATCTGATGCTTAATAATGTAGAAAATAAATGTTCAGCCCTGACCGGTTTGGCTCAGTGGATAAGAGTGTCAGCCTGCGGACTGAAAGGTCCCAGGTTCGATTCAGGTCAAGGGCATCTACCTTAGTTGCTGGCACATTCCCAGTGCGGGGTGTGCAGGAGGCAGCTGATCAATGTTTCTCTCTCATCGATGTTTCTATCTCTATCCCTCTCTGTAAAAAATCAATAAAATATGTTAAAAATGATTTTTAAAAAATAAATGTTCATAGAGTTAACTGGAGTTTTAGTTACAGGGAATGGCCATTACATATAATTGCATGGAAGTAATTATTTGGCTACCCTGAGCATATTTTATTGTTTATTATTATTATTTTAATCCTCACCCAAAGATATGTTTTGAGTAAATTTTTCTAAAGATAAGAGAGAGAGAGAAACATTGATGTGAAGGAGAAACATTTATCAGTTCCCTCTAGCTTGCACCTGACCAGCCACAATCTGGGCATGCACTCTGGCCTGGAACCTGTGACCTTTTGGTGCACAGACAGAGCTCAAACAACTGAGCCACACCAGCCAGGGCTGTTTTTATTGATGTTTTTGTTTGAGAGAGGCAGACAGACAGGCAGAAAAAGAGAGATAGAGACACAGTGATGTGAGAGGAAACACCGAATAGTTGCCTCCTATACACACTGTGACCTGCATCAAACCTGCAACCTGAGAATGTGCCCTTGACTGGGAATTGAACCCATGACCCTTTGGTGTGCAGGTGAACACTCCAACCACTGAGACACATAGACGAAGGTTAGCTGTAGGTTTTTGTAGATGCTCCTCAGGAGGTAGAGGAAATTTCTTTTATTTCAAATTTATTTAATTTTATCAATAATGGGTTTTGAGTTTATTAATGCTTTACCATTGCTTATAGAAGACCATGTTGATAAAGATCAGTCTGTTGATAAGATTAATGACTTTAATTTCCTAATGGATGAACTCCACTTCTGACATTATACATACTTTAAATAATCATTAATTCCAATGGTTCTATCTGAAAAAAAAAGAGAAAGAAACATCAATTGAGTTATCAGCTGTTAAAGTATGTATACATTCTTTGGGGACACTATATATATGGTGTCATATAATTTTATGGGCTTTGACAAATGCGTATAATATAATCTATTCATCATTACAGTATCGTGAAGAATAGTTTTACTGCCCTAAAAATCCACTGGGCTCCTTCCAATTCTCTCTCATCCCCTTTCTCCAAATCCTTGGCAACCACTGATTTTTTCACCGACACTGTAGTTGTGCCCTCTCCAGATTGTCATATAGTTGGAATCAAATTGTATGTGGCCTCATTGGCCTGTCTTCATCTAGCAAAATTAATTTAATGTTTCTCCACATATTTTCATTTCTTTTTATTATTGAACTAGGAGCCCAGTGCGTGGTTTGAAATTGCACGGCGCCATCCTGCCTTGACACCCGAACCTGTCCACACAGAGCTCCAATGCGCCTGGCCCATCCCCCAAACCTTCTGGCCTTCTCTGGATGCTTCAAGCCCCGCTCTCAGACCCTCCGGTCGCCTAGGGCTGGTCCGGCCTCCTCTGGGCGCCTCCCCTTTTCCACCCAGTCTCCGTAGCAATGCCCCAGCTAATATGCTAATGACCTGGTCGTTTGGCCATTAGCATATTAGCTCTTTATTAGTATAGATAATGTGTTTGCACTACTGGGCATTACAGTTTGTTTATCCATTTACCTATTAAAGGATATCTTGGCTGCTTTCACTTCTTGGTGGATATGAATAAAACTGCTAGAAACACTCACATATATTGCTTGATT
>NW_006300375.1:419450-421553 GCF_000327345.1 Myotis davidii
TGTCTTTGTTCTTTTGTTAAAGATCAGCTGACTCTACTTTTGTTGGTGTATTTCTAGGTTCTCGATTTTGCTCAATTTATCTATTTGTCTATTCTTTTGCCAATACCACACTGTCTTGATGACTGTAGCTTTATGATAATTGTTAAAGTTAAGTAGTGTCAGTCTTCTAACTTTGTCCTGTGTTGTTTTAGCTGCTCTGGGTCTTTTGCCTCATCATATAAACATTATAATTAGTTTGTTGATATAAAAAATTGCTGGGATTTTCATTGTATCATTGAATCTGTAGATCAAACTATGGAGAACTGACATCTCAACAATATTGAGTCTTCCTATTTGTGAACATAAATTATCTCTTTATTTAGATCTTTGACTTCTTTTATAAGCATTTTGCATAATCATATAGATCATGTACCTGGTTTGTTACAATTATAGCTGTTACTCCATTTTTGCCAGAAGTAGAAATCAAGGTATTCATTCTTTAATAAGGAAACTTGTAGCTGCTTTTGAAGAACTAATGAAGTTTTAAATCTGAGTCCAGGTTTATTTCCAAGTTCAGTGATTGCACTCTAGTTGCTATAATTATTTTCTCATTCACTTACTCATTCATTCTTTTAATTAATATTTGAGTTCCTGCTATAAACCAGGCCCTTTGCTAGACCTTAGAGATACAGTTATAAATAATAGATCATTATTAAATTATACATTTTGATTATCATTTGGATTACATAAATGATAAAATTGCCAGCTTCAGGCAAAATAATATATTTGGAATGTTTATCTTGGTTCCCATCCAATTTATTGTTCATTGCTATCATTTGATGAGTTATTCTGTGGCTCATTCCTGAAGTGTCTCTATCTCCAGCATGTGCTAAATAATTTGTAAAGTGTAAGTTGGTAATTTGTTATCAATGAACATCTAAATCAGAGATGACCTCTTACATTTACATGGTCATTTGCATATCCACTGGAGGAATTTTAAAACTGTAGGTATTTCTATACTAAATAATTTATTAATACAGATACACCTTGGAGATATGGTGGGTTCATTTCCAGGCCACTGAAATTACCACAATTAAATGCATCACACAGATATTTTGATTACCCACTGCATATAAAACTTGTGTTTATACTATACTGTAGTCCATTATGTGTGCAATATAAATAGCATTATGTCGAAAAAAACAATTTATATACTTTAACTAAAAAGTACTTTTGCTAAAGCATGCTAACCAACACCTGAGCCTTCAGCAAGTCATAACCTTTATGCTGGTGGAGTGTCTTTTCTTATGTTGATGCTGCTGACTGGTCAGGGTGGTGGTTGCTGAAAGATGGGGTGGGTGTGGCAATTTCTTCAACTAAGCCAGCAATGAAGTTTGCCACATTGATTGACTCTTCCTCTCATTTGAATACTTAGAGGCCATTGCAGGATTTATAAAATGGCCCAATTTCAATATTGTTGTGTCTTAGGGAATAGGGAGGCCCAAGGAAAGAGAGAGAGGCAAGGGACTTGCCAGTCAGTTGAGCAGTCAGAACACACACAACATATATTGATTAAATTCACAGTCTTATATGGGTGTGCTGCCTGGTGTCCCAAAAAAATGACAATAGTAATATCAAAGGTCACTACTCACAGGTCACCATAGCAGATATAATAATAAAAAAATCTGAAATATTGCAAGAATTACCAAACTGTGACAGAGACACAAAGTGAACAAATGTTGGAAAAATAATGCCCATAAAAACTTGCTTGACAAAAGGTTCCCACAAACCTTCAATTTGTAAAAACCTAATGTCTTGAAGTAAAATAAAGCAAAGCTTAATATAAAGAGGTATTTTAAAGGTATCTTCCCAGAAAAGATAATTTGGGACAAACTGATATAAGAGAAGGAATAATGCTATTCTGGTGTAAGTTTAGGTCAACCTTTACTGGAAATGATATGTTCCTAAGCATATTATGACTATTAAAATCTGTTCACAATGAAATCTTTGACCCCTAGGTTCCAGGATTATTATAAAAGAATACAGAACAAGGCTAGGATCTTTAAACCAACATAGTCTCAATAAATTTTATTGGCTTATGACATTTAATATGCTATGCAAATT
>NW_006300375.1:422618-423881 GCF_000327345.1 Myotis davidii
GCGCACAAAAATTTGTGCACTCGGGGGTGGCCCTCAGCCCGGCCTATGCCCTCTTGCAATGTGGGACCCCTCGGACCCCCAACCCCCCAGTGGGAACCCTCACCCCATGGAGGTTTGACCAGCCTGGGTAAGGGGCTGATGGCTGTTTTCAGGCTGGCCACACCTCTTTTAGGGTGGGGGGTCCCCACTGGGGTGCCTGGCCAGTCTGGGTGAGGGGCTGAGGGCTGTTTTTAGGCTGGCCAAGTCCCCCCGGCGACAAAAGCTCCCAGCCTCTCCTTTTTTTCTTTTAGTTTTTTTTTATTCTGGGATTTATTTCCCTTCTATAATTGAAACTTTGTAGCCTTGAGAGGAGCTCAGAGCCGGCCAGAGGGGGCAGGAGGGAAAGCCTCCTGCTTGCTCCAGCTCCGTGGCCATGGCTGGCTGAAAGCAGGTATCTGGGATGTATTTACCTTCTATAATTGAAACTTTGTTGCTTTGAGTGGAGCTCAGGGCCGGCCGCGGCAGGCGGGAGGTTGGCTTCCTCCATCATTGGGGCAATCAAGCCACCTGCTTGCTCCAGCTCCATGGCTGCTGGCAGCCATCTTGGTTGGGTTAATTTGCATATAGTTGCTTTGATTGGCTGGTGGGCGTGGCTTAAGTTGTAGCAAATGTGTGGTCAATTTGCATGTTTGTCTTTTATTAGTGTTGATTCTGTTCCAGGTAATGTTTGAAGTATTTTAACTACCAGTATGTCAACTTTATTAGTCATAAAAACAATCTTATGGCGTACTGAATTCAAATACAGGCAGTTTGGCTTGAGTCTGAACTATTAAGGAGCATCGATTTCTGTTTACTAGAAGTGATGTTTGTAGGTATTACCACTCCATGTGAATTATAAACACTTTGAATACCAACTAACATAATAAGGGCTTCTCCTTTAAGACACTAATACCTATTCAATTTCTCACCAACTCAATATTTTGCTTTAGAATTCTTAAAGATGGCATGCTTGATGCAACAACATAAGATGAGGCTGGGGCATCAGAAGAATCAAAAGCTTTTAATAATGGAGTTTCTTTTATACCATTTAATTAATAGTTAATAATTGTTAGATGATAGTTTTACTTAGAATGTATTTTCTAAATAAGCATATCTATATCTAATCTGTGTGTATGTATGTGTATATATATATATGTGTGTGTATAATCTGCAGAGAAGTCCTGGTCCTACTCTGATTCCTGTTTCTTCCTCATTTAGCCTTTCTGTTTGTTTTTCTATAAATTC
>NW_006300375.1:424198-431031 GCF_000327345.1 Myotis davidii
AGCATATCTATATCTAATCTGTGTGTATGTATGTGTATATATATATATGTGTGTGTGTATATATATATATATATATATATATATATATTTGACATAAACACCTTCAAAGGAGGTCTCTAAATTATATTGAATTTATCTGTCAAATATCAGAGTTCAGCCTCACAGTGAAACTTTAGTTCACTCAGAAAAATATGAGAAATTTTACCACAGCTTTTTAAATAAAGATATAATCATTAGCTAATAAAATGATAACATGATCTCTGCCATGTGAACAAATTATGTGGGAACAATTAAAGAATAAAGTATTAAATGAAGAGATTTGGAGAGACTTTTTATAAAGTCCACTACTATATTATCAAGGTCTCCTTTAAACTATAATTGAATTTATTTTCTTATCTCAATAATCTTACGTACCCAATATTGACTGCAAATATAGTTAACACTCAGAAAAAATATTCCCTTTAAGTCCACAGAATCTCCAGAAGAATCATCTGCAGTGTCTAGAACAGGTGGCAGCACTGAGACCTACCACTTGCTTGGCTGCTCCACTGACGGCTTCATCAGACATTTCCGTCCACATCACTGACATGCCACTGATTCCCTTCAGGGTCATAGGGCACTATTAGGCTTTCGTCAAAAGGAACTCGATCTCCTGCCCAGCTCCTCCCATGCTGCTCCTACCCTCTCTGCTGCCATTTACCTGTGAACTAAAATTGATTTGCCAGGGAGAGTTACTAATTAATGCAATTTTATTTCACAAGCCACTGAAAATAAGAAGAAATATCTGTATGAATTGCCACATTAAAATAACATTAATCTAATGGCAAATCTGCTTGGCACCCCAACTTTAGATGGGCACCTCTAGGCTCTGTCAACCACCATCGCCCATGCCAACCCTGCTCTGTCTTCTTCAGGGGTCTGGCTGTCATTGAGCAGGTTGAGATTCCTGCTAACTCACTAGCACCTGGAACTCGCGGAGGCCATGTGCAGCTGCTCAGGAGCTGTGTAATGTGGCAGCCCTTCTGTGTTCTACCGTGTTCCATCCAAAGGGAGAATGATTAACCCCGTCCTGTGCTGCACTGTGAATGAGACAGGTCCATGCTACTGTGTGTCTATGATTTGAAGTCTCCCAGAGTTGATATGAAAAGTATGGTTTTCTACTTCTTAAAGAAAATAGGGTCAACCTGAGCCTAAGAGGCTTTCTTGCATGAGTCCTAACATACTACTTGTTTTTTCATCTTAATATATTTTTTCTTAGAAGCTGCTTAATCCTTCATTTTAGTGTGAAATGGATTCCGTTGAGATTAGCAACAAATGTTGCCACTGTTTCTGATGACTGATATCGATAACCATGATTCGCAGTGCACAGTGGTGAGTTAGTGCTGCCTCACTCTCAATGCTGGGACTTAAGTGTAACTTTAATGTAATTGGGAATGACAGCAGGTATTCTCTGACCTTGCCTGTGGATTTACTTTGTATGGTGATAGTGCTAGTTTACATTTTAACATTAGAAATATTGAAACCATGGTTTCTAAAAGTTCAGATAAAGAAAACAGAATAATGACAACACCAATGCCAGCATGGCAGAGGCATCACTGAACAAGAAGACTAAATAACCGTGTTATTTTAACGACAGATGGAAGGACATATATAACCGGCTTAGGGATATAACGAACACAAACATCTGTGATTGGGCATGGTGCAGAAGGAAGGGTGCAAGCACAGATGGAGACAGAATCTCACAAGTCTTGGATGAGACAGGCAAATACATCTAAATAAATAAAAAATGTTTTCTTCCCCCAAAGACACCAAAACTCAGTTGAAAATAGTGGCTGCTGAACTAGCTTGGGAATACCCCACATGCATTTCATATCGTCCCCTTATTACTCTACCAAACTCAATGCAGTTACATTTCCTGATGAAGAAGTTGCAAGTAAAATGCTCAGCGGGAGATAAAAAGGGAAACTTTTTAAAAATATTTTTAAAAATTGACTTTTAGAGAAGAAAGGAGAGGGAGAGAGAGAAACATTGATTGGCTGCCTCCTGCACACTCTTTACCCAGAATCTAACCCCCAACCTCAGGCAGAATTGGACTGGCAACCTTTATGTGCATGGGATGACGCCCAACCATCCGAGCCACACAGGCCAGGGAAGACAACTTTGATCATAGTTATGTTAGTCCCTTATGTGATAAAATTAATTCTGTCAGATCTTACTAGTTTTGTTTTTTTTTAACATTGGGAATGTTATCTTTTTATGTGCACATGTGTGTGTGTGTGTGCCAAATTGAAAATATTTTTTTCTTATTGGAGGGATTAAGTGCATTCACATTTATTTTTAGGGTTGAATGGATCAGTTTCAACTGCATCATAATTTATGATTGTGTCCTTTGTGGCATTTTCTGTGTTTATAGAATGTGCATTTTATTCCCTTTTATAAAAATGGACATTTCAGAAAGTTGAATGGTTTGCTCTAGAGGCTACCATGTTACTTATAGCTCCTTTAGTGACTTCTGTTCCCAGTATTTTTAATTTAATCTCTAACTGTCTGCTTTATCAGTGTGTTTGTTTGTTTCATTTTGTTTTGTGACTTGGTGGTATTCCATCTCTTGAAATTCTTCACCTGTGTCTTTTTAAATCTGTTTGCTTCTTTAAGAGTATGTGCTCCGCCCCCCTACCCCCCCAGTACCTTCAAATTTCGTGCAGATTTCATCCTTCCTGTGGTTGCTTCAACTTGTGTTTCTTCTCTGTATGTCTTGCAGTTGTTTCTGCCTTTGCTTGCCACAAAGCTCTGAGGTGCCTGGGGGTGGATGGGAGCATGGTCAATCCCTTGAAATCATTTATGAAATAAGACAGAATATAAATGAATAACAAAAACTGCTAAAAATTATGACTACTACTTTAAAAGACTAACTTTTAAGGAATGAGCATTTTTACTATTTAAACACCACTATATTTCTGTAAAAAAAATATGTTTCTTTTCACTAGTGTAGCAGTTCTAACCTTGGGAAGAGTTTTACTTTTTGATTATGTTAAAATTTTTAAAAATATTTTATTAATTTTTTACAGAGAGAAAGGGAGAGGGATAGAGAGTTAGAAACATTGATGAGAGAGAAACATCAATCAGCTGCCTCCTGCACACCTCCTACTGTGGATGTGCCCGCAACCAAGGTACATGCCCTTGACCAGAATCGAACCTGGGACCCTTCAGTCCGCAGTCCGATGCTCTATCCACTGAGCCAAACCTGTTAGGGCAGATTATGTTAAATTTATTAATTGGCACAATTCTTATTACTGCTTATGGTCCTGACTATTTGTAGAACGAAGGTTATATTTTACACTGATTCCATATCCATTTAAAATGTTTTAAAAACAATTCTTTAAAATCAATGTGAGGTCAAAATATGAAACTTTCAGGTGAAAAAATGGTAGAATTTTACATATGTGAACCTAATATTTCTGTCTGCTCTGGTAACTGACATGCATCGTGGTTCCCACGTATACTGAAATCTAAGGCATATGTCAGGGAGAGCAGCTTTAAGCCATGGCTGTTTATGGTCTTGCTTAACCTTCATTTTAATGTTTAGAGACCAGAAGATGACTGAACTCTGTTAGAGTTGCAGGGATCTCAGGACTTTAATTAATCTAGGCCCAGGCAGAAAAAGCTGAGGAATTAGCATTATATTAATTACATCCCGTCAAATCAGATTTCTACTGACTTGCATTTAATTTTCTGCTGGGCCGACTGACCTTGTCTTGGTTTATGATGTAGCAATGCTATTTGCTTAGGGAAATGTTAAGTTAAAATAAAAATATCCACATTAAACAATTATACCGATTATATATATATATACACACATATATACATATATATTTTTTTTTTCTCCATCAAAACACTTATTGCATAAAAAAATTTACTCTTTCTTTTTTTTCTGAAACACTTTGTTGTAGGGCTTAGCAAGATCTTTTTTGTCAAACTAGAGTTAAATTGTTTCCAAAGTTTGTAAGCTGAAAGTTCCTTAGGATGTGTAGATTTCTATTTGGTAAATAAACTCCATAAGCCATAATAAACAAATGTAAAACAAAACAAACATGTAACTATTGCTAAAAGGCAATGAGAAAACTTGGATAGATATCAGAGTATGGTTTTATATTCTATGTTTTCTTTTTAGTAGTACATACCTTTTAGTGATTGGTCTCTGTTTCACATTCCACATAATAGAAGTTACT
This sequence comes from Myotis davidii, assembly GCF_000327345.1. Lineage (NCBI taxonomy): Eukaryota > Metazoa > Chordata > Mammalia > Chiroptera > Vespertilionidae > Myotis > Myotis davidii. Next base: position 428,428 of record NW_006300375.1, read on the forward strand.
TATTTCACAAAGGTATTAAGTAAGACTATGAAATATCATGATATATTTTTTTAGATCTTTAAAGTGAAAGATTAAGTAGAGTATTTAATTAAACAAACATTCAACCGTGTTTAAGACATTTTGTTGGATGCTGTGAGGGATGGAAAAAAATGTTTCCTCTCAGAGAAATTATAATGAAATTTGGAAGACAGGACCAAAGAACAAAAATACAAACTTGTATAAACACACACAACAAATTTAACTACTGTTTTTTCTGGATTAAGGGTCAATAACACAGTAGTAGTAGTAATTAATCAAGTTAATTTTCCAAATAACTCCATTAAAAGCTCAGCATTGGGAGAGTTTATGTTAGGCATGTGATTAGATGTGACAGCAAAGTTATAAACCCTAACCAAGGATTATATTTGCTGCACATCTGCCACTTCCCCATCCTAAAGATATGAATTCAACTGACTGACAAAGCATGGGGGCAATTTATAAAAAGCCATGAATAACTTTTAAGAAAAGCAGTAGCTATACTAGTGTTCATATTATTTTTTTAGTGCCTGCAGAAGTTAATAAAATTGGGCTTATCTTGTTACCTGTCCTTCTATCACAGACAGGGAAGAATACGGCAAGGGAATTGGTCCTATTGATTTGAATCAAGATTCTTGTCAATCTCTTTGAAAATTGAGATGTAAAAACATCTAAATTAGCATCTACCTTTTGTTCATTAGTGCTAAACTTCTCATTTAATTTAAAGGATAATTGGTCTACTCTTTATCAGAGATAATTTTATGTTCTACTACCATAGCTAGTTCTCATAGTTAAGGTTTTCTATAAGCTGGCTGATTTCATTATGTTTTTCCTTCCTTCTCCCATGAGTACAATGTAAACCTGAAACTCTCTTAATTACTTTTTTAAAAAAATTTGCTATGATTTTATTCCAACTAGAGATGTAAAAAAAATATATATCTTTTGAAATAGATGCCTAACATAGCCTGGGTTAGTCCATGGCACATCTTCAAACATATTACAGTAGTTTATACATACACAGATCTCTACACTAGCTAAAAACCTTGCACAATTTTGACAACTGCTCAATTGACTTCACTGTCCTGGGACAAGAATGATTATGATCAGGATGCTATACAGATTCAATCAGATACAGAAGGCCATGTGTCTCCAGCCTATGTGCCCTCTTTCTGGCAGCTAAAAAAGGTCACTGCATTTTTTTAAACCATTCAGGACTTGTTAATAAAAGGCATTTTATTAGACATTCTCTCAAGAAAATCCCATAAAAGTTAATACGTAAAATACATATACGAGTACAAACTTCTTTGGAAAGTTTAAGCTTATGAGACATTGGAAGACAATCCTATATAATAAAGAGGTAATATGCAAATTGACCATCACTCCAACACACAAGCTGGCCACCCCATGTGGACAAAAGATGGCCATCAGGGGAGGGCAGTTGTGGCGATCAGGCTAGCAGGGAAGGGCAGTTGGGAGGGACCCGGTCTGCAGGGGAAGGCGGTTGGGATGGACCAGGCTGGCAGAGGAGGGAAGTTGGGGGAAACCAGGCCTGCAGGAGAGCGCAGTTGGTGGTGGGGGCGGGGGTGCAGGCCTGCAGAAGAGGGCAGTTAGGGGTGACCAGACCTGCAGGGGAGGGCAGTTGGGGGGGACCAGGCCAGCAGGGGAGGGCAGTTAGGGGTGACCAGGCCTGCAGGAGAGGTCAGTTGGGGGTGATCGGACTGGCAGGGGAACAGTTAGGCGTCAATCAGGCAGGCAGAAGTGGTTAGAGGCAATCAGGGAGACAGGGAGGCGAGGGAATAGCAGTTAGGGTCAATCAGGCTGGCAGGGGATTGGTTAGGGGGTTATCAGGCTGGCAGGCAGAAGTGGTTAGGAGAAATCAGGCAGGCAGGCAGGCAGGCAGGCAGGTGAGTAGTTGGGAGCCAGCAGTCCTGGATTATGAGAGGGATGGCCCAGATTGGAGAGGGTGCAGTTGGGCTGAGAGACACCCTCCACCCCCGTGCACAAACTTCATGCATCAGGCCTCTAGTCTATAATAACAAAAGCGTACTATGCTTATTAGACCGGAAATCCTTCCAGACAAAGCCAGGGCAGTGATGGAAGCCCGGGTCCTGCGTGCCAGAGGGAAGCCAGTGCAGGCAGCCAGGGGAAAGAAGGCCTACTCTTGCATGAATTTCATGTGTCGGGCCTCTAGTATAGTATAAAAAGGGCACTTAGCTAAAAAGTCTTCTACACATCTCTGTCCCTTTTGCCGGGTTCCTTTAACTACAATTTCTAGTATTCTTTGTGAATAAACTATACACATGATGAACTTCTTTTAACAGATGCTACCTTCACAACCTGAAAATCCAAAAGGAAAATAGTGTAGACTGATCAAGAAGGAGATTATTTTAAATTAAATCTTTATTGTTCAGATTATTACAGTTGTTCCTCTTTTTCCCCTTTTAGCTCCCCTCCACCTGGTTCCCAATCCACCCTCTGCCCTTACCCGCTCCCCCCACTGATCTCAGCCATAAGTGTATGATTTTTGTCCAGTCTCTTCCCACCCCCCCCACACCCCCTTTGCCCCAGAGAATAGTCAGTCCACTCCCT
>NW_006300375.1:432025-480243 GCF_000327345.1 Myotis davidii
GTATCTCAGGGAATCAACAGGGTGGAGCAAACAGCTATGGCTGATCCTCAGTCCTATCCTAAGAGGCCCTGTGTCTCAGTGTCCCAGTAATCACTGCAAGCACCTCCGAGAGAAAGTCGCCCTTTAGCTCTGATCAATGCCAAACAGTCCAGTTTCTCCCCGAATGAGTCTGGGTCTCCAGAGCAGTCGGGAGCTGGGGACTCCCTCCTGATTGAAAAAGATAACTGTGTCCTCAGCTGCCAGTCCTTTCTGCATGCACCTCCGTACCTCTGCACTTTACTTCCATACCGCACCTCCTCTGAGTCTCAGTGTGCTTTTCTCTCTCCTTTTAGTTGTAGAATTTCCACTCAGCCAGCCTTCCTGTGGTTCTGGATGATGTTTGTTTTGTCTTTTAGTTGTATTTTTGAAGTTGTTGTGTGAGGCAACAATTTTCGGTGTTTACCTATGCCAACATCTTGGTTCTCATGACGGAGTAGATTTTTCTGCAGCAAACTTCCAGGAGTCTTTTCCATGACTTAAAAAATGTCCAGTAGTAGATAGTATAAGTAGAATTCTTAATAGTCAGAAGAATATGCATTTAAGAAACATTTGTCAGTTACTTGGCATGTTAGCATTTCAGTCACATTTCTTATTCATCCTTTTTGCTTTGTCCACACATTCGCTTAAAATAAGCAAAACAAACTTTATCACAGCAGAATTATTCCTAGCACAGCAGCAATTCTTTTGTAATATGGACTGAAAAAATAATTAAACTCATTTATTTTTTATTTTATTTTAATCATCACCCAAGGACTTGCTTAGAGAGAGGAAAGTGGGGAGAAAGAGAAACATTGATCAGCTGCCTTACATATGAGCCCTGACTAGGGTTCAAAACCACAAACTAGGTATGTGCCCTGATCATGGATTGAACTGGCAACCCTTCAGTGCATAGGATGTTGCTCCAACCAACTGAACCATTCCATTAGGGCACTAATCTCATCGATAAACCCTCAATGCTGTGCCTGATGAAGGCTAGTTATACAATACATGACATTAAGTTTTACAATATATTTTCCATCTTATAAATTTAAAACTAAGTTACTAAGAGATTTGAAGTCAACTTGGAAATTTCTCTTTATTTAAGATTGGTCAATTAAAGAATCCTCAGGCGTTATTACCTTTCAACTTTTATACTACATAACAACTGCTTTAGTATCACACTCGAAGACTTCTTTCAGGCCCTCTGTATTTTATTTTCTGTCTCACCCTCATAGGTCTCGTTTTAACTTTTCTTGTTAAAGGTCATTTATCCTTTTCTTAAATTAAACATGAATTTTATTAAATTCAATAACACATTCTTTTTGGTCAAGAAAGATACTAATAAAATGGTTTAAAAGAGCTTGTAATGAGGCAGCCAGACTCTTTGAACATTAGCACTGTTTTTACATTTTATAAGAGAAATGCACCAGAAAAACATTAAAATCTTTTGGTAAAGATTGTTGAAAAATGATGTCAAAATGGAGAGTATGGAACTTTATACAGAATGAAATATATAAAATGATTTAAGTTGAACACATGCAACTCTTTCATTCATTTCTAACTTAAATAAATGGCTGGTGTTTAAAAGGAATAAATAGTATATATAAACAAAGTACCAACTATTAAGAATTATGACAGTATAAAATCAAGTAATTACTCTGTATTTTAAGGCATAGGTATGAAAAACTTTTTTAAAGTATACTTCTGCCCTGTTGCAAATGGGCAAAATGCATCTGGTGCCACATAGACGACTGAGAAAACTCCTGTTTCTAAAAGAGGAGACTGGAAAACTAAGAGGCAATCAGACCTTTAGCAAATTTACTAGGATTAGTGGACAAAACTTGTGATCAACATTCACTCAAGATGAGAGTGTCTGATTGAGTACCCACACTTTAAGTTGGTTTTCAAATAGGTTACATCCAGAAAAGAAGAGTGAATTGGAAATATACTAGTCCTAAAATCCCAGTGTCAAAGCATCTGAAAATGTTTTTAAAGTAATTTGCCACTAGACAAGATTTAAAAGTAGATATTATTTCTATTTCTAAGAAGCTAATATCATCTCATCCTTCAAATTATTTGGGTATTTTTATAAACAATAGCCAGAAGTCCATAAAAGTAATCAGATACATGAAACATGATGCCATATTAATAAAATAGAATAAATTAATATGTCCTATATTTTCTGGCATATATTTTTTTGTCATTGCTACTAATGCACTGGCATATTCAGTGATAGGGTTTCAAAAATTACAGGGAATATCTATACTAATAAAAGGGTAATATGCAAATTGGTCACAATGCCCTCACAGTCATGACCGGATATGTTAATTAGTCACAACCAGTATGCAAATTGACCATCACTCCAACACACAAGATGGCCACCCCATGTGGCCACAAGATAGCCACCACAAGATGGCCTGCAGGAGAGGGCAGTTGGGGGCGATCGGGCCAGCAGGGGAACAGTTAGGCATTGATTAGGCTGGCAGGGGAGTGGTTAGGGGGTGAGCAAGCAGGCAGGCATGCAGGCGAGCTGTTAGAAGCCAGCAGTCCTGGATTGTGAGAGGGATGTCCCAGATTGGAGAGGGTGCAGGCTGGGCTGAGGAACCCCCCACCCCCTCCAGTGCATGAATTTCATGCACTGGGCCTCTGGTCTATCTATAATAAAGTAAAAACAATGTTCTTTTTCTGAACATTTAGGATTTTGCTATATGCTCTTATAAAAATTCTAGAACTAAGGCAGTAATGTCAGTTACCTCTTTGGTATTAGCACAGTATTATACATGCACATAGCATATAATATAGCCTATAAATGTTATAGTATATAATTTATATATAACAAAAGCCTAAGGGGAAAGGCTTCCTGCCACTTTGATTCATCTATTCACACTTCATAAGTGTCTTAGCTTTTTTTTTTTTTATTGTGTAAGAGGCTTAGTGGAACTACTGCACAAGCAACCACTCAAACTACAAGCAAATCCTTTATCAGCACATCCCTTTGAAACTGTCATTGAACTGAATGGACCTTAGGAGTGATAAGCACTAACAATACCCTGTTCTTTTCTGCCTTTCAGCTTTATTGCTAGATTTTTTATCTAAACTTGGGTTTTACAGTCCAGACAAATGCAATTCTCTGAGCCTTCAAAAGTGATGCTTAACCTAGCTTGTATAGATGTGTAGGATTTTTTTCTAAGCACTTATTTTCTAAAATAATCAATACTTTCTTTTAAGTGACTTTGGGTTTTTGCTTGGATATCTATTCCATGGAACTAGTATTGACATAAATTTTTAGAAATATTCATTTATACAACAAAGTTCATATTTCTTCATAAAGCATATTACAACTCCCATGCTCTGATATATATACCTTTATTGAAAGCTTCATCTTATTCCATTTAACAGTGTTTCCTAAGTCTCAGGACATTTAACCTGCATTAAGATATGATTCCATTCATTTAGTTATTCTTTCATTTAACTTGAATAATTTATTGACAATTCTGGTGGGAGTAACAATCACAAATTTAGAGGCATGGTTGTGAAACTTAACTGGATTAAACAACAAGCCTATTTATTATCTCACTAACAAGAAGTTATAGGACTTCATAAATCATTACTTAAATTATTTCAGTGGTTTATTGGCTTCACCAAGACGCTGATTCTTTCTTGTTTTTATGCTAACTCGTCCAGTCCAATAGTTTTTGCATGGTAATCAGGATTTATCACCGCATTGATGCAAAAGGTCACAATAATTGCAGACATCATACCCAGACAATGTTCAAAAGTAGTAGATATTGTCTTTGTGAAGGACACTTTTAAGAGTGAGAAAGCCTTTCTAAAAAAAACTTAATTATTGATGTATCATCATGTGCATTCTTTATCACTAGATGTATAAGAATGAATGATATATATATATATACACACACACATATTGACTGAATGATACTTAGATATATGTGGTCTAATGATAGAAAGTAATGTTCACTCTATACATATTTTATTTTAGCTAGAGAAAATTAAAAGAGAAACCTGAAAGTTGCCTCATACTTATTAGAACGCACTGAGATCCTCCTAAGACTGACCAGATGGGCATTTCTCAGTTCCTGTCATTTGTGGGGCCATGCAAGGTTGGTTCTAGTGACCCAGACTTACAATTAAGTTGGCTTTGGTCATTTTGATATAACCCAAAGTTTAGTTACAGTAACATTTTGGTTTAGGTGCTTACATAGCTTTTTAAACAAAGTCTTTTTTATGCAGTTCATCATTCTGCTTTTATTCAATTGCAAAGTTTTTTTAAAATTTAAAAATAGAAACAAAATATAATTTTTTAAACAATGCCACCTATAAGGGATGGTTTCAATGAACAATTTTATTACATTCTTTTAGTCCCTTAATCACAGTAGTTGTTTCTTCATGGCACAATTATTATACAATGAGCTTTCCAAGAATAGTTTCAAATGTACAGAAAATTTACAAAAGAATGCCCACATATTCCACACCCAGTTTCCCCTGCTGTTAAGATTTTACACGTGTGATACACTTGAATGAACTAAGGAAACAGAATTGATGTGTTAACATTAACTAAATCCATCTTTTATGTGTATTTGCTTAGTTTTTGGCTAATGTGCCAGTTTGAAGAAGTACTGATCAGATATTTTGTAGAATTTCCCTCAGCTGGGAATTTCCTCTTGATTTTATCATGCTTAGACTGGGAAAATGGGGTTTTCTTGGAAGGAAAAACATAGAGGTAAAATGCAGTTCTCATAGAATTTTATAAAGGAAACATGTTATCAACACAGTTTATCACTATGAATGTTAAGTGGGATCATGAGGCTGAGGTAGTGTATGTCGGGTTATTCTTTTCCCCCTTTTCCTATTGTACTTGTTCAAAGGAGGCCATGATGTGCAGCCCAATTTTAAGGACTGAGGATTTAGAACCCTTGAGGGAGCTTATCTACATACATTATCTGGAATTCTCTTGCTCAAGATAATATCTATCTATCTATCTATCCATCTGTGTCTTTAATTTCAGTATAAGCTGAGGGATATTTGTTTCCTAATTTGATTTGTAATCAGATACTACTTTAGTTTGTTGCTAAATTTTTATCTTTGACCCCTGGGAGCTCTCTCAGTTGGCTCCTATGTCCCTTGAGCATATTTAAATTGCTTTTTTTTTTTAAGCACTTAGTTTCTGACACTAAAAGGTGCTGCAGGCTCATCTTCTATATTCCCTTGCTTAGCACTAGAGTCAGTCATTTCTCCAAGGAGCCCAGGTTCCTTTTGATAGAGAATGGTATTAAAAATATCAATTGGAACATGTGTTTGTTTGTTGCTATGGGGATGTTGTTGTTTCTATATCCTCAGCTGATGGCGAAATAAACATGTATATACTAACAAGTATACAAAAACCTATCTATAATTATTTTTTCAAACTATAAAGATATAATTGTTATATAACATTGTATAAATTTAAATTTAAGGTATGTGATGTGATGATTATATACATCTACACTAATAAAATAGAAAGATGCAAATTGACCATACCTTCATGATGCCCACCAGCCAATCAGAAGTGAGTATGCAAATTAACCCAACAAAGATGGGTTAATTTGCATACACAGATGCTGAGCAGCTGGGGGTGGGTCGCAGGCATTCCTCACCGCCCCAGCCCTCTGGGCCTCTGGGCAGAGTGGGAAGGCAGAAAGGTGGCTCCGGGACAGAATGAAGGCAGAAAGGCAGCTCTGGGCTGGAGCAAAGGTGGAAAGGAGGCTACAGCCAGAGAAAAGGTGGTGCCGGCAACCAGGGAAAGGAAGGCCCATTCTTGCACGAATCTTTGTGCATTGGGCCTGTAATATATATATATATATGTGTGTGAGTGTGTGTGTGTGTGTGTGTATGAGGTCTGATGCACAAAATTCATGCAAGAGTAGGCCTTCCTTCCCCCTGGCTTCCAGCACCAGCTTCCCTCTGGCACCTGGGACCCAGGCTTCCCTCCCAGCCCTAGCTTCATCCGGAAGGTCATCCAGAATGACACCCGGTCTAATTAGCATAATATATATATATATATATGTCATATATATCAAAATGATTACCACAATAGTGTTAGTTAATTTTTTAGTTACTTCACATAATTACCATTTTTTATGTTGACAAACTTTAAAATTTACTACTCTCTTAGAAACGTGACTGTCCCTGATATGGTACTATTCATTATATTCACCAAGCTTTACAGTAGACCCAAGGAACTTAGTCCTCTATTAACTGAAATTTTGTACCCCTTGAACAACTTATCCCAATTTCTGTCAAACCCCAGCCCCTGGCAACCACCATTTCAATCCCTTTCTATGATTTTGGACTTTTAAAATTCCACATATAATTGAGATCAATTGGTATTTATCTTTTCTCTGGCTTACTTCACTTAGCAATAATGCCCTCAGGTTCCAGCCATGTTGTCACAAATAACAGATTTTCCAAAATGTCTACAGTGCTATAGTTAATAAGGCACTAACATTTTCAGAGGAAATATAGCATTGTGTATAGTACTCACAGTTGGGGGCATTTCTTCTTTGTAGGATTGTGACCTGTCAAGTCTTTCCTATTTCAATATTTTCAAGACTATATTTTTTACTTTGCAATCCTGTCCAGATTTTCAAGCCATTGTTTTCAAAGTGTTTCTTTCAATCAGGTTAATGCCATGACTGGAAGATCAAAATCACAAATTCAGTTTAGCATTCTGTGTTTCTCCACAATTCATTTGTAGAATGGGAGTAAAGAGTTGTGTTGCACAAGGAATGGGTGGTAGATTAAATCTTGAGATAAGCTTATTTGATATTAAGGAATAATTTATGTAAGAAAGAATCTATGATTGTGTTTATTGATCAAGCTGACTTGGGATTATAAGATATTAAGGAAAATCATTTTATCACAAACAAGAGGGTGGACTTTGGTTTTAGCAAAAGAGTCAGGATTGGGATTGGAATATAACTTGGAAGGCAAAGCTCAAGTTTTACAGTCTTACAATATTTTGTTTTAGCTGCAGCTCTACAATAATATTTTTTAAATATTTTTTATTGATTTTTTACAGAGAGGAAGGGAGAGGGATAGAGAGTTAGAAACATCGATGAGAGAGAAACATCGACCAGCTGCCTCCTGCGCACCCACTACTGGGGGTGCACCCGCAACCAAGTTACATGCCCTTGACCAGAATCGAACCTGGGATCCTTCAGTCCTCAGGCCGACGCTCTATCCACTGAGCCAAACTGGTTAGGGCCACAATGATTTTTTTACAGCACAGTTTTTGTTTTGTTTTGTTTTGTTTTGTTTTGTGTGTGTGTGCGTGCATGTGTGTGTGTGTGTGTGTGTGTGTGTTTTAATGACAAAAGTGTCTGACTTATAAAGTGAAAGTTATCCCTCAATAATAGTGGATACTAGTTTAAAAGCCCATCAGGGAGCTTTTAAGTGCTGAGACACAATAAATCTAATTTATTTTCTGCTGGCACTCAAATTTAAATTTAGTTATTTTGCATTCTTTTCAAAAGAACACCATTAGATAATAGTCTCTCAGGGATAGTAGCATTAGCGTCTCCAATGGATTAACTGCTTCCATAAGTTCTTTCTAGTTTTTGGGACTGTATACCTAACCTTGGAAGCTCTGAAATACAAAAAAAGATCCACAAGTGTTGGGGTGTATATGAATCTAGTTCTAAAAATAGATACAGGAGTGTAGATGGTAAATGCAAAAATAGCTGAGGCTTCTTGAAATTAGTGCAGATATGAACACATCTAATACCCAGATCTTTAGAAAAATCTTCAGCAATTTATAGTGAGAAAATAAAATTTAAAAAGCCAACATTATCTATGAAAAAGTTTATCCAATAAAAATTGCAATTTGAATCAAACGGAGAACCCAATTATAAACATTTGCAACCTACTTAATTTATTTGGTAAATAATGGGGAAATTGTTATAGCTACTATTGGTTTTCATGTTAATATGACTATAATGGCTGAGAGTATACAATAAAGAAGGGTTCAATTCTTCTGTTTAATGTTCTCTCATGTTCAGTAAATAATGATGAATTTGAGAGTGAAGGTAAAACTTGCTAATTACTACAAAACAGCAAAGCTTGACTTATTTTTTCTTTAAGTCACTTCAGAAGGTTAATTTGGAAGCTGACATTATCAGCCTATGTAGAAATGTTATTTAGACATTTATAATCAACATTGAGGGAAGTCATTCAAACCAATCTGACCCAAACAGGAAATTTCTACCAACTCATAGGAAACAATCTGAATCTAGATTGACTCTATTTTTTAGATCAACTCTTAATCCTGAGTAATTTAGCAAGTTATTAGATTCCTTAATACTAGGGTTTGATTTTGTCCCTGACAGTGTCCTTTTAACACTGTAATGTCCTGTATAACTTCCATTTCATTGACTAGTTATATGGACTGCTATTCAACGTTAAGTACAATGTTTCCGCAAAATATTTAGTGATATGAGGTCATATTTAGGATATGTATTTAAGTGAAAAGTGTTGCTTGCCAAATAGAAAATATAATATGGCAACAATGGCTAAGACTTCTAGTGCATATTTTATGTGCATTGTATTGAGTATCTGCTTTACACGTGTATCTATACATTTCTCTACAACATTTTTATAGGAACAGTTTTATAGGGATTATTTCTGAGGTATATTGCAGGTGACTTTAATCTGTCTGTGATTTTCTTATAAAAAATTTCCATAAGACTAGAGTTGTCTTTAAAATTAAGAGAACTGACTGGATATGGGTGGAATATAATTAATATACATTTTAGTTGAAATTCTATTTTAAGATATATATTTCACAGAACTAAAAAAAAAATTCCAAAATTTTATATGGAACCAAAAAATACTCTGAATAACTGAAAGTTATGTGTTTGCATAAGCCCCAGACTGATACAAATAGATGTGAGGTGGTTGTTCTCTCTCTAATTGCTGAAGCAACCACTGCCCTTGACTTAGGTCTGCCTCTCCTGTCCTCACTTTGAACAATTACTGGCTCAGTATGCCTCTGCTTACACACCTAACACCAAAGACAACCACAGCTAACAGCAGGAAACGGGCTTTCAGAATTCTATTCTTTGTACAGCTGGGAGTGTGACAACAGTGTTTCTGGTGTGCATTGCTACCAATGATTGAGGGCTTTCTCAACATTCAATTTTGAAGGATCCCAAAAAAACTTCTTACTGGGACATAAGGATTTTAAAGTGTCCACTTTCCTTAAGCTACCCATGACAGCTGGCTACCTGGTACATAGAGATAGAGCCCACGTGAATATACCTCCAGTAAGCACGCCTAACTGGCTGACTTCATAGAAATGAAGTGTAATGGATTTTTTGCCTAATCTTTTATTACTATTGCTTTGTGTAAGTATTTCAATAGAAGCAGGCAGTATACCAACAGGTATATATCCAGTTGAATACCAGTGTGCTAAATTTAATACCCTTTTATTTAGGGAGAGGGATTTCCTGGCCTAATTTGTTCAGCAAGGATATTTCCCACTTGAGTTCCCTTTTTCAATAGGAAGATCCCTTTGTTGAGGGAAATGGATGCTAATTAATCATATTCTACCAAGCTTTTTATTATGTAGCTCAATTTTATTTGAAAAGTGTAATTGGGGTTGAGGTAGGGGAAGATTGAACATGGAAAACAATGCTTATTACTTATGACAATATTGAGTAATTATGCAAACCATCTGAAGGTTTTAGTTTGTTTTCTGCTGGTAACATTTTATGGTTGATTAAAGCTGTCAGAAAAGCATTCAAATTAAATGAATGGGAGGTCATTGAACAATCACGAAGTTATGTGCCGTCAGCCAGCACCCAACTCTGCTACAGATGGGGAGAGTGCTACTTATCTTAGTCCTTACTGAAACTTGGCAATGTGTTGTATTTTTATTTTATCAATAGTCAGTTAAAATATGTTTTATTTGGTTTTAATAATCCAAATGTTATATTAGCGTCTTATTTTAACTTTTAATTGATAGACAAAGAATCCAAGCTAAAAAAGAAACTCATTCTTTTTACCAATTCCTAAATTATGAAAAACAATTTAACATAAATGGTGATGATTAGTAGTTCCCACATCCATCTAAACATACTATAATCCTGTATAATAAAAACCTAATATGCTAAGTGTCCAATCATTCCACCAATCGCTATGATGCACACTGACTACCAAGGGGTAGACGCTCCTACCAGTAGGTTAACTTGCCGCTGGGGTCCGGCCAATCGGTACTGGGCAAGATGGGCCAGACATACCCTGGAGCCCTCCTGCAGTCACTCCCCGGCCCTGATTGTGCACCAGTGGGGTCCCTCAGCCTGGCCTGAGCCCTCTTGCAATCTGGGACCCCTCGGGGGATGTCGGAGAACCAGTTTTGGTCCAATCCCCACAGAGTTGTGCACTGGGCCTCTAGTTTTTAATAAATGCATATTTTTTATTTATTTTTTCCTTGAAAACTAAATGGTGCTCCATTGTTTTCCATGGCATCTTTATTCAAGCTGTGTCTGCACTGAAAGCCTCACAATTCAAATATTTAAAGGGATGTCATATGGTAGGAATTGTCTTTATATTGTATGAAACATAGTACTTGAATCAGCACACTGTGATGTAGCAGGTGCACCATGTACGTCTGCTTATGATTAGGGTTGTTAATGCTACAAGACAATGTATTTTATGTTTATAATGCAAGGAACAGGACTAACTAAAGATGAGGTAGACTGCACCCCAGGGAACAGAGTATCTTGTGGGAAATTCTTCATCAGTTACAGCTCAACGCCTTTATCAAATATCAAATACACCGTTGATACAGATAACTCCAAAAGTCTCCTCCATTACTGAGGAATTCTAAGCACACTCACACATTAAATAATTTATTTATAAAGTTATCTAAATTTTTCATGTCAGCTTACTTGTTTTCCCTGGCATTCTTAAAGGGCAATCAGAATACATTTCCTACCCCCTGCCCTCTCTCTCTTACTTTTTCTTTTGTTTAGCAGTGTCTAAAAATATCTGTGCTTCCCTTGACAAAATTCCACAAGATGTTTAGAAACATGCTTCTCACAACATGCTAAGGATCTAATTAATATTGTAAGGTCACAATTTTCAAACTCTTAAAATAGGTGCTGTTTTTCATTATAATTTCATTATAATTTAGATATATAGAATGCAAATTAGTGTCTAAAATTTGAATAACTGGCAAGTGGTTTCTGTCAAACTTTTCGATTGACTTTGCACCTTTAGGACCTGCTCTTGTGGTCTGGTCTCAGTGCCGCCATATCATGTTAGACTCCATATATCCCTCTCCCAGGGCCCCTACAGATATACCCAGAGACTCTCTCCTGAGCCTGCTGTCTGATGGCTTGCTGCAGTAAATACTGCCCTGTTCATTAGTTACTGTAATTGTCACATAAGTAAAGAAAAGCCTGTTCATGTCAACCAATAAGTGAAGAAGCGTTACAATTAGGAAAATCACTGTTTTACCATTCTCACTATAATAATTGATTCAGTAAATAATTTTTAGTTAAATGTTGTGGGAAACACAATATTTGTTCAGTGCCAAAGTATAACACAGACAGATTGCTTACATTTGCCAAGGGAAAATTTTGTCTTTACAATAGAGAGAGCTGGCAGTGACTACCTTAATCATCAAAGCATTACTGATGTTATTCTCCATGTTATACAATAAGAAGTATATAAGAACATCTCATCTAAATCAGCGGTTCTCAACCTATGGGTCGTGACCCCTTTGGGGGTCGAAGACCCTTTCACAGGGTTCGCCTAAGACCATTGGAAAAACACATATTTGTAATTAGAAATAAATATTTCACAATATATAATTACATATTGTTTTTGTGATTAATCACTACGCTTTAATTATGTTCAATTTGTAACAATGAAAATATATCCTGCATATCAGATATTTACATTATGATTCATAACAGTAGCAAAATTACAGTTATGAAGTAGCAATGAAAATTATTTTATGGTTGGGGGTCACCACAACATGAGGAACTGTATTAAAGTGTCGTGGCATTAGGAAGGTTGAGAACCACTGATCTAAATGTTATTCTTACCCAAAAATGTTTAACCTAAATCTAAAGAAACCTGTGAACAAATATCCATGTTTAAGGAAATGAAAGGCATATAGGAATAGTTAAAGCTCACCATGAGAAAATAATTAGTCAGATCCAGGGTGCAGGATGAGTCTTATATAAGTCAAAAAAGTCAGTATCAGAATAAGGTTCTAACAGAACACTTTTCCTCAGATAAAATAAAATCTGAATAGAATACTAAAATTAATGACCTAAATCTAGAGATTGAACAAAATCATGCAGATTTTGGAGGTGTTAAAACCTGAAAAATGGACCACCTTGTGGTGAGTTATTCACTTGTGTGGATTGAAACTGACGGTAAACTGTGATCCATGATGGTGTGGGCAGCAGAAGCTACATTGGAAATTCTACTATGCTGCTGACATGAGGAATTATAGAAAAGACTCTATGGTGGCCGTAGACACAACCAAATGGGAAAGATCAAAGAGGGAAACCCCAAGTTCTGGATTTATTCTATTTTATTTTTTTAAGTATATTTTATTGATTTTTTACAGAGAGGAAGGGAAAGGGATAGAGAGTTAGAAACATCGATGAGAGAGAAACATCAAACAGCTGCCTCCTACACACTCCCCACTGGGGATGTGCCCGCAGCCAAGGTACATGCCCTTGACCGGAATTGAACCTGGGACCCTTGATTCCACAGGCCAATGCTCTATCCACTGAGCCAAACGGGTTAGGGCCCAAGTTCTGGGTTTAATGAGTACCAAAGTCTCTTCTTGCTTTCTAAACCATGCACATGTGGTTATCTGTGAATGTTTATAGCAGCTCGATTCGCAGTAGCCCAAGCAGGAAATAATCTAAATTCCCATCAGCAGTAAAATGAACTAAAAAATAAGCATAAACTACTGATCCATGCACCGCCATGGATAAACCTCAAAATCATTATTTTAAAGACAGTCAAATATAAAATATACTTATTGTATGAGTTTATTTATATGGCATTCTATAAAATGCAAACTTGCCTACAGCGACGAAAAGTGGCAGGTGGTTGTCTGGATCTGGGTGTAGAGGGAGGGATAGACTGCTGAATAATAAGGGAACATTTTTGAGGATGGTAGAAGTATTCTGTGTTTTGATTATGGCTTTATTTCCACATATTTATTGGCCCAAATACAATGAGTTGTGCACTTAAAACAGAAGCAATGTATTATACTTTAATTACAAAAACAAAAGTAAATGTAATTAGCTTAATTTAAAAAATACCGAGGCACATTTAATTTTGATATAAGCAGTGTTTTATTATGCTTTACAGAATCTGAATTAATATAAAACCTTGATCTTTTTTTTCACTTTGCACAAGTTAGGTGTTTGACTTGTTGAGTGTATAACTGAATGAACAGTTATATTTGCTTTGTTTTCTTAACCAATCTGGTTGAAAGCAATGCTGTGTGTATATATATGCGTGTGTTATAAACTGTGGAAGAAGGAGACTCTTTAAATCTCTTTGCTTTTACATTAGTTATAGTATAAAATGTTTCAATCCTGTTAGGAGGAAGATCTGAAAAGGTATATATGTTTTATTTAAGTCTGCAAGTATTGTTTCTTTAAAATCTTATGAAAAATCACCGATATTATTTTTATGAAAGAAAGAGGCCCACTTGGAACAGAGTAGCCCACTTGACCCACTGCCTTCACTGAATTCCTGGCAGCCAGTACCAACCTGGCAGCTATGTCAGTGAGTCACCCTAGCAGTACATCCAAGCCATCACAGCAGCATCAGAAAACCTCCTGGACAACTAAAATTCAGCAAAAGATTCCCTGCTCAACACACAAACACATCTGAGAGATCTGTGCATCAAGACATCTAAAGGTGGGCACATGGGAGCGAGCAGGAGAGGCAGGATCGGGGGGAGAATGAAGAAGTGAGCGGAATGGGCACAATTTGGCATCTACCGTGATCCCAGCAGATACAGTAGCAGAGGAAGGTCAGGAGCAAGCCTGACTAGCCAGTACACATTGAGGCTAAGCCCAATATCCTCAGTACAAAGGATTGCAAAGGATGGCAGCGGAGCACACTCCATCACCAGGAAAACAAAGCCAGAGATGCGTAAATTCACACCCCAGCCCATCCTCCCACTGCCAGCTACAGACCTCACTTGGCAGTTGACAAAGGAGCAGTGGTAGCATTCCAGCCTAAGTGGTCTCTACTCAGTGTGGTTAAACCCAGTGAAAGAAACAAAGCCACATATGGCAGAACCAGCTTCTCCATCCATCCCTCCTCTACCCATGGCAGGGGAACTAGTAGAGGCAGTTGCAACACCTCAGACAGTGTGGCCTGGGTGGTGGCTTCTGGCTGCAGGAAAGCAGAACTGGGAAAGAACACACAAGCCAGAGGTCCCATCACCCGCCATTCCACCACGGGGTTGGTGCCCTGAGACCAACCTGGACATAAAAAAGGACACCCAACTCTTAGGGGAATATGGAGCATTTTCCACAGAAGAGGAGTAACTAACCCAAAGAGATCCCCAAACTACCAGTAGTGCAGTTAAGAAAAAACAAAAACTTCCACTGTAGCACCATCTACTGGAAAGCGAAAAACCTCTACTTATCAAGCTGCTAAAAAATTAAAAGAAACAAGTACATTCCCTCAAATGCCCAGGAAGAGAAATAATTCATCAACTACCATGAACACCCAAGGTAACAAGGTAGTTCAGAGAGAAAATAAAACATCTCTAAAAATAAACTTAGGGACTGTAATTTAAATGACAGAGAATTTAAGACCATTCTGAAGGTCTGAAAATACCGACGATATATAAGAAAACCAAGATACAAGAAAACTCAGAAAAGGCAGCTCAATGAGCTCAGGGATAAAATCAATGAACAAAAGGAGTACTTTATCGAAGATACACATAGTATTAAAAAAAAAAAAAACAACAAGCAGAAATTCTGGAGCTGATGAAGGATATATTAGAGAGCTTAGGAAATAGGGTGGACCAGGCGAAGGAAAGGATTAGTGATATTGAAGCAAGAAACCTAGAAATGACTCAGGTGAAAGGAGAAAGGATGAAGAGTAAAAAATCTGAACAAACTCTCTAAGAACTATCTGACTTTCTTGGAAAGAGCAATATAAAAATAACTATTGTACCAGAAGGAGGAGAGGAAAAAAAAGGAATAGAGAATCCATTCAAACAAATAATTGAAAATATCCCAAACCTATGGAAGCCAAGAAGAAAAATAGAACACCTAATTATCTGAGTGTAAAAAGAACTGATCCAAGGCACATTATATTAAAGCTGTCAAAAGTTAATGACAAAGAAAGAATTCTCAAGGTAGTGAGAGAAAAGAAGACAATAGTAACCTATAAAGAAAATCCCATTAGATAATGATCAGATTTTTTAACAGAAATCTAAAGCTAGGAGAGAGTGGAATTACATGTTCAAAATATTGAGAGGAAAAAATCACCAGCCAAAAATATTATGTCCAGTAGTTATCCCTTAGATATGAAGAAGAAATACTTTTCCAGACAAACAGAAGCTGAGGAAATTTAAAAATACAAAGACCTACATACCAGAAATACTGAAAAAATCTCTTCTAAATTAGACAAAAAGACAAAAAGAAACAAAACTATGAATAAGATGATTAACAGACAGAAGCATAAAATCACAATACTTGTTCAGGATAGGGTATTTAAACACTTAAATATAACTTAAAGGTTAGAAGGGTAAGAGTTTTGGGTTGAGCATCGTCCTGTGCACCTGATCGATTCCTGGTCAGGAAGCATAGCTGGGCTGTGGATTGGATTACCCATAGATGCCTCTTTCTCTCTCTCTCATTCCCTCTCCCCTCCTCTTCTTCTAAAATCAATTAAAATATATATATTTTAGAAAGCTCAGAGTAGCCCTAGTCAGTTTGGCTCACTGGATAGAGCATCGGCCTGGGGACTGAAGGGTCCCAGGTTTGATTCCGGTCAAGGGCATGTACCTTGGTTGCAGGCACATCCCCAGTAGGGAGTGTGCAGGAGGCAGCTGATCGATGCTTCTGTCTCATCGATGTTTCTAACTCTCTATCCCTCTCCCTTCCTCTCTGTAAAAAATCAATAAAATACATATTAAAAAAAAAAAAAGCTCAGAGTAGCAGGACAGGTTAAAATACATGACCCAACTATATCTTGCCTTCAGGAGACCCATCTCCACTACAAAGATAAGCATAGACAAAGAGAAGGGTGGAAGATGATACTCCAAGAGAATGACACCCAGAGAAAAGCAGGTGTAGCCATACTTATATCAGACAAAATGGATTTCAAGATAAAAAAGGCAACAAGAGAAAAAGGTGGACATTTTATGATGATAAAGTGGACCATATATCCAGAAGACAATATACCGGGTGTACCCGTTAATAATGTGGATTTTTTTTCAATAGATGGAGTTACACATATGTTAATATATATGAGATTTGATATGTATGCTATTTTGTTGTATTGACAGCAAGCTTCAAAACTTCATATGTCAAATTTTCTGAAGCTCTTAACATTATAGATATTTTTATGCTTAAAAATGTTGAATTTTGTGTAAAAAAAGAGCATTTGCAGGAAGTTTTAATTCATTACTTTATTTTGAAGAAAAGGGCTGCTGAAAGTTATCGTATACTTTGAGAAGCTTATGGTGAACATACTCCATCTCAAGATACTTGTGACGCTGGTTTAAATGCTTTAAAAGTGATGATTTCGATGTGAAAGACAAAGAATGTCCAGGTCAACCGAAAAAGTTTGAAGACCAACAATTGCAAGCATTATTGGATGAAGATGCGTGTTAAACTCAAAAACAACTTGCAGAAAGATTATGCATTGCTCAGCAAACAATTCCCGATCTTTTACAAGCAATGGGAAAGATTTTAAAGGAAGGAAAATGGGTACCACATCAACTGAATGAAAGACAAATGGAAAACCGAAAAGTCATCAGTAAAATGTTGCTTCAACAGCACAAAAGGAAGTCTTTTTTGCATCGAATTGTGACTGGGATTGAAAAGTGGATTTATTTTGAGAATCCCAAATGCACAAAACCATGGGTTGATCCAGGTCAACCATCAACATCGACTGCAAAGACAAATCGCTTCTGAAAGATGACAATGCTGTGCGTTTGGTGGGATAAGGAAGGTGTGGTGTATTATGAGCTTCTAAAACCAGGTGAAACCGTTAATACCGATGGCTACTGACAACAAATAATCAATTTGAACCATGCTTTGAAATGACCAGAATGGGCCAGAAGACACAGCAAAGTAATTTTGCTTCATGATGATGCACCATCACACACTTCAAAACCAGTTAAAGACACATTAAAAGATCTTTCCTGGCAAGTATTAACCCACCCGCTGTATTCACCAGGCCTTCCTCCTTCAGATTACCACTTGTTCCGATCGATGTCACACACACATTCTGAGCGGCACTTCAAAACGTATGAAGAAGTGGAAAAGTGGTTCTCTGAATGGTTTACCTCAAAACAAGAAAAGTTCTATTGGGATGGTAACCACAAATTACCTGAAAGATGGGGGAAATGTGTAGCTAGCGATGGACATTACTTTGAATAAAGTGCTTTTGATGTTTCTCTTGAAATTATTGTGTTTTCTTTGATTACAAAATCCACACTATTAACTGGTACACCTGGTATATGCACCCAATCAGGGAACACTGAAATATGTAAAACAGCTACTAATAGAACTATAGGGAGAAACTGACAAAAACACAATCATGGTAGGGGAGCTAAATATCCATTGACAGCAATAGATAGATTATCCAAACAAAATTATTAAGGAAATATTAGCCTTAAATGACACATTGGAAAAAATTGACATGCTCAATATTTACACAGCTTTCTATCCCATAACATCAAAATACACATTCTTCTCTTGTACATATGGACCATTTTCAAAGATAGACCATACGGTGGCACTCAAAACCAGTCTTAAGAAATTTAATAAAATTTAAATCATACCAACCATGTTTTCTGACCACAGTGGTTTGAAACTGGAATTTAACTGCAAAAAGAAAGCTTGAAAAACCACAAGCATGTGGGGATTAAACAACAGGCTACTGGACAACTATAGGGGCAAAGAAGAAATAGATCAAAACATACATAGAGACAAATGAGAATGATAATATGACATAACAAAGTTTGGGGGAAACTAAGAATTTTCTAGCATTACGGGCCAATCTCAAATAAACAACCTAACATTTTACCTTAAAGCAGTAGAAAGAGAAAAACAAATGAAGCCCAAAGCCCAAATAACCTAAATGAGAACAGACTCAAATGAATGGAAAAATATTATAGAAAATTATCAAAACAAAGAGCTGGTTCTTTGAAAAGATACATAAAATGGACAAATGTCTGGCTTGATTAACCAAAGAAAATAAGAGAAAAGGACTCAAAATAAAAAATAAAAAATGACAGGTTGCAAAGACATTAAAGAAATACAAAGGATTATCCAAGGATACTATAAAAGGCTATGCGACACCAAATTCAATAACCTAGGAGAAATGGACAAATTCTTAGAAATATATGACCTTCCCAGATTGAATCATGAAGAACTAGAAAATCTATACAGACTGAACAACAATAAGGAAATTGAAACTGTCATAAAAACTTCTCAGAAAACAAAGTCTAGGACCAGATGACTTTACTAGTAAACTTGACCAAACATTCAAAAAATATTTAATGCCCATTCTTCTCAAACTTTTCCAAAAAATGCAAAAAAGCAATAATTCCTAACTTATTTTATGAGGCCAACATCACCTTGATACCAAAACCTGGCAAGGACAACGCAAAAAAATAAAGAAAACTACAGACCAATATCTCTGATAAATACAGATTTAAAAAATCATAAACAAAACACTAGCTAATCAAATACAACAACACATTAAAAATACATCGCAATCCAGTAGGGTTCATTCCAGGTATGCAAGTATGGTTCAACATATGAAAATCAATCAATGTGCATCGAACTGTGACTGGCGATGAAAAGTGTTGTGATTCACCACAACAACGGATGAAAATCATCAGTATATCAATAGATGCAGAAAGAGCGTTTGACAAGATACAACATTCATTTATGATTAAACTACTCAATAAAGGGGGTATAGAAGGAAAGTATCTCAACATAATAAAGATCATATATGATGAACCCTCAGCTAATATCAGACTCAATGGTAAAAAATTGAAAGCTTTTCCTATAAGATCAGAAACAAGATAGAGATGCTTACCCTTACCACTGTTATTTAACATAGCACTGGAAATCCTAGTCTGAGCATTCAGGTAAGAGAAAAAAATAAAAGGCATCCAAATTTGGAATGAAGTAAAATTGTAACTTTTCAAAGTTGACATGATACTATATATAGAAAACCCTAAAGAGTCCACCGAACGATTATTAGAAATAATGAAAAAATACAGGCAAATTTGCAAGATACAAAAATCAATGTACAAAAATCTGATGCATTTCTATATACTAACAATAAAATATCAGAAAAAATAATTTATTTACAATGGCAACAAATAGAATAAAACAACTAGAAATACAATGAAGGAAGTGAAGGGCCTATGCACTGAAAACTATAAGACTTTTCAACTTTTTAATTTTTTAATCCTCACCTGGGGACATGGTTAGAGAGAGGGAGAGAGAAACACTGATGTGAAAGAGAAACATTGATCAGTTGTCTCCGTGCCATGACCAGGGGATTGAATCTGCAATCCGGGTATGTGCTGTGACTTGGAATCAACTGGGTAACATTATGATGCACAGGATGACACTCAACCAGCTGGGATATAAGACATTATTGAAAGAAATTAAAGAAGATACAAAGAAATGGAAAGGTATTTCCTGTTCATGGATTGGAAGAAACAACATAGTTAAAATGATCATATTACCTAAAACAATAAGCAGACTTAATACAATCAGTGGAATTTTTCGAAGAAATAGAACAACAACAAAAACATCAAATTTATATGGGAGCACAAAAGACCCCAAATAGGCAAAGCAATCCTGAGGAAAAAAAAAGAAAAAAAGCTGAGGTATCATACTTCCTGACTTTAAGTTATACTTCAAAGCTATAATAATCAAAGTATGTTGTTGGAAGAAAAATAGACACACAGACCAATGGAATAGAATAGAGAGCCTGCAACTAAATTCACACATATATGGGCAACAAATTGTTTACAAAGAGGCCAAAAACATACAATGAAGAAAAGAAAGCCTGGGAAAATTGGAAAGCCACATGCAAAATAATAAAACTAGGCTGCTCTTTCACACATAACAAAGATGAACTCAAACGGGGTCAAAGACTTAAATATAAGTCCTGAACCAATAAAATACATAACAGAAAATACAGGTACCAAATTTCTAGACCTTGGTCTTAGAGAGGATTTTATGAATTTGACCTCAAAGGCAGGGGAAGTAAAAACAAGAATGAATGGGACTATATTGAGCTAAAAAGCTGCTGCAAAACAAAAGAAACCAACAAAACAAAAAGGCAACCAACTGACTGGGTTTCCATATTTGCAAAAAACACCTCCAATAAGGGTTAATGTCCAAAATGTATTTTTAAAAAACTCATATAACCCGATTAAAATGGGCAGAGGACCTGAACAGATACTTCTCCCAAGAAGACATACAAATGGCCAACAAATATATGAAAAGATGCTCATCATTACTAGCTACTAGGGAAATGCAAATCAAAACTACAATGAGATGCCATCTCATACCTATTAGAATAGCTATTTTTTAAAAAAAATATATATTTTATTGATTTTTTTACAGAGAGGAAGGGAGAGAGATAGAGAGTTAGAAACATTGATGAGAGAGAAACATCGATCAGTCGCCTCCTGCACTTCTCTCACAGGGGATGTGCCCACAACCCAGGCACATGCCCCTGACCGGAATCAAACCTGGGACCCCCCAGTCCGCAGGCCGACGCTCTATCCACTGAGCCAAACCGGTTTCGGCTAGAATAGCTATTATCTATAAGACAAGTAATAACAAGCTGGGAGGGGTTGTAGAGAAAAAAGAATTCTCATACACTGCTGGTGGGAATGTAAATTTCTGTAGTCACTTTGGAAAACAGTATGCAGTTTCCTCCAAAAATTAAGAATAGAGCTATCATATGACCCAGGAATCCCTCTTCTGTGTATCTACCTGACAAATTTGAAAATGTTTGTTTGTAAAAATACGTATATCCCATATGTTCATCACAGCATTAATCATGGTAGCCAAAATATGGAAATAACTTAAGTGTATTTTGATGGATGGTTGAAAAAAATGTGGTACATATATACAATTGATTACTCCTCAGTCATAAGAAAGAATAAAAGACTATTTGTGACAACATGGATAGATCCTGAGAGTATCATGCTAAGTGAAATAAGTTAAATGGAAAAGGACAAGAACCATATGATTTCACTCATTTGTGGGATATAAAACAAAGCAACAAATGAACAAAATGAACAAATTTATAGATACTGTAATATGGTGGTTACCAGGGGACAGGGGTATGGAGGGAGGATGAAGGGTAAGGGGTCAAATGTATGGTATCAACGAGGATTAAACTTTGGATGGTGAGCACACAATGAAATATACTGATGATGTACTAAAAAATTTCACACTTGAAACTTATGTTCTTAACCAATGTTACCAATAAATTTAATTTAAAAATGTAAATTCTCTAGTCCCCAGGTGAGTCACTTCACCAGATCCTTCTAAAGCAGAGATGGTTTATCACATCACAACCTGAGCAAATTGCAGACTAGTGAGCAAAATAAGTGAATATTGCTGTTTTATGCATTTAACTTTCTAGATGGTTCATTATACAGCAATAAACAACTGATTTACTTTTCAACAACGAATTTAATCAACTAGTAATTAGTACAAAAAAGTTACTTAATAAGCAATGCTTTTCCTGTAGATATGTCTTCTTATGGACAGTCATGAAAAATGCCATTCTCTCTCCATGGCAGATGCCATAAGAACTGACTATATCTATTACTCATAATATGCACATTCACATATACAGGGCAATTTTTATTGTAAAGAGCCTCCCATGAAAAGTTCGTGAAATCTTGTACTTAAACACTATGAAACAGTGGATGAGTCATTTGCCCATGGTGGTCCAAGGGAACCATTCTTGTGATTCTCACAGAGACTGTTCAGAAGTTCAAATTAGGTAGTGTCGGAAAGGCCTTCCTGTACTTTAAGGCTATATAAATATAATTTTCTATTAACGTTATTAGCGTGCTGCTCTATTATCTTAGTTTCATTCTGCCCTTTTGAAAGTCCAGGCTGAAAAATTGGTTTGAAGAGTCTAAGTGAATTAGGTGCAGACTACAGCACAGTCTTTGGTTGTTTACAGGCAGGTGCAAAGTATTTTTTATTTTATTTTAAGGAAAATTACTTTTTTGAAACCTTTATATGCTATGTTGGCTATATCCTGAATTTAAGCTTGGGTTCAAAGACACTCTGAATTCTGCTGTGCTCCATTTAGTCCTACCTTCAGAATTCCAAACAACTTTCTTCTTGTATCTTAAAAACATTCACAGTCATGGAATAACATTTTTATGTGTTTCACTAAATACTCTCTGTTTATTTCATTTCCCAAAGGATAACTGTAAAAGAGCTAGCTTCTTAGTGAAAAAAGTTGCATCTAAAAATATTCCTTATCTTTTAGAACATACACATAGTTCACAAACTTTCCAAATGGAAAGGAAAGAAAACACAAAACAACAAAAACCACAGCATTAAGTTATATAAGATAATGAATACTATAAATATTTAAGTGTTTTTGAAGACACTTGATTGTTACCCCTAGTTAGCTAATTTTATTCCTACTGGGAAACCGCAGGATTTTAAAAATTATTTATTTATTTCACATATTTCAGGAATGTCAGATAAGAATATATGGCTATTTTAAGGCAATTCCATCTTTTTTCCTAGGGTGATATTCAAACAGCAGAATTATCAGAAATGGGCATGTTTCAGAGGATAATGGATGTTTGCAAAGAGACAGCATATGCAACTCTGCAGTTTCCTCTCAGTTTTTCAAGTGGGTATCTAAAGGCATTATTACGTGGTGACCTGAAAGTCTTACAGTATAAGTAACTTCAACTTGACAATTCCTTAAATTTGATAGGAGCTACATGATGCATTTACTCATTCGTTTACTCATATGCTCATTAATTCAGGCATACGGTATTTTTTCTGTATCTTCTCTGTGCCAGTCACTCACTGAAGTGTTGAGGCTCTGAAAATGGCCTGTGTCAATATCAAGGGGAAGACAGATGTGGCTTTACCAGGAGGTGGTCGGCCATTTGTTTGCCCAGGTCTGCCTGCAATCAAGGGTCACCAGACCTTCTCATCATTGACTGGCTTTCCTATCTCTCAAAATATGTTGATCTCAGCCTGAGTCAATGCCAGAGGGTTATTTCATGACTTTCTAAACACCTCTTTAAATGATCTAATGACTTTCTAAAGCTTTATAACAACCAATGTGTGGCTTTAGATGTGTAAGGTACCCGATCTTTGTTATTAGTCATACATGTTTGTATATCAGCTTTACCATATAGTCAGTGAGATTTTAACTAGCAAATTCCTTTCACTATTTTCCCATTATTCCTATATCTCCCTACCTCTCCATTTTCTATCTACAAAATGCATATATACATTTTTTTCATATTTAAATATTTAAGTTCATGTAACTTTTTGTGGGAGTAAGGGGATCTTTTGTTTAATCTCAGCCATAATGAGGAAATTTGCACTTGGTATTACTTCACAGGGAATCTTCTAAAACCTTAAGATATATTTCTTTTAATCTTACATGTTACCTTTGGTCATAAACATAATTTCCTTGGGAAAATTTACAGTATTACATGTAATAAATGATAATGTTATAGTTACATATAGAAATGAAACCACGCATAACAGTCTAAGCTAAAAGGGTATTTAATGACTCACTTAACTGGAAAATCCAAGGATGGGAATGGTTTCAAATGAAGGTTAATTCAGGGTCTAAATGATGTTATCTATATTTTTTCTATGTACTAACTTGGGAGTAGGGTGTGAAATTTGATAATTATTTTATATTAATCAAGGCTTACTTCTGGAGCTGGGAGGATTATCCTCTCTAAAGGTGTAAGGATTGAGAGTGGGAGATAGGGGGTTCTCTTTTTCAAGGAAAAGTGTGATTGTTAGATACTGGCAGGCAAAAATGACATCTCATAATTTTGCACGAATTTGGCAGCTTTCTCTACTTGTTTTCCTAGTAAGTTAATAAAATAACAGGTCAAGTTCACAGAAAAATATATTCAACTCTAAATATGAATGAGTACAATTACTAAAATAGCCACCTTTGTTTTGCTTTGTTTCTAGAAACACTCAATTCATATACACGTAAATTCATGAGTATAAATCATGATTCCTAACATGCATTGTCTTTGACATTGGTCAAGCCTTTAGATCACTTCACATAATGGACTGGTACTAAAGGTAGTAAAATTATTCATTTAGGAAAAGACACCAAATATAACATTTCCACTGGTTTAAATTCTAGAAATAAACAATTAGGAACTCTTCATAGTATTCTTTAGAGAGAGGTACAACAGTATCTCAGTTAATGTATGAAAATCTCTTTTTAAAAAAGTCTTGCAATTCAGTTATCCTCCTGCATTTGTCTGAGTCAACTGATACTCTTTTCTATCAGAGAAAACTCCAAAAGGGAAAAAATAATAATTTTTTTCTTCTAGCTTGTCTCATTACAAAAGTTAAAGAATATGTGTCTAAGGTAAAACTCTTGTTAGGTCAAGTTTCTAGAAAAGGTAGACCCTATGACTTTCTTTTGCAATCAGTCCTAGAAATGCATTTCAAAGACCTTTGAGAACAATGATCTCTGTTTTCTGAATTTGCCAACTGCAGGGAACCTCCTGAGTATTAAGATACATTAGAAAATTTTTCAATCCTAGAGAAATAACTGTATTAGAAAGCATATAATCATAAAATGCCATTACCCAAAAAGTATTTTGGTATTTCATTAACTCAAGTATTTATTATGCGCCTAAAGGAACTGGTTCTCTATTAGGTATTTGATGTATAGAGGTCTCTGTTTTCATGGAGCATACATGCTATGGAAAACAACATAACGGATGGGTAATTTTAGAGAGACAAATGTTACGCAGAAAATAAAGTTGGGTGATGTTAGAAAGAGTAACTGGGTAGGAAATACTAATTTATAATAAACTAGAGTCCTGGTGCACAAAAATTTGTGCACTCATGAGTGGGGGGAGTCCCTCAGCCTGGCCTGTGCCCTCTCTCAGTCTGGGACCCCTCAGGGGATGACCACCTGCTGGCTTAGGCACACTCTGGGGGCTCAGACCTAAGCTGGCAGTCAGGCATCCCTCTGGTAGCCCTCGGGGGATGTCCAATTGCCAGTGGGGAGTAGGCCTAAACTGCAGTCAGATACCCTTAGCAATGCTGAGGAGGTAGGAGAGGCTCCCACCACCACTGCTGTACTGGCAGCCATCAGCTTGGCTTGTGGAGGAGCAGAGCTCTCTCTGTGGGAGCACACTGACCACCAGGAAGAAGCTCCTGCATTGAGCATCTGCCCCCTGGTGGTCAGTGTGTGTCATAGTGACCAGTTATTTCCAGTTGTTCTGCTGTTAGGGTCAATTTGCATATTACCCTTTTATTATATAGGATGTTCATGAACTGCTTCTCTTAGACAGTAACATCTAAGTCAGAAATTGAATAATGAAAAGTAGCCAACTATATAAAATCTCAGAATTAAATATCTCAAAATATATTTCACAATAAATAAATAGCATGCCAAGGAATTAGGCAATATAAAGATACAGTCTAGTCTTTTACTCAGCCATCAACACTTTATATAAAAACTTGCTTTTGAAAAAAAAAATTTATATTTCCAAAATTCTAGACTCTTTTAAAATATGTTAGTGCAACAAAATGACTTAAATAAACACCAATATTGGATACTGATAATGTTTATGGTCAAAAGTAGAGACTTAGTTCCTTAGCTAAAGTTGTGATATAAGTTTATTGATCCAAACTCTGGTCTAAGTCTCTAATAAGATTAAGGTGCTATGTCTCAGTCAGTGTCTCTTTATTAAAAAGCAAATTTTACCTCTAATGCCTGTGTCAATTTCACAGCTTTCTCTCCTTCAGATATTCTGAAAAAGCTTTAGCTGTTCTAATAACTTTCAGAGACCTTGCAATATTAAGCTGGTTTAAGAGAAACCCATTTCTCCTTTAAGTCACTCTGACTGATTTTCACTAAATTTGCCTCTATTAATTGAAGAGATGACTTGACTGATAAGTTTAAGACAGAGCAAGGATGTCTGGAATTCCAATGGCAAAGTCTAGATAATTCTCATCAATTCACTCAAAATGAATATTTGGAGCATTAAGAAGTATGTTGGCATCTGTCTTTAGGTTTTATGTCTGGACAATCAGTGATTTGATTAGCTTTTCTTAATATGCTAAAAACCTCTAAAACTTCCAAAGTCAAGAAAGTCAGAGAAGTAGTCACATATAAGTGAAAAATTAATTCCCTTTGGAAAATTCTGGTATAGAAAGTATCAAGAAAAGGTTTAATATTAAATGTTAAAGCTAATAATAAATGTAAATTGGGGGATGATATAATTGCCTCTGATATGAAAATGTTAATTTATTTAATTCAGTTCTCAAATATCCTGACTAGCCCCATTTTATAGAAGAAACAGACAGAAATTCAAAGGCTACACAAAGTCATTGTGGTAGGACAGCTAATCTATAGGCAGACCTAGACATAGTCAGGTCCTAATCCATGTAGAAGCTGTAAGACACAAGGAAACAGATTATCCTCTGGAACCAGAGGCACACAGTCCTGCTGACACCTTGGTTTTAGCTCAGTGAAACCGATTTCAGACTTTCAGTCACAGCAATTGATTCTCCACTTCAATCTATAATTTCACGAGAATGTCTTTATTTGTAGACCTGGTAGGTACATCCACTTTAAAATATTGTCTCCACCTCAATTTGAACTACTTATGTATTTTGAAATATGGAACCCAAAGCTTTGGCAAATTATTGACACTAGTTATCTCTTCAGATAGATTTTCTTTAGGAGAAATTTTGAAAATATAGACCCCTTAATTTGTAAGGTGTGCATAAATTCCAAATTATTCATTTTCTCTTGAATGAATAGTGATCTAACATTTTTCTATAGGAAAAAAGAAGTTTAGTAGCATAATAATTTCACCAATAATCACTGTTCTATTTTTTAATAGATGAGGAGTTGTGAAGAATAACATCTGTTTATTAATGTGGGAAATACCAGAGAGACAGGAAAAGAGGGAGTCAAAAGGCATAGCTGAAGGAATAAGGGGCACTAATGAACTGAATTAGATGACTTACCAAGTCACTGATTGCTATTTTGCAACTGAGTCATTACCCCTGAAAAATCAGATTTTTCAGAGCTAATGACCTTGGTTCTGGGAGAAGGAGTGACAGAACACCACCTATAGGTAAAGATCTACTTATTGGTAAGATTTCAGCAAAGCAAGAGCAAAAATAATAATAATAATAAATGCCAAGCTGAATAGCAGAGATAAGAATAACAGAGATTAGATGATGTGGACAATAGAGATGAGGGCTTTGAAGCTAAGAGCTCATTAAGAACAAGGACTCTATCTTTTTTTAAAATATATATATATTTTATTGATTTTTTACAGAGAGGAAGGGAGAGGGATAGAGAGTTAGAAACATTGATGAGAGAGAAACATCGATCAGCTGCCTCCTGCATATTCCCTACTGGGGATGTGCCCGAAACCAAGGTACATGCCCTTGACCAGAATCAAACCTGGGACTCTTTAGTCCACAGGCTGATGCTCTATCTATTGAGCCAAACTGGTTAGGGCACAAGGACTCTATCTTATTAAAATAAAAAATATGGCCTTGTTGTGTACCAAAGGGAAAATATAAGCTGAATAGTCAGAACTGAAACAGCATTGTGTTTGAATGAGCAGCAATGATAAGGTTGAGAACAAGAATGTGCGGTGATTCAATTTTTTCCTGTTTAGGGTCAATTTTGCTTTGGTCCCAGAAATTGAGGTCAAACTGAGCTTGAGGTGATACTCAGGGGGACTGTTCTAATGTGAAATTCAAGGTTAAGAACTCAGCTGGTTCAGAAGTACTCTGCTGTTTCACTGCACCAAGAAATGGTAAAGGAATTAAAAATTTATTGGATGCATGGAAAGCTTGGTTTTATAGGCTAAACTATCAGCTCCAAATATAAAACTCAAGGTCTTAATATTTCTTCCAAACTTGTAAAGCAAGGACTTGATGTGTGCTGACAACTGTCAGGAAGCGGGTGTGTAAGAAGCCAGCCAATGAATGTGTCTCTCTCATCCTTGATGTTTGATCTCTCTCTCCT
This sequence comes from Myotis davidii, assembly GCF_000327345.1. Lineage (NCBI taxonomy): Eukaryota > Metazoa > Chordata > Mammalia > Chiroptera > Vespertilionidae > Myotis > Myotis davidii. The sequence continues at coordinate 460,586 of NW_006300375.1, forward strand.
TCTCCCTTCCTCTCTCTAAAACCAATTTTAAAAAATTCTTTGCTTTTAAAGAACGATGCATGTGAAGGAAATAGTTTTTTTCTCCTTCTGGAATGAAGCAGTGTATTGAAGGATAATAAAAGGAGCTGGCCAAAAGTTTGAAAATGGCTGAGTACGACATAGAAAGGATCCAGGCACAGCACCACCATTTGACCAGAGCAGACATGTCCTGCTGTGGGTCTGGCAATTTGGCCATTTCAAGGACCTGGAACATCTCAAACCAACAAAAAATGTGTTTGTTAAAAAATGCACTGGTGAATTTGGTCAGTAGGGTTTTATGCTCAACAAATACAAATTTTTAACCCACACCCTAAATATCACCTTTAATGGCTAACGCAGGATTGCCAGACAAAATATAGAACACACACTTAGATTTGGATTTCATATAAATAATGATGCCCCTTGCAATATTTGGGACATATGTTAAAAATGTGTTATTACATTGAGCAACCTACAATTGTATTTGCTAAATCTAGCAATCTTAGACCAATGAGCCTCTATGCACCTGTGTCCCAACAGAAAACTTGATGGTATCTAAATGCTGTGGTTGGTATCTAAATGCTGTGGTATCTAAATGCTGTGAACTCTGGGTTATGCCACTGCTGGAATTGAAAGACAGATATTGCTCTGGAGTATAGAGAACATTTGAACAGAAAGTGCCTAAGCGAGAAAAGACAAATATGTTTTTGTTTTTATTTTAATGAACAAAATCCATTTTATATAGCAAAAATAGTGTCATTACCAACACTGCCATGCCTCCATTTGTTTTATTCCTTTGATGTTTGAAATTATGGGCTGTGACAGTACCACCACCTTGGCACAGTTCACCTGCTGCCTCAGCACTGCTGTGAGGCAGCCTGGGGTCAGATGCTCTTCACAAGGCAGCTCTGCCTGATCTCTGGCCTGCAGTCTTCCAGGGAAAGGGAAGGTGCAATCCTCATCTATTTTAAAACATTGTGTTCCCAATATGTAACTAGGGAAAAAGTTAATAATCTCTGATTAGTAACTTGCTTCCAGGATACCTCAAAACACCAGTTTTGAGACTATAAAGTATATGAAATTATGTGTACTCATTTAACTATGTGAGATTTTTCACAGAGCGTTTTTATATTAAGTGATTAAGAAGTTTTATGCTATTTATTTATAAAACTAGAGGCCCAGTGCATGGATTTGTGCACCAGTGGGGTCCCTCGGCCTGGCCTGTGGGGATTGGCTGAAACCAGCAGTCTGACATCCCCCAGGGGTCCCAGAGTGCGAGAGGGTACCTGCAAATTTGCTGTCAGTGAGCAATGCACGTCATAGCTACCAGTCAGCTGGTCACTTAGGCTTTTATATATAGAGATATAGAGAAAAGTATCACCAATCTTATAAATTTGTATTGTGCTATTTTATTTCCTGTAGAAATGTCTTCATTCCTTCACAATGCATATTTTGCCCCAAATTATTTAGCTTTTCCTCTCCATGCCTTTGCAATATGATTTTGCAACTTCTCACATTTTGCAAGAGTTTATTTTCTTAACCCTTAAAATAGGGCTGGCCTTGTGATTTGATTTGGTTCACACAATATAGCAGAAGGAATAATTAATTAAGCAACACAAATTCTTGTGTCTGTGTCCAATAACTTGAACCCAGCTGTAAGAATTTTGTTGTTTAAAAAACCAGAATTCAGAGGTTTTTATCTTCAGATTATAAGCATTTTTATAGTGAAAATTTATTTTTTCTATTTCTTCATCAGCTACTACTACTTTGTGATATGCCTCAAGAAAGACACAATTAGAGTTAAAGTAGTTTTAATTGCAACTTCTTTTCCATCTAAAACTTCCACTAGAACTTTTCAAAAAATTCTCAAGTCAGCAATTGAACTACATGTAGTAAAACCTGAAAAATTTGGGAAACTGAAACCCTTGATCTGAGATATTTTGGCTGAAACCAATTACCAGGCAAAAAGATTATTTTTCTTAGTGATGTCATTAAAAAAAAATCTTTTAGGAACTTTCAGGTTACAACCTGACAATTTTTGCGTTGTAAAAGAAAAGCTTGTTCTTTGTTCTATGGAAAAGCCTATTATGTTATCAAAACAGTGTCTGGGAACAGTGAGAATTGTTTATTTGAATTCAAAGTTTACTTTCATGGTTAACACATACCTTCATTTTAAAGAATGATGATCTTATCTGGACAACATATAAATATTGCCTTTCAAAATTTAGTGTTCTCTCCATTTAAAACATGAAGAAGTCAATAGTTTAAGATTATAGCAAACATTTATTCATTTAGAAATAGGAAGTGTTTATTCCACAAAGAAACATCCCATCTAATTTTGCAGTCATTTTGGATGTCTCTTTGGGTGCAAATAGATAATTGCATCATATGTTGACAGAATTTAAGCCTACAATTTGGTCTGGAATTGGTAGTCTGCCCTTCAGAAAGGCACAGTGCCAAGACAATTAGACAATATTCCAGTGTTGGTAATGGATAAAAATGCTTTTACTTTCAAAAAGTTTATGGATGTTTGAGAACCAGGAATTCAAGGAACCAGAAGACTTACTTCATCTCCTGTACATGGTCAGCTCCTAAACTTAGAACTGCTCCAAATTAAATGGAAAAAAAAATTAAAAAATAACTTTGGAAAAAAAATTACTACCTGATAAAATTTCTGCAAATTCTCAGCTTGGTGGCATTTGTTGCATAAGACAAGGAGTCAGGCAGAGGGATTTTCCTGGAATTAATAGAGCACTTACACATACAGAAAAGCCTTTTGCCATGGTTTCTCAAGTACACCCCTCAATAAGCTTTGTTAGGCTTTTTATAGAAAAAGCCATGGAAAATTTTTCAAAACAAATCCGAAAGTTCCTTTACCTCTGATATTATTTCAAAATCATAGCCCCTCAAAATGTCTGTTTAAAATCAGATTGTTCAAATTAGTACTCAAGTTATATCACTGATTTTATTGTTATGTTTCTGGGCCTTCTATTAATCTAGATTCTAGAATGATACTTTCTTTCCAAATTCTGCTTTTTCTTTTTCCATGCTCTTGCTATATTGCAAAAATCAAGTTACCTGTCCAATGGTATGAATTACATTCTTGATTCGCCTGTCTCCTTCCTTTTGATGCCTTTTAAATTGTTAGAAGAACAATTTTTTTCTTCAACATTGTAAATATTCATTAGCCATTTGCTTAGATTCAAGTTCAACTTTGGGAATGGTTCAAAGAGGAACAAAATATCTGGACTTTTCCTTTTTGATAATAAGATTGATCATGTGTTCTACAGGCAACAGTCTAATTTCTCCTTTGTAAAGTTCCCATCAATCTTTTATCTAATTGTTTACTCCTTTGCCTGAAACAATTATATCATTACAAATTGCAAAATGGCAATGTTCTAATTCTGGTGTTTCTACCTCATTTATTAACTAAATTATTCTCTTAAAAACCTTTCATCATTAGGTAGGACTATTGAATTATACTAAAATGCAGTTAATATGATATTGATATTAAGTTCTCCTTTAATTGCCAATTTCAGGATAAGAAAGTGGTACTTTAGATGCACAAGTGGTGATCAATCAAGTTTTTGTGTTACTTATTGTTCTTCAACTATACTCACTGTTCTTATTAACTCGTTATTTGGAAAAAAAGTAATATATATATATAATCAATAGAACCTGATTTTACTTTTGTTACACAAAGTTTACTCTTTGTTCAGTGGAAATTCTTTTATTTTTGTCTTAAGGTCCTTTTGATTTAACACTGTTATAGGTACCTCTCACCAACACTAGAGAGGTATTACCGGATGAGAGAGCTCCCTGAGCCAGTGGGAGAGGGCTGTCTCCAACCTCGACCCTTCTCTTCTCATATAATGAATTTATATGAGAGACCCTGACTGCATTGTGAAAAACAAAAGCAAAGCAAGCAAACCTCTGTATCTGGCTCATGAAGCACAGAGAGCCCGGGCTCTCAGCTAATCTGAGGAACAAGTTGGGTCGGGGGACCAAAGCATTATATACGCTCCTGTCTGTAGGCCTCAATTCCTCTGCTGACTATTTTGGTACAGATTAATTCTCAAGGTCCCTTTTTACTTTGCTGTGGCCTCCCCAGAATTCATGAAAAGCACCTGACAACTTTATCTTGCCAAGCCTTGAGGCTGCTGGATTCTCGGACCCCTTTTTTCCCTTTCCTTTTCCCTCTCCCTTTCTGCATTCTCTCATTCTTAGGGAAGTTTTTCTAACCATTTGCTGTGTCCTTGGCTGGGGAAGATAATGGTGGTTAGTCATAAGCTGGCTGCACATTGCTCATACTGTTGGGTCTTGCTTTAACTTTCCTGTCTGTTTCTCTTTCCTCCTGCCCTGGAATCCTGTAACATTCTGCACCTGCAAGATCAACATCCTTATGGTTTGGAGCTCAGCCCTGCAGTTATGTCTGTACTTTCCTCTTCTTCCACCCCTTACCCTGTCTGCCTAACCCTGTTTCTAACTCCTCTCAGCACTATCAGACTTCTACTGGTCCTTTGCTTTCACATACAAACATCACAGACTAACTCTGAACATTTCTTATACCAGTTCTGGAATCAGTCAATAATTCGAACTGCAGTAGTTGCTATAGCATTTCCGGGTTCGCATTTTGAGCATAGAGGTGTCTAGTCCTATTGCTGCTCTTACTTCTAGGCCCTTTTAGTGAACAGAGCTAGGATGGATGAGAGGATAAAAATGTCGCTTTTTTTTTCTTCAGGTAAAGACTCATAAAAAGGCAAGAGTCTCTAGAGCTGAATGAATTAATATATAACTGAAAAGTAACTTTGTTAAAGTTATAAAAAATATATTTTGCAGGCTTTAAAGGAAAGCAAAAGGGAAGAAACCCACATAAAATGAACAGCTTTGAAGGGGATCTTGTGTTTGTTGTCCACAGGGAAGGGCTTCTCAGCTAATGGATTTCTGTTTTGCCTGTGTGGATGACAAAGCTAAATCCCAAATGGAGATGGCCCTAGGCAATTTTAGTCAGTAGACTGTGAGGATTGCAGAGCCAGCCAGGGACAAAACTCTACCGTAACCCATTGCCATTAACATTTGGGCTGTAGAGGTCCGTTTGTTCTCAGTCAATGTCTTTTTTAGTACTCTTCTGATTCCAATGTATTCAGATAATAGGACAGGCTGTTTCTGGGACTTAGTTATTTCTATGATTACAAGTTTTATTTTAAATAGAAAATGTTGCTTTTTGATGTATTTGTCTTTTTTTATAGCCTAATAGCCTAAGAGAAAGAATATGCTGATCATGCCAGTATGAGTAGTCAAAATCCCTTTGACATTTATTAAGTTTAAAATGAATGATTTGGCATTCTGGTATCTTCGTCTGAAGTGTATTGCAGTTAGCGTTAGTCATTTTCTCAGCCATGGTCAGTCAGTTTCAGGCCTTACAATAGCACCTCTTCAAGAAAGGACTAGATAATAGCAAGCACTAATAATAGCCAGATTTCAAAGAAAGAAAGGACTAGTTAATTGCAATGTTTTAAAGGAAAAAAGAAAAGAAAAATTCCTTCTCCCTACAGGCCAGACCTCCCTAAACTTCCCAACGTAGTGTGAATACAAGCAGAGCAGACTGAAGTCAAAAAGGACCGGCTTCAAATGATATATTTCTTTAAAATATCTTGTTTTGTAACAAAAATAGACACTTCTTACGAATTCTATTTATTAATATGCTTGATATGCTTTCTTTCATCATAATGAGGAGACAGACAAAAGCTAGGTAGATGGGGATGGGACCATGGGAAGGGAAAGTAAAACCCAAGAACTTAACTGGGCAGAGTTACTAAGACACCCCAACTGGGCAGGGATGGAAGGGTGCGCATGGGAGGCATGAATTTCAAAATGTATGGATATTGCTAAGACAGACAGCATGCAGATAACCAATCACAAGGCAGTAAGGCGTATAAACCAATCCCAAGGATGTTACTAAGGCAAAATTCTTTGAAAGGACTGATCAGGAGCTAGCAAGGCTGTCTCCACCCACTAAATTAAAAGGTGTGCACTTCCTTTCTCTTTCTCTTCTCCCCGACACTCAGTGGGTTCCTGATGTTCGTTCCTGTGGTGGGGAGCACACCCCTGCACCCACATGGCTTATAGCCATGGGGCCTCCACACATGGGCTGCTAGACTTTAATCAGCTTGGATGCTAAACTACTTCCGACTGTAACCTGGAAAGGAAGCCCTGGACACTGGGCTGCTCCTAGAACCCCAGCTGCACCTTTTCCAGGACTGGCTTCTGCCAATAAACTTTGGTTCCATGAATCGTTTTTTGTCTGCAACTTTATTCTTCTATTTCGCAAGACAATAACTTGGACTCCACCCACATTTTAGTGTCAATAACAATGGCTTTCTATTGAATGTTCAGTATGTGCCAGATGCTGTATACACTTACATTCTTATAACATTCCGCGAGGGAACTGAGACTCCAGGAGGTTAGCTAATAGACACATCTCAGTGACAGGGTCATGATTTGAACCCAGATCTAGCTGCCTGAACATGCTCCTAAACATTACCTTTCAGAATAATGTGTCAAGTTCCCACTATAGTTTTTCATAACTCTCAGCCACTATTATCGAAAAAAGGCATACCGATACCTCATTTTGAGTGGATAGCCATAGTCTTTACATTTCTTTGTTTTTGTTTTTTTAAATATATTTTTATTGATTTCAAAGAGGAAGAAAGAGGGAGAGAGAGATAGAAACATCAATGATGAGAGAGAATCATTGATCAGCTGCCTCCTGCATGCCCCACACTGGGGGATTGAGCCTACAACCCAAGCATGTGCCCTTGACGGGAATCGAACCCAGGACCCTTCAGTCCACAGACAAACACTATCCACTGAGCCAAACCGGCCAGGGCAGTCTTTATATTTCTGATTCCTCTGCTCTATCCCGAGATTTGGAACAGCTAATCCAGGGTGGTCCCAAATATATATATTAATATATTTTATTGATTTTTTCCAGAGAGGAAGGGAGAGGGATAGAGAGTTAGAAACATCGATGAGAGAGAAACATCAATCAGCTGCCTCCTGTAACCAAGGTACATGCCCTTGACCGGAACCGAACCTGGGACCCTTGAGTCCGCAGGCTGACGCTCCTCTATCCACTGAGCCAAACTGGTCAGGGCCCAAATAAATATTTTTTAACAAAGAAGCCCCCTAATTATAACGTAAGGATTCAAGCATTCACTTTAAGAAACCAAATGCTTATAGGTTTTTCTTGCACTCATTTCTAAATCAACTCATCTCTCATATGGTTTTTCTTTGTAAAGAGAAAATCAAGCTGCTACATCCAGAGACAAATCCCATTTTACTTAGGAGGTGGCCGAGGTGCTAAAATGAAGAGAATGCATGACAATGAGGCAAAAGCCTGCATGTCCTACTGCTTCTCCGGCAGCACCAGTGACAAGTTCCTGGTTTCAAATTTATTTTAAAACGTCGCCCATCTTGGCAAGCACAAATGCCTTCTGCTTACCACGTGAAGGTTTTTTTTAAAAAAAATCATGAAAAAAATTTTTTGTGTGACTGTGTTTGGAAGGTAATATTGGTGTTTAGAGGAGAGTTGGGGAGTTGACAATATATGAAACAGTGCATTATGTAAATTTTTCTCCAATTTCTTTTGCTAAGTAGTACTGATCATTTTCTAAAAAATGGATTTAAAAGGTATCTTTGTTTTTTATCTGTGTGTAGGAATTTGGCATCTAAATTGATCCTGAAAAAATACCTAGTTTGCATATGTTTTAATCAGACACTTTTCACCATAATATACTTAGGTTAAAGTGCCTTAACCTTTCAGTAGGTATGTGGGAAATCACTCAGAATATTATGCATAATTTGGCAGTATTAGAGCAGTTTTAAAAAAAGTCAACCTCTATTTGGAAAATTTAAAAATAACTTCCTAAATCTAGTTTAAAACCTCTTTACTTCTGTTGACCACTGAGCTGCAGCAGCTTTTGTACAATTATGTTCCTCTAAGAGCCCAGAATAGGAATTGTTACAATAAATTTTACTTTAAAAAATTCTCACCTGCAACACTTACAGAACACTTTGATTCTGAAGAGTGACAGGGAGAAAATCTAACTTATGTACTTGGGTGACCAACCAAAAAGCGTTGTTAGATTTCAATGTAAGTTTTCCTCTCTTTCTTCCTGAATAAAATAAAAGGGCCCCGAGGACCATTTTGTACCTCAGGATGTATAATAATATTTGGACTAAGACCTTGAAGTCTGAGAACCCAAGTATGTAGAACCTAGGGTTCATCTGAGTTCTTCTGCAGAAACACCGAGTTCTGTGCATGAATATACACAGCTAATAATATATGTAACAGGGCAAGTCATCACTGGCTCCAGTGTTAAGGACTGCTTTTCCACAGTAACAGGGTGCCAACAAGAACCAAAGTCATGGAATTTAGTTAGATAAGTTCTCTAGAGGTAAAGCTAGATTTCTGTCTTTTTAGTAGATTATTTGGAAATAGTAGGGATACTGGATATGATGCTAGCAGGGGAAATGGGTCTCTTAATTTATCAATTAAGAATACTACATTTAGAATTCAAGTATATGGAAAAGGTCATGTAATTTGCAATTACAGCACTAGAAAGCTGGCTATGAGGACCTGAGTAGAGAAATAAAAGTTTGATCTTCTCCAGAGCACTGGTAGCTTTGTTAATTCTGTGCCGGAATGCAATAGAGATGACACCATTAGAAGAATTACCTGTAAGAGGTCTCTGCAGCCACTCACCTTGGTCCAATGCTGGTTCCACCCTTGCTGGCCATTTCACATTCAACAAGTTACTTAACTCCTCTGTGCCCCGATTTCCTTCCTGTAAAACAAAGATAATAAAATTATTTACTTACCAGGTTTTTATAAGATTACATCAGTTATTGTATGAAAAGAGTTTTGAATAATTCTTGGCACATAGAATATGCCATTATTGCATGTATGACTTGGTTTATTAGTTTATTATTATTTTATTGATGAATGTCTTTTTAGGACATGCTTATTAACATCTGAAAAAAATTAATTTATCATATAAGCAATAATGTCTTGAGCAAGGTTGGCAGATTTAACAAATAAAAGTATGGAATATTCAGCTACATTTGAATTTCAGATAAGTGATATTTTTTACTATAAGTATGTTTCAAGAATTTCATGCATACCTATGTAATATTCTAACAACTCTTCAACCCCTCAGTAAGTATTGATTCTGTTCTCCTGTAGTTTCTGTAAAGATCCTGGATTATTTGTCATTGTCCTGTCTTGGAAGGTAATCTTGTAAGTGAGCCAGACTCTATGATTAGGTACAGAAAGTGCCCCCACCCCATAATAGAATCACAGTGTGGTTAGTCTAATCTAGAAGTCATAGAATGAGATATAAGATCATATCCTTAACCAGGTCCAAAACGACATATTACCTCTGCTAAAACTACTAAAACCAGAAACAGTCTTTCCTCTGGTGGTTGAAAGGGTTAGAATGTAAGCCAGGAGCTGTCAGAGAGAGACTAAGCAATAAAAGATAAACAAAAACAATAAAAAAGAAAGCTGAGTGGAGATGAGAGAGAAAGATAAGGTTGGGTTCTCAAACACGCTTTGAGTCCCTGGAGCCAATCGAGTCCCTGACTTGATTTTTATATACCTGACTTGATATTTCTATTAAGCTAACATCAATTTGCAGTAGATTCTTCACCCTTGTGGCCAAAAGATTTCTAACTAATACAGCAAGTCGAGGCCATCAACAATGCTTGGGAAGCAGCAACTAGTCCAAGCTTTAGAATCTTACCATTATCTTATTATGAGTCCTAGCACATGATTAGTGTTCAAAAAATAATGGTCTCCCCAGCTGGCATGGCTCAATGGTTGAGTGTTGACCTATGAACCAGGAGGTCATGGTATGGTTCCGGGTAAGGGCACATGCCTGGGTTTCGGGCTCTACCCCCAGGTGGGGTTGTGCAGGAGGCAGCCAATCAATGATTCTCTCTCATCATTGATATTTCTATCTCTCCCTTTCCCTTCCTCTCTGAAATCAATAAAAATATTTAAACAAAAAATGATCATTGTTAATAGCATCATTATTTCTTAGTAAATTTATAGAGAATGAGATATAACTAATTTGGTACAAGAGATCAATGAGCAAAAGGGCACTTAAACCAACTCATGTTATTTCAGTTTTTCTTATAGTCAATACACTTTTATTTTCTCAAGTATCATAAATATTCTACAACAGCACATAGCCCTTAGACACCTTTTGACAAGTTGAATTAGACAAGTGGATATTTTAATTCCTTAGAACTACACTAACTTTGAAGAATAAATGGATTAAAATTGCTGAGGCAATTTTGGCTTTGTCAGATATCCAATGTTTTCAAAATTGTTTGAGGCATCAAATGACTTGGAACACAGATTTTTTTCCCTGTCATTTGCTTGGTGCCACAAAGTATTGGAGAACAGTTGTAGCATCATTCTGTAATTCTTTATGTTTCTAATGCTTGTTTAATAATGCAAAGAGGAGCTTTTTGATGGTTGGTATCATTCTGTGCAACACCACAATTGCTATGACCATATGCAATAGGAATGTATGGGGTTTTGCATAGATCTCCATGATTTCATAAATTAATTTCTACAGTTCCATGAAGCCAGATGACCATAGGTCTGAAACTCAACTCTGCTACTTAATATTTGAATGATCTTACGCAAGATAATTTACCTTTCTAGAATGCAATTTTCTTATCTGAAAACTGTACATCATAATAGCACCTGCTTCATCTGTAATAATAAAAGCATCATGTGCTAATTAGACTGGACAGCCTAACGACCTTCTGGATGAAGCTGGTGCTGCGAGGGCTGAGTCCTTGCATGAATTCCATGCGTCGAGCCCCTGGTATGGTTATAAGGATTAAAAAATTTAGCATGTGTAGAGTATTTAGAACAATCTGTGGCACATAGGAAGTGGTGTGTCAATAGCTAGTTATTACTACTATGATTTTTGGCCATTGCTCCTAATCTGCAATCTTCTGAAGGAGTGAGCACATTTTATTATTTACCCTTACCCCGCACCCCCCCCCACCCCCCGCTCCAACTGGATAAAATCAGTAGGACTGGGCCCAGCACCTGCCACATACAAGAAGCTTAGTGAATTATTTCTGAATAAACAAAAGTAATCAAAGTCTCATTATTCTCAACCTCCTGTATAGATTAATAGTCAGTAGTATTTACATGTGAATAGAGAGGTACAAGTGAATTTTCTGATAGAGCACCTTGCTTATGTTCACTGTTGGCTCTTTTTCTCTTTTTACAATATTCTTTGATCTCAGCTAAGCATTTGCCAACCAGAGTATTTGCTCTCTGCCTCATCAACCAGTCTGTAGTGAGACTGATATGTTAGAATCATTTTCACTTTTAATGACAAGCAAAGTGATTTCCTTTTCCCTCTTAAATCCTTGCTTTTCATACTCATTGCCCTTAATTGTCACTGTCTTTGCCTGGAGCTATTTGACTTTAATATTCCATTTTGAATAAATTTACCAATTGGGAAAATCTTATTTTGCTTTTTGGGCTAAAAATCATTTAGATTTTTATTTCTTTTCCTTCAGGAAAAGAAATCTTTTCAAAGACAGTGCATTCTCACAAACACTGCATATAAGAAAGTTAATAAGCCAATAAAGAAAGAGAACACTTTTATTTTTCTTTCAGATTTCTAAGAAAGCAGAGGCCCTAAGCAGTGACATATAAAGTGAAAAGTTTTCTTTACTGAATAGAGATAAATGATACGCTGTCAGTTTTTAAAGTTCTGACTTGGTCTTTAATTGGACTGAGAATATTTCATGGCTATTGGGTAGCCTGAAAACAGCACTTTCTTACAATGATGGATGTTGTCTCCTTTAGCACAACAGTTTGGCATGGCATGAATAAATCATATTTGCCCTGGAAATCCATTTTATTCCTGGACAATTGATATTACTTTTGGTGTTACCATTTTAGTTGCTGACCAAGTGTCATACCCTATTCATTAGATTCCTTGAACTTTTGCTATATTTTGTCTATACAAATCTATTTCTCTTAAAGCCTTGAGTTTTAGCAAAGCCTTATTTGGTAAAAATATATGATTGGACTGTTAAAATTTTTGTCAATGAAATATTATGAAACGGACATCTACCTCTAACTCACTCTCTATGCATATAGCAAATAGAGGCAGACATAGGTTAAGTTTCCTAGAATTGAAGCTCAAGATGATTATTATAATAATTATTATTATTGGCATTCATAGTCTTGGAAAACTGGTAATACTGAAACTGAAGTGTGTTGTGAGTTAAATAAATACTTCCTGGCCATTGTGGCTTAGTTGGTTGAACATCATCCCATGAACCAAAAGGTCACTGGTTCAATTCCTGGTCAGGGCACATGCCCAGTAGTAGGCTAAACCCCCAGCAGAGGGCATGCAGGAGGCAGCCATCCATGTTTCTCTCTTTCCCCTCCTCTCTCTGAAATCAATAAAAAAATATTTTAAAAAATAATAAAATAAACACTAAAGGCAGAAGGGTCTAGTTATCTTCTTACAAAATAAGTGCATTATGAAGATCATGTATGTGCTCTAATGCTAACATTTGAATGATGAGTCTTTCACAGTAATGAATCTAATTTAACTCCTCATAAGTGAACCTTTGCTAGCTGAATAGGATAGATATATTCTTCTATTTTCATTCTTACAACATGTTTTACAATAGGCATATGCAATTTTATATGCTACTTCAGCACTCAGAGCACCTTTCCTTTTAGATACTTTGTCTGGAAGCAAATATTATCACTAAGAAAGTGGCATATTTCAAACTTTAATGCAAGATATTTTATAAATTACTCTATTTTTTCATCCTAGGAAAAACTGGGAAATGTATCGGTGATTGTGACTTCTAGTTATGTCTTAGTTTCAACTTTAAATATAGTCACTCTTTTATTTCCTCAACATTATTTTTGTGAAATTTACACATTCTGTTGCATGTAGCAATATTCCTTCATTATTGTACTCATTATAACATAGTATTCCTCTAGGGCTTAAGTATTTGTCCAGGGACCTGAATTGGAAAATTAAAAAAAAATACATGAGAAGAACAGCAATGATAGGAATTCCCTAGAAACATGTGGAGCAAAGCAGTGCAAGGGTTGATTATGGAAAAGATGCAGTGATTATGGACGTGATTTGATTTAAAAAATTCAAGATTCTTGGTTTATTGGTTCAAAGTTTCTATAAAAGGGAGATAAATAAAAATCAATAGAACATCAATTATAAGACTCTCCCACATCTGAATAGATTGCTTACAATTCACCTTCCTTTGGTACAATAAGCTCTGTGGGAGGCCAGATTGCAGTGGCATTAGATGCTGAAGTGGGGATAGTTAACCAGAAAATCATGCTAGTTGAAACTGTTAAAAATAAACCTATTAGTGGGAGAAAAGCACTTGGTGTTATTTTTCTTATTAAAAGAACATGCTCCTAAAAAAAATAAACATTTTCTACCAAAAAAAAAGGACTAATACTTAATCAGCAGAATAAACTGTTTGAGCATTTTACCAAAGTCCCATGTGGTATCTTCCTCCTCTTTTTGCATGTTTCTGTACTTAATGCTAAACAGTCTTCCATTTTTGCCAAAGGTATTATTTTTTAAAATATATTTTATTGATTTTTTACAGAGAGGAAGGAAGAGGGATAGAGAGTTAGAAACATCAATGAGAGAGAAACATCGATCAGCTGCCTCCTGCACACCCGCTACTGGGGATGTGCCGGCAACCAAGGTATATACCCTTGACTGGAAACGAACCTGGGACCCTTAAGTCCGCAGGCCGACGCTCTATCCACTGAGCCAAACCGGTTACGGCCAAAGATATTATTTTTATCTTTGTATTTAGTCAGTAGAATATGATTTTAGAGCCAGAAACAAGAAAAAACTTCATTTTGTTCTCAATATAATCATTATCGTGTTCTGTTTAATAATACTGCATTATGTATTTCTACAAAGCAAATCTCATTGATAGTCTATGTCTAGGCAATCTGATAAATTATTAGACTTTTTTATACAACAATTTAGCAACCTTTCACCACATGGATACATGGTACCAAAAAAGGGGGGGGGCGGTTCTTTTTGCCTTCCTGAGTTTGGCAGTACTGCACACTCATGTACCTAATGGCATATTTTATCATTTGAAATGAATAAACATTATACAACCTAATGGGTGCTATAGAGAAAATTGGCTGGGGTAAACAAGTCAATAAACATTTACTATTAGAACCATGTTAAAAATAGGACATGATTCATTCTATCCCATAAAAGTCATAGAGATATTTGCAGTCCTGAGAGATTTTTGAAAAGTTGCTGTTATTTCTTTTTATACTTCCCTATATACCAAAGGAGAATAGGAGTCATATGAAATTATTTGGAATTATTGGCAGACATAGCCAGAAGGGAATGTAATCCCTTTTTTATACAGTTTATAATATATACTTGGGGATTTTATTTTCTAAAAGTAGTTCATCTTTGAGTGGTTTAAAGTGATCTACAGTTAATTTTGACCTAATCATTATCAAAATCCTAAACAACAAATAGTAGTAGCTTTAGGGAGAAACTACACTGTAAAAAATTTAAAAACTTAACAAAAATCATCCTTATAAATAGCAATTATCAATAGGAAATAATAAAATTTTAGAGAAAGTAAATCCAGGATCCTTACATTCAATTTTTTACTCCTGACACCATGCTGCCTTACTCATTCAGTAAAGGGCATGCAATACTCCAGTAAGGGCAAAATCACAGCGATACATCTCTCTTCCATGGTAACCTCTCCATTCCCTAAGGTCAAATGGCTATAGGCTGACATAAAGCCCATTACTTATATTTTAACAAGTGTTTGAGTGTTATAAAAGATTACAAAACTACTATATTAAATAGTCACCTTTTTTTTAATAAAAACAACAACAACACACTTTCATTCATATAATTAAATGCCATGTATTTCAGTGTTACCTAGTTTTTGTTTAAGCTTTTTCTAATTTAGCCTAAACATACTTTTGAAAATCTTTTGGCCATTGATCATTTCTTGTGGAATCACCATGGCTGACATATTTATGACACATAGGCGTGATCAAATATATCTAATTATCTTTTGTATTAAGAGTAAAATGCGGAGGAATATTAGTGAAAATCCCAAAGTTTCATCTTTGTTTCCTATTTGCGATTGCAATGTTTTCACCATCTTGAGTAAATTATATTTGATTTTTACCACTTTATCTTAAAAGCACTTTGTAATATTTAGCCAGAAGGAAACTGGGGATTTTTTAATTCACGTAAAAATCCATTTAGTACCTACTATGTACCAAGCATTTTTCATTCGCTGGGGATTCAGTGAAGATAAAGACAGGCAGACTTCTCTTGGGAGTTATATTCTTTTTTTCTTTAGCTTAGGAAAATTGCCTTCTCTTATTTTTTTAATGATAACTGGTCCTTCATTCAGTTTATTCTCTTTCTGACAATACTAATCCTATCTAATAATAGACAAACATGGTAATTAACCATACCTCCGCTACGCTTCCCATAGGCTAATCAGGGTGATATGCAAATTAACTGCCAACCAAGATGGCGGCCGGCAGCCAGGCAGCTAAAGCACACAGGAGGCTTGCTTGCTCCAGTGATGGAGGAAGCCAAGGTTTCCTGCCTGTTGCTGCTGGGCTCTGAGCTGCACTCTAAGCAACAATCTTGCAATTATAGAAGCTAAACAAACCCCAGATACCTGCTTTCAGCCAGCCAGCCTCGGATCTGGAGCCACAACAAAGTTTCAATTACAGAAGGTAAATAAATCTCAGAATAATAATTAAAAAAAAGGATACTGGGAGCTTCACTTGCAGGCTTGGCCCTCCTGAAAACAGCCCTCAGCCACTCATGCAGGCTGGCCAGGCACTCCAGTGGGGACCGCCACCCTGAAGGGGGTGGGGCAGCCTGAAAACAGCCCTCAGCCGCTCATGCAGGATGGCCAGGCACTCCAGTGGGGACCCCCATCCTGAGGGGCAGACGCTCAATGCAGGAGCTGCCCTCTGGTGGTCAGTGCGCTCCCACATGGGGGAGCTCTGCTCAGCCACAAGCCAGGCTGATGGCTGCCAGTACAGCTGTGGTGGTGGGAGCCTCTCCTGCCTCCTCAGCAGCACTAAGGATATCTGACTACAGCTTAGATCTGCTCCCTGCTGGCAAGTGGACATCCCCAATGGCTGCCAGGCTGCCATAGGATGTCTGATTGCCAGCTTAGGCCCAATCCCCTGGGGAGCAGGTCTAAACCAGCAGATGGTCATCCCCTGAGGGGTCTCAGACTGTGAGAGGGCACAGGCTGGGCTGAGGGACACCCCTCCCTGAGTGCACAAATTTTTGTGCACCGGACCTCTAGTCTATATAATAAAAGTCTAAGCAACCATTATGGTGGAACGACCAGAACAACCAGTCGCTATGATGCACACTGACCACCTAGGGGAAGACACTAAATGCAGGAGCTGCCCCCTGGTGGTCAGTGCTCTCCCATAAGGGGAGTGCTGCTCAACCAGAAGTGGGGCTCATGGCTGGTGAGTACAGTGGTGGTGGTGGGAGCCTCTCCTGCCTCCATGGCAGTGCTAAGGAGCAGTGAGCAGAGTGGTAAGGAGCAGCGAGCAGGTGGGTGGTAAGGAGGTAGGGATCCTAGACTGCAAGAGGGCACAGGCCAGGGTGAGCGACTTCTCCCCGATGTGCAAATTTCGTGCACCAAGGCCCTTGTATTACTATATTAGGAGCCTTTTTTTTCAGGTCTCATATTTTCCTTCATTTTATTTTTGCTTGATACTTTGAAATATTATTTCTATTTGATTTTCTGGGACCAGATGTTTTGTCTCACCTTTTATGGATTAGTATCCATTTGTTTTTTTTAAAAAACACATTTTTCACAGCCTCAGAATGTGTGTTGGTGTGATAGGATGTACCTCATTTTTCACAAGGGAGATAAAAACTTTGCCCCTGAGGACTGGCTAGGTGGTGGAGGCATCTGGAGGAAGAATCTTCACTCAACCTGCTCCTAGAGCTCTCCCAGACTCAGAACAGGCATAGGATCCAGTCCAGGCAACTGGTTGTTCTTCAGCTTCCAGAGGGCCAGGAATAGCAGACATGCTTACAACTGGCCTAGTCAACCTCTGATAAACAGCAAGCTCTCTCAGACTCTCAGTGGGCCTCTGGAAGAAAGCTCAGCCCCAGCACCCTACTAGGCTGTGCACGGGGTACCAGTCCTGCCCAGCTCCCTGAATGCCTTGCGCAGGGGAGGTGACAGAACAATGTGTATGCAGCTGGATGAGAATACGTTTGCCACATCTACCCAAGAACCATTTTGGTGGAAACCATAGGAGTATTTTTTAAAAGGCAGATCTGATCACATAACTTCCATGAAAGGCAGGGGTGGTGGTGGTAGGAGAGATTAACCAAAGAATTTATATGCATATACTAGTATGCATAACACATGACACAAACAATAGTGTGATGAAGGCCTGGGTCGGGGGGTGCAGAGGCAAGGTGAAGGGGGTTAATGGGGGGAGGGATGGGGCAACTGTAATACTTTAAACAATAAAGATATAAAAAATATTACTATTAAAATTGACTTTTGATTCCTTACACCATCAGTGTACTAATTTTTTATAAACCATTTTTAATGCCACTTCCCACTCAGCTAATCACACTGGTCAGACCACTTTCAAATCTCCACACTATATTCTTTCTTACTTCGGAACCTACTCTTCTGAGTTCTCCTCTGCCCGAAACTCTTTCTCTCCTCCTTTCATCTAGTTACCCATCACGCATAAGTTCCTTTCCTCCTTTCTTTCCTTCAACTCCTATTTATTGAGTCCCTATTGTATGACAAGTGCTAGTTATACTGGCAATCAAAAATGATATGATCCATGTCTTTGTGGACCTTTCAGTTTGCCAGGAGTGACAGGCCAAACAATAACAATTAGATAAGTATATGAAATCCAATTCATCATAAATTCAATGAAGAGAGAGAAGATACATCTGTCCATGGACACATAGTCAATTGAGTGAAAAAGTTGAGATATGAACTCATGTCAGGCTTTTCTAAAAAAAAAAAAAAAAACTGGTCTCAACCATAATATTACTTTATATGTAATCACTAAAATTATATTAGTTGAACTACTTTAAATACTATCATTTCATTTTTAATTTCCACTACTTAGGACAGATCTTGAACTGTGCCTTGTTATCAGTTGAGAATTTAGTAAAAAGCAATAGCAGGGTAGGACGAATGAAACTGCTCTCATTTACAATTTTCAAACCTTTCTATATTTACTCTCCCTGTAAACTGACTTTGCAGTCCTGACAATTAACAGTGTATTGTGTTTCTCCACCTCATGTATACTGGGCACATATATTAATAAGTGGTTTGTTATGTATCATTTTTGTGATGACAGTTGAAAAATACAATAGACATTACCAAGTCCTTTCCAAATTTATGAAAACCTATTGGTATATTTTAATTTTCAGTTTAGTCTCTAATGTACCCAGAAGGTCATTTAAATACATCTACTGAGAAGCCATTACCTCAGAAACATTTAATTAAATGTGTGTTTAAAAAAGTATAAATTACTGATTTAAAATAATGATGGATCTACATTTTTAATCAGAAGCAATCTCAATTTAAACAAGTCCGCTATATCCTAAAAAGTAAGATTTACTGATAACAGTAGAAGCAAAATATTGATTAAATGGATGCATATATCTGCCTTGTGCTAATATTGAGTTTATTTTGGAGTTTTATTTGAGATGTAGAAAAATGGAGTTCAAATCTACGCATTTAGGAAAAAATAACTGCTTATTTTACCCTTTTTACAAAGACATTTTTAATATTAAGACTACCACATTCTAATGGAAGTGGGATTTGGAGCCCAGAATTTTATTAATGGTTTGGCAGAAGAGGTAAAAAGATAACTGAACAAAGTTCAAGAAAATTATAACAGAGTTAGTAGTAAGAAAGCTTAGTGGATGATCAAAATAAATGTAGGGGGTAGGACATATGTAATACTTCCAACAATAAAGATTTAAAATAAAATGTAAAAGTCAAAACAGGTCAAAGATGGCTTCAGCTGACTTTGATATGATACCATTCCCATGTAATGCAATTCACATATGATATTTTTTTTATCTTAGAATACATATATATACACACACTGCCCCCATTTCTCCCCAGGCATCACTCCTCCTTTATGTTACTTAATAGATAATTGTTTATCTTTACTATCTGCACTTCTCCTATTCTCGCTTGAAGCTATTGCAATGAGACTTTCATACCACAACTACTTCTACCAAAATCACTTACAATGCCTACATTGCTAAATCTAATAGCATTCTTTGGTTTTATCATCCTTTAGTTATGAGCAGTATCCTATCTAATAAAAGAGAAACATGGTAATTAGCGTACGACTGCTACCCTTCCCATTGGCTAATCAGGGCAATATGCAAATTAACTGCCAGCCAAGATGGCGGCCGGCAGCGAGGCAGCTTGAAGCTAACATGAGGCTTGCTTGCTTCAGTGATGGAGGAAACCAACGTTCCCCG
>NW_006300375.1:481006-490166 GCF_000327345.1 Myotis davidii
ACCCTCCAGATCCGCCCTGCTCTGTGCATGACAGGGGGCGGTGCCCCAACTCCCCAATCGGCCCTGCTCTGAGCCCGACCAGGGGCTGCACCTAGGGATTAGGCCTGTCCTCTGCCACCCGGGAGCAGGCCTAAGCCAGCAGGCATTATCTCCTGAGGGGTCCCATACTGCGAGAGGGCACAGGCCAGGCTGAGGGCCCCCCACTTTCTCCCCGAGTGCACAAATTTTTGTGCACCGGGCCTCTAGTATTGTATATCAATTACTCACACTTTAAAAAAATTTAAATATGATTGACGTATATAACTAACATTATATTAGTTTTAGATGTAGCCACTTTCTAAAAATAATTCTTCAATTGTATTCCAGTGTATTCACTCTCCTGGTAGTTAACCTTCTGTATCAATAGCTGTTCATTTTATCTTTTAGTATTTCAACATTGGAGGGCCTCTAGACACAATCTTTAGTTTGTTTTTGTTTTGTTTCTTTTTTTAATTCATTCTCTGATAATCATGGCTTTAAATATTCTCTAAATGTCAATAAATTATAAAAGTATTCTCCAGCCTGGACTTCTCCTCTAAATACCTAAATTCCAACCTATATAATACCACCTACTCAATATCTCTAGCAAAATATTCAAAAGACCTCTCAAGCTTAACATTTTCAAAGCAGACTTGTTTTATCACCCAAAGCCTGCCTTTCTTCAAATCTTCGTCTTGGTGGCAGCTACACCAGTCTTTAGCTGCTAAGGCTAAAAATCTCATTGTCACCCTTGATACTTCTTCTTTTATAACAAACATTCAATTTGGCAGCAAATACTATCAGCTCTACTCTCAAAACATATTTAAAATTCAGCTAATAGTTTATGTACGATCTCCACCACAGTGACATGACCGAAGGACTCTTAATGTGTTCCCTAATTCTGATCTTGACCCAACTGTCTAATATCCACACAGTAGCTGGGGAAACTTATCTATTATATCCATATCTATATCTATGTCTATATTGACATCAATATGTTGATATATAGACATATATTTTTAAATACCAATCATATAATGTTGCTCTCATGCCTCAAAACTCATTAATGGCTTCCCATACCAGTCAGAAAGAAAACAACAAAAAAATCATAGTAGCCTACAATGTCCCAGACCAGGGATGGGGAACATCTGGCCTGAGCTGTCTAAGGCCCACAAAATCATTTGGTCTGGCCCTGCCAAGGCAACCACAGGCAGACCTTGAAATTCAATAAATGTAGGGGGTTTCATAGCAACATAAATTTATATTAAGTCAATTGCTTAAGTGAATGATGTTATAACGATCCAAATGGCCCTTGGCAGAAAAAAGGTTCCCTACCCCTGTGACTTACATGATGTATATCTTTTATCTTCCAACCACATATCCTCTCTGACCTCATGCCCTGTTATTAACCCCCTTATTCATTCTGTTTTCACCCCACATCTGGCAATATATACGCAAGGCCTTAACATCCATAGGTGCTTGATTTTGGTCTGTTTATTTTGCCCAGAAAGCTCTTCTACAAATAGTACCTGCACTCACCTCCGTAATCTTTGTTCTCCAGAAACTCCCTCAATGAGCCCTTTCCTAATGGTCTTATTTAAAATTGAGGTCCATTAGTCTCTTTAGCAATTTCTTGCTTTGTTTTCACCTAGATGATGATCAAGTTTATCGGAACCCTCAGCAGCAGCAATTGAACCCACTTAGTGATATTAACATCCTATCTTTTTACTTAATCATTTCTGGTTTTTATCTTCCCTACAAGAATGTGAAATTCATGAGAGCTGAGAATTTTGCTTTTTATGTATTTGTTGTACCTTCAGAGCAGTCAATGAATGAATGTATAAATGAGTAAATGTCATGGGATGTGTTTTGTTGAAATTATTGATGAATGAAGTAGCCAATTAGCTAAAAATGTCAGAGCAGATTCTAGCAAGAAACAGAAGTAAAATTATAAATTTCCTAATCTTTAGACATCCTGATGCCTTAATGTTTTGTGATTTTTGTGAAGACAGTGCATCTATTAGGTAAGAGGAGAAAATTACAGAAGTACCTACTTTCTCTTCCTTCTCTCCAGGTGGTAATAGCATAGGAAATATACGGTCGGTATTGCAAAAAACATGTCTGCCTCATCACAGTGGAGCATAGGAAACCTTGCACAATAAAGCATTAGGTATGTCTTCCTAAAGGGGTGATAACCAGCCCAAGACTCTGTAGGCTATTAATTGACTTTTGAAAATCGTGATAGGTAACTGACACCACACTGATTAATTGCATGTATTAAATGCAAAGTATGATGACAGGTTGGTTTAGCCTTGCTGGTTGTATTTGTGAAGAAAATACTCCTATCACTGAGTGGTGTTGTTGAAATTCTATTCCTGTCAAAAGCTCTGCCCACGTACATTTCACTAAACACCGAAGGATTTATAATATTAGCAACTTCAATGCATCTTTCATCTGCTGTGCATAGAGAAAGATTTGAAGCAGAAATAAGTAGTTTATGGGCCCTAAAGAGTAAAAGCAGCAAAGAGAGCTTGAGTGTGTGTGTGTGTGTGTGTGTGTGTGTGTGTGTGTGTATGAGAGCGTGTGTGTGTATTAAAGGGAATTAGAAAGAGGAGGCAGAAAAATATACTTGACTTCTCAATCATTTTCAGTCATAAATGTATAGTGTGTGAAAATTGTCTTGTGTGAAAATTGACTTGATTATCTATGGAGAAATTGTGAATTTCCATTTTTCTCAAATTCCTTTGGCTTTTAAAAATACCACTACTATAATATGACTTTGTGAAAAGATTGAAATATAAATATAAATATATATATATAATATCCAATTTACTTTTAATTCATGAAAGCTAAGTAAGCAGATTAAAAGCTATGTAATTGCATAGGTGAATTTTACAGAAATGGGAATTACAGAAGTGAATAATAACTGTTTTCCACTTCCATGCATTGCCCAGTTACGCAGGTGAGCATTATGAAGGGAAACGAGCTGGTGCACAGACAGCCAGGGCTATATTATGTGGTAATTCTTATTCCTGCTTTGATACCATACAATATTTAACCCCATAATACTTAAAAAATTAGTAAATAAAGAGCTATTAAATATCAATAGAAAGAAGCTAATTTGAAATTTGAATGATCATGAAGAAAAAAATATAATAACTGCTGTAGCCTGTTGCTTTTTCATAAAATAAAAATACCACACATCTAACAACAGAAATGTTGAATTGGGGATTTCAGTGTGATTGGTAGGTAATAGAGGAGGATGCCCAGATGGTGAAGTACTTGGCACAAAGTAAACAAAAACCAAAGCCAAGAGATTTTGCATTCCCAAACAGACTGCAGGGAATACAGCAGCCAGGGGTTATATATATATATATATATATGATCATTTAGAGCACAGCAAAAAATAGCACAACAAAAACATGATTAAAAGTGAATGTGCCCAGCAAAAATAAATACCAGTGTGGCTCAGAAAATAGAAAAGGTGACGCAGTGGTTATAAAGATCAGTATGTTCCATATACAGCACTAACACCATCTCCAACTGAACTGAGGCTGAAGGGATGCTGGTATTTATTGAGGAAAATGCATTTTGTGATCTTATCTTTGAATACTCTCATGCTTGTTGACATCTGAACACTAGAAAACTAGTTCTCTTGATAACCATGTTCCACTCAACAAAGCAATTTCATAAAGAACGTAGAACCTCACGAACTACATCTTAAAAGTGCTCAAGAATGCGTGGATTTATCCAGAGGCTGTGTATGAGTTCCTTATACATAATACAGCAAAATGGAGCCTTCTTGACTTAGTTCAAGAAAGAATTTTGATAAAGTTGTTCAATCATTCTACGTAGATTATGTACTTGTAACAGAATCAAGAGCCCTTTTTGTTTTGCATTTGAAAGTGAGACTATATACATGCACTTTTTTTTTGGTATATCAAGTATACCTCAATAGGCTGTTAAATAAATAAAAATAAAAAACTTATACTTGCCTTCCACATGTGCCCTGACTGAGGGTGAGAGCATACCCATAACCCAGGTACTTGGCCCTTGACAGGGAATTGAACCCACGACCCTTCAGTACATGGACCCAACTCTACCCATTGGGCAACACTGGTCAAGGCTGAGTATTTTCTCTTTAACATAATGCCTCTGTACTCTGTGGACAGTAGTATCAAATATGAGTATGAAATAAACTTTCTAACACATACCAGAACTTATATAATCAAATATCTATTGTGTTCCTAAGTCATCACCTACCTGACAGTCTTCTCTCAATCACTGACATCTCTTTTGAGTAGCAGCTCATCTGGAATTAGCTATAAAGGCATTTTATAAGTGCCATAAGGAACATAGTTACATTTTTCTGTGGTCATACCTTGAATTGCTCATAATGCCATCTCTTTCAGCCTATCTATCTATCTACTGGTGACATTTCTGCAGCCATGCATATTTTTGGCTGGAAGGGAGAATTAGTGATACCGCCTCTGTGGACTAGCACTCGGGAAAAACAAAAGGCTCTATCGAGAAGATTGGGGTTTGCAGTGATGGTGATCAAGTTTATCAGAACCCTCAGCAGCAGCAGCAGCTACAACATTACCTGCCCTGAAGTACAGAGTTCATTTTTGCCAGGCATTGTGCAAAACCAGTTACGTGTAACTTCACAATATACACAAATGATAGAAATAATTAAAACTGTGTCCCACACCGGGAAACCAAAAATGGACAGAATAAGAACTTGACCAATGTAACAAGTTATACGTGAACTTGAAAGCTAATCCAAGCTGACCTCAGGCTCTCCTTTTGAGAATTCAGTTTTTAAATTTGCCCTTGCAATATCAGCAGATGCTCAAGTTTGATTAATGCACGCTAGGAAAATGCTGGAATGCTTGAGAGGATGATGCAAATGAAATATCATTGTTTTTGTTGGATTATCTTCCAAAATGTTTTAAAACAAGCAATTGCCTTCATTTTTCAAGGAAATTTTCAATGTTCCAGAAGGAAATGCTATGGCTCTGTACCTTGAGGACTATTAGTGCCTTCTGCTTGAAGTTGGAGTGACATAAAATGTTTGATGAGTTTCTTAAAAACCAAATAAAACCGTCACAACAGCTGGCATATATATCATAAAGAACCAAGCCAAAAAAATTTTAAATATAGAACAACAAAATCATTTGGGTTTTGCAAAGTGTTCAGGAAGTAGTGATTCAGTAAGTCATTCTGTGTGTTTTACTTATTGATATCACAATTAGACCTGAAATTTGCTACTGTAAGTAGGAGTGTTAAGAAACCTGTTATGAAATGAGAAAATGCAAATTAACTAGGTTAATGCTTGCTGTATGAGAAAAATTGGTTTGATGAATTATCAAAGTAATCTTACAAATGATCTAAAAGAAGCAGCAAGACCTTTAATAAGAAGCAGCAGGGCCTTTAATAAAAAGCAAATTCCCTTGCCCTAGCCAGTTTACTCAGTGGCTAGAGCATCTGCCCAAGGCCTGAAGGTCCTGGGTTCGATTCTGGTCAAGAGCATGTGCCTTGGTTGCAGGTTCCCTGGCCCTGGTTGGAACCTGCAGGAGGCAACCATTCGATGTGTCTCTCTCACATTGATGTTTCTCTCTGTCTCTCCCTCTCCCTTCCACTCTCTCTAAAAATCAATGGAAAAATATTCTCAGATGAGGATTAACAACAACAACAACAGAAGAACAACAAAAAAAGCAAATTTCCTTATTTGTTACAACCTACTTTGACATCATTACTATCCAAAGTCCGTAGTTTACATTAGGGTTAACGTCAGCTGATTTCTATTTTATTTTCACATAATGTTGAAAAAGTAATATAAGGAGTATTTATATATATTTCTCCAGGTTCCTCAACTATTTAAATTTTGCCCATTGGATTTTGTATTCCTCTTTTTTTCAAACCATTAGAAAATTGAAAACACCATTCTCCATTTACTCCTAAATCCTAGACATTTTCTTACATTAATTACCTAACTACTGTAAAATAATAAAAATTAGAAAATTTAACAATGACAATACTATTAACAGTTTTCTCTGTCTGTGTATGTATATAAATGTACACATATATATATATATGAATATGAAAACCGGTTAATTCTGTATTTTTCATACATATATAGTCATTTATATGTACATATAATATGTGTAATACATAGTAATATTTAATTTTATATACACATATAGTTTTCAAATAGAGTTTTGTAGACATTTAGGGTGTCATGAAATGTCACTATAACTTGGCGCACGAGGTGACATTAAAGTTTGCAGTGATGGACACTGATGAAGCAGCTCTGTTAGCAGACTAACTGATGGTCTTACACTCCACTTGGGGAATGCAGTGTGATTCCATTCTCAGGGTTTAAAATGAGGCAAGAATATCAGAGACAATTAGTAAACTGTGAACTGCATAAGCCTCTTTCTCTCTAATTACCATTCTCAGTTTCCCCTTAATCCATTTAGATTGATTTGTGGAGAGGAACAATATCCACAAGTTAATAAAAAAAAATAGGAAGAACATAGGAAGAAACGTTTATTCTACATGAAGCATTTTCGTGGCTATATAACTCACTTGTCTTTTCCTACACCACCATAATTTTCGGAGTATTTTTTTAAACATTGCAAAACATGAATTGTGAAGGTCAGATATGGATAGTATTGTAATTCTTCATGTTTTTTAAAATTTTTCTCATTTGTAATTTGTTTTTCTGTTTTATGTTTTATGAGTGTGTTTACATTGCTTCGAAAATCCTATATAGCAATTTTAAAATATTAGTTTTGATACAGAGGAGAATACTAGGCCAGTGATGGCGAACCTTTTGAGCTCAGTGTCAGCATTTTGAAAAACCCTAACTTGACTCTGGTGCCATGTCACATATAGAAATTTTTTGATATTTGCAACCCTAGTAAAACAAAGACTTATATTTTTGATATTTATTTTATATATTTAAATGCCATTTAACAAAGAAAAATCAACCAAAGAAATGAGTTCGCATGTCACCTCTGACACGCGTGTCATAGGTTTGCCATCACTGTACTAGGCTTTGACCTTCAGTAAAGTCTGACAAGGTTAATGTGAACAATAGCAAGTTTCTGAATCATGTACATACTCACTCTAGTGCATATGCACTATGCAACGAAAGACACTAAGAAGTTTGCCCATATAAGTATGTAACTTTTTTTTACATGACTAGATATTCCAATTTGCCCTATTCCTTTCTTATAGTTTGCAACAAATAACTTACAAATAAAGCAACAGCTTCACTCAGATTGAAAGGAAATAGCTAAAAATGACATTTATATGACAAGAAAAGGTGCTGATTACTTTAACGTTCCACTTGAATCTCAAAATGTACAGAATAAAGCTTTATTAAAAATGTCACATTTAATAACAGCTATCAGGAGGCAGGTTATTTAGTTGGAGTAATTAATGCCTAGGAAAGAAAAAGTCCTGCCATTGAAGAGAAACTAATACTAGCATGTAAAATTATAGTTAATAAAATTCTAGGACAAGTCTCAGTGTGCAAAATCTAAACAACTACATTCTCAAACAGCAGGAAAAGTCAATATGCTAAATAAGGTTTTTATAATAACTGAAAAATAGCAGTTCTATTCAGATGATGAGCAATCCTATTTCAGCAATAAGTATCATGCTCTAGCATTTTCAAATTTTATAAATAATGGTGAAATTTAAGAAAACTTTTTTTTTCTGTTGCAAAATACTGCTTGAAACAAGCATAGGTAAAGACATATTTAGTATATTTGTCTTCAAACCTAGAAACAAAAGGCCTATTTTGGAGAAACTATATTGGTAACTATATTTATGATGTTCCATCAATAATTTGTTTTGGCAGAGGTCTTGACTGTTAAAAAAAAAGGAATGAAGAATTGTTTTCTCACAGAGAGGTGCTATATCCACAATTCATAATGATAAATTGGGGGGGGGGAGATAATCAGGATAATTTACAAAAATCTTGGCTTTATTACTCAAAAACCAGTTCACTTGAACATATTTATAAATTGTGTGAAAATGCAGACAAGAAGCACCTAAATCCTCTGCTAAGTGAAGACTGTTGTGATGGTTTAGCAGAGGAAGACTGAGACAAGTCTAGCCAAAACGCAAACTGCGTGAGTACTTTCAAGAAAATAGTAGGCCAGATTTTGCTTAGTACTTTGAAAGTAAAGAATGAGTTCAAAACTAGTCTGCTTAAGAGAGAGTTTTCAACACATCAACCAGTTGAACAAGTTTCTGCAAGGCCTTGGAGAAAATGCTTTGACTTCAGGTAACAAGGTCCTTGGATGTAAAAGGAAACTAAATCTATGAAATATCATGTTGCCAAAAAAGCCAAAACAACAACAATAAAAAAGAAAATCTTGAACATTAGGCTTGGGACAGAGGAAAGAAAACCAACAAGTCTCACCTCCATTAAAAGATTCTAAAAAATTGCAGAACAGAATTTTAACAGTATTTGCCTTCCCTTTCTAGACTGAGCCGGCCATGATCCTACTTCTGAACCTACTGTTGGGCAGAGAATTGGATTTACTGCTCTATCCTAAGCGAGCAGCTCATTTCTTTCACAATCTCTGTGAAAGAAGATCAGGCCATTCATAATAAGCTACTGTTTTCAGCTTCTAACATGTGTGAGCAAGCTGCTTTGTGTAACAAGCATCTTGAGCAATATAATTAATGTCTAATTGAAAATAAATGCCTTTGTATTTATCTCAATTTTATCTGAGAATTGAGTATTTTGTGTAGCAAAATTTAAATTCAGGTTTCACATTAAAGACGTTTTATTCTTTATTTTTTATTATTAAAAATAATGTTTTTAAGCAAACATAGGCCTATAAGAGTTCAAGAAACCAGCACCTTTCTATGATAATTTTGTATCATTATGTTTATATGCCAGCCTCTATGATACCACGCAGTGAAAGAAAATTTTTTCTAAGCCTTATATAAATTAGTGTCTTAGGCAAGTTTGTATTCATATTGTTTGGATCATGTTTTTTGGTTTTTTTTGTTTTTTATTACAAAGGGTATTACATATGTGTCCATTTTTTCCCCCCGCCCAAGACAGTCCCCTAGCCTCCCCTATCCCCCAGTGTCTTATGTCCATTGGTTATGC
>NW_006300375.1:490339-491680 GCF_000327345.1 Myotis davidii
GTTTCACATTAAAGACATTTTATTCTTTATTTTTTATTATTAAAAATAATGTTTTTAAGCAAACATAGGCCTATAAGAGTTCAAGAAACCAGCACCTTTCTATGATAATTTTGTATCATTATGTTTATATGCCAGCCTCTATGATACCACGCAGTGAAAGAAAATTTTTTCTAAGCCTTATATAAATTAGTGTCTTAGGCAAGTTTGTATTCATATTGTTTGGATCATGTTTGATCAAATTTGCTATTGAATATTGTCAATATCATCAATAAACGTTAACTTACAACTTTTATTTAATTATGTTTAGCCCACCTTTATAAATTAAATTCCATTTTCCTTTAAGCCACAATTTAACAAAAACTGAAGTTTGCCTTATGGTTTTTAAAATATTTATACAAAAACAAAATTAAATTCATGAAAGGTAAGCTATGCCGAACCACCTTTCCATTTTTTCCAAAGAAAGGTTGCCTATAGATTTAAAAAGAAGGAAGCTTGAAACTGCCCCTAAACAAATAATGTACCATATATATACACACAATGTACCATATATATACTTTATTAGAAACTTGCATAGCAAAAATTTATAGTAAGAATGTAAGATCTACTTGGATACAAAAAAAAAATTTAATGGAAAAGCTAAAAATTTCTCTATCTGCCTTACTGGCTCACATTAAAGTGAATGTAATTAATAGGGAAGGAAAACCACACAAATAGCATAGGCTAATGAATTGGCTAAAATAAGCACATCCATAGGAAAATATCATTTTCTATTTAAAATTGTACTAAAATTATTGTTGTCACATTATATCTATAACTTAATGAACTTATTA
Organism: Myotis davidii; assembly: GCF_000327345.1. Lineage (NCBI taxonomy): Eukaryota > Metazoa > Chordata > Mammalia > Chiroptera > Vespertilionidae > Myotis > Myotis davidii. Next base: position 491,170 of record NW_006300375.1, read on the forward strand.
AGTTACTAAGAGCCAATGCTATACATTTTTGTTTCTGAGAAATCTAAAAAAAATGTATTTCAAGGATTTCCCAGAATAAAAAGATTGAGAAATGTTGTCTTTTATACATCACATAGATAGACAAAAAGAAAGATACTAAAACGGAAAGATAGAAAGATGGACATAGTGTTTTTTCTGTTATCATGTCCCTTCACTCTTAAAATAATCCAGGTCACTCTCCTACATTACCACCATGTAACCCATTCATTTAGGAAATCAAGACTCCTACAATATTATCTTCTAATCCACCAACTCTGCTTTAATTTTGCCAACCATCACATCAATGTATCATTTTCAGTCCACATACCTGTACAGAAAATAGTGGGCATGTGCAAGTCAGGCAACTAAAACTTTCACTATTCTGTCCATGGCCATGAACGACCATGAGTGCCGTATTGACTTTGGGGTTACAGATAAATTTTAGCAAGTAAATGAATTCTCAAATATGGAATCTGTGAATCATGAGGTATAT
>NW_006300375.1:492112-492390 GCF_000327345.1 Myotis davidii
ACCAGGAAGCATACCCTCCCTCTTACCACTTGCTTCCTGGAACATGGATGACTTAGGTTGAGCCAATAACTAGGAATAAAATCAGTGGTAATACAGCAGGTATATGTTTAATACTATTAAAAACTGCCAATTACTTTACAGTAACATTTTACCATGTTCTTCTCTATATTGTCACCAACACTTGATGTCACTTTTTTAAGTCATTCTGGTGTGAGTGAGGTCTATCTCATTTTGATTTTAATTTGTCTTTCCTGATAACTAAAAATGATGAGTCTTTT
>NW_006300375.1:492507-493113 GCF_000327345.1 Myotis davidii
TTCATGTAGATGACCAGGAAGCACACTCTCCCTCTTACCACTTGCTTCCTGGAACATGGATGACTTAGGTTGAGCCAATAACTAGGAATAAAATCACTGGTAATACAGCAGGTATATGTTTAATCCTATTAAAAACTGCCAATTACTTTACAGTAACATTTTGCCATGTTCTTCTCTATATTGTAACCAACACTTGATGTCATTTTTTTTTAGTCATTCTGGTGTGAGTGAGGTCTATTTCATTTTGATTTTATTTTTTCTTTCCTGATAACTAAAAATGATGAGTCTTTTTATAAAGTTTCTCTATAAGTTTTTGCAATTCATTTCAGCTTTTTATTGAAGGATAATTTAGATCTTAAAATTGCTTTAGAGTTGAACTTTAAAAATCCATATGTCATATAGCCTGCGTCATTATCAAGGCATAGATCATTTCTATAACTCTGGAATATTTCCTGTGTCTCTTCTCAATCAATCAGTTTTCTATCCCCAAATGCCCAGAAGAAACACCAATGTTATTTCTACCGCCATATATTAGTTTTAAACATTCTAGAACTTCTTATACATATATCTATTTGTGTATAAAACTTTTCAATTAAGTATAATTCT
>NW_006300375.1:493368-497657 GCF_000327345.1 Myotis davidii
TCTGAAATGAAGGCAAAAGGAACAACTAAACAATGATCCAAACTTAAGGTCTTGTTTTGGCAAAATTACATATTGCCCTGTACTGATAAACTACTAAAATGTAAAAACCTATATTCATTACATTTTTTGACCCCTTCTGCATAAACTATGAAAGCATCAGAATCAGAAAAGGTCATGACTTTCACTACTACTGATGATTTATAACTCAGAGCTCCCAGGTTCTGTTGTAGGAGAGGAGACACTTTCCCTCTATACTCCTAGGTTTAATAGTTGAGTCTATAAAACAAACTGAAGCAGGCAGATTAAGAGAACAAAGGTATACACATTTATTGATTTCAATAAGTTAATAATGAACAGGATTATCATAGGAAAAGAAGTGAATACCTAAAAGGTGTAACATTTGAGAGCTTATATACCAAGTAGGGGGATGTAGGCACCTTAGGGGAGAGTAAATAATCTTTAGGAAAGATGAATGGGCCTTGTGGTTTGTGACAAACCATGTCTGGGTGTGGTTGTCACCTTCCAGTTTTCTTTCGGTAATAAGAACCCATCTACTCTGGTATTTTTTATGACCAGGTGGTATTTAATTTTATTATATACTGTAGTTTGTTTATCCATTGCCCCATTTATGGACATCTGTTATTTCCACTTTTGAGTTACTATGCATAAACGGATGGAGCTCCCAGGGAGATTTATGAGGACTGAGTTCCTTTTGTAGGATCTCTCTTTAGACAGATGAGGGGAGTTCAGAGAGAGCCTTCAGCTCAAATTAATCAATATAACAAATGGCATATTTGGGAATGGCATGTTCTGAACTTCTTCACTGTCAACACAAAGTAGTTAATTTAGATTAATGTTCCTACAAAAAATCTGGAGGGAACATCTTCTTAAAGGTGATGGAAAGTGAGCAAAAGCAGAGTGATACCAAAGAGGGGTCTACAATCACAATACAGAATCTACTCTCATGAAAATAACTCATTTGTGGGTCTTTGGTCAATGATAATCTCTAATCCATGGGCTGCTTGGGAAGGCAGAGAGCTACAGCCTTACTGACTTGATATGTCACAGAGCTCAGACTTCAGGGCTGCGTGAAAATCTAGAAGGGTGGATGAAAGACATGGGAAGGAGGAAACCAAGGGAGAAGAGCACTGAAATCGGCATGCAAAATCTTTGCAAATCCTTTGCTGACCACTGAACTACACAACTTCGGGAAGGCCAGAAGGAGCTTGACAAAGAAACAGCAACTTCTGGAAATTCTGCCCACACACACACACAAAGGCACATGAATGTTGCTTTATGCATAACCACCAAAATTTGAAAGCGACTGAGATGTCCTTACATATGTGAATGGATAAACTGTAGTAAGGCCAGATATGGAATATTGTTTACTGCTAAACTGAAATGAATTAAAAGCCATGAAAAAACCTAAATACATATTGCTAAATGAAAGAAGCTAATATGAGAAAAAGTAAATAGTATATGATTCCAACTATATGACATTCTAGAAAAGGCAATACAATGGAGATGGTAAAATGTTGAGTGTGTTTCCTTCCACGACCCGTGTGGAGTAGGGTTCGGTACCTGAAAGAGGAGCCGCACAACAGAGAGAAAAAGACACGAGATAATTTTGCAATATTGGAGGTCCAGGCGGGCAAGTCCAACTCAAGGAGAGGGACTTCCACCCATGCTCAGGCTGCTCGAATCTTTTGAGCTTTGCTAGGGCTTCAAAGGCACCCAGCCTTGGGGGGGGAGGCGGTTTCCGGGAGTTCTCTGTCTATGCTTATCAGATAGTGAAGGCAATAAACAGTTTCCCACAGTAAAAAGATCAGTGGTTGCCAGGGGGTTTCTTGGGGTGGGCAAAATGGAAGAATGAATAAGTAGAGAAAGGGCATTTTAAGGGCATTACAACAATTCTGTATGATACTAGATATAGTTGTCAGATATCGCCCAGCATGTTTCTCCAGGAACTTCTGAACTGCTCAGTCATGCTTGGACCTTAATTTCTTCCTCACCATGACAACCAGATGATCTACATTCTTTATTTTGAAAGGAGCCAACCTGTTTTACCAACCAGCTTCTTTCATTTGCATGTTAAACTCAATCAATCCTTATTAACCTAGCCAGAATCCTTCACTTACATAAAGAGGTCCAGAATGAGAATGATGGATGTAACTCAAGCTTTTATAAATTCTGCCTTTCTTGGCTCCCTTCTGAGCACTCTTCAGACTGCTACCTGAATCAGTTGTAACCACTAATGTTAAAATACAATGTTTTTGTTTCTCTCTTAGCTTAAGCTTCTTTCTTGGTTTACAACTTTTACTAACGATACGTGCTAAATATAAAGATACAAAGACACTGAGACTAAAAGGAAGGATATTATACTAGTATACTATGCATCTTGAATCAAAATAAACATGGAGGGACTAATCGTCTACTTATAGGAACAAATAGCTATCAAGACAAGGAGTATTACCAAAGGGCACAGTGACATTTCATAATGACTACATGCTCAATATATCAAGAAAACATAACATTCATCAATATTCATTTCTGAAATAATGTAACTGAAAAATACATAAAATATGTTCTGGCAAGACTACATGGCAAATCCATAATCATACTTGTAATCTTTAACACCACTAAGTAATTGACAGATCAACTAGATAAAACATCGACATAGATATGAAAGATCTCAATATCACTATTGATTCCTTTATTCCTAACTAGAGGCACGATGCATGATATTCGTGCAAGAGTAGGCCTTCCTTCCCCCAGCTGCAGGCACCGGCTTCCCTCCAGCACCCGGGACCTGGGCTTCCCTCTGGCCCCAGCTTCATCTGGAAGGATGTCTGGTGTAATTAACATATTACCCTTTTATTATTATAGATGATATTTATAGAACAGTATAGCTAATACCTAGAGAATACAAATTCTACTCAACTGAAAATGGAATATTTACCAATATAGACATTGAAATGGGCCATAAAACAAGTATAAAAAAGAAGAAATATGAAATCTCAATACCCCAATAGTTCCTAAACTGTGCACCATAGAACATTCAGATGACACAATGAACTCAAAGTTGTGCCACACTATATATAAAATATATTTCACATAGATGTAAAAAATAACTTTAAGAGAAAAATTTAGGTGAACATTATGGCCCTAGAGAAGATCATGATTTATGTATTAAATGGAAAAAATGTCAATTAAAGGATTAGAGTTAAAATGAAAATTTTTGCTTATAAACTATTAAGAGAGTGAAAAGTCAATAGAGTGGAGAAATAATACTAGCTTATTATAATATTAACAATATTATAATTCTAATAGTATTATGTAATAATAGAACAAAGTTGGAGGTATCACAATGCCAGATATCAAGCTGTATTACAAAGCCACTGTTCTCAAAACAGCTTAATACTGGTACAAGAACAGACATATAGATCAATGGAACAGAACAGAAACCCAGAGGTTGACCCAAACCACTATGCCCATTAATATTCGACAAAGGAGGCAAGAGCATACAATGGAATCAAGACAAGTCTCTTCAATAAATGGTGCTGGGAAAATTGGACAGATGCCTGCAAAAAAATGAAACTAGACCACTATCTTACACTATACACAAAAATAAAATTAAAATGGAAAAAGGACTTAAAGGTAAGAGGGAAACCATAAGAATCTTAGAAGAATCCATAGGCAGCAAAGTATCAGACATATGTTGGAGCAATATCTTTACAGACACAGCTCCTAGGACAATGAAAACTAAGTAGAAAATAAGAAAATGGGACTACTATCAAAATAAAAAGCTTATAGACAGCAAAATAAACCATCAACAAAACAAAAGAGCCCTCTGCATGGGAGAACATATTTGCCAATGTTATATCCCATAAGGGTTTAATCTCCAAAATTTATAGGGAACTCATACAATTTACCAAAAGGAAGGTAAAGAATCCAATAAAAAAATGGCCAAAGGACCTAAATAGACACTTTTTGAAAGAGGACATACAGAAGACCAAGAGACATGAAAACATGCCCAAAGTCACTAATCATCCAAGAGATGCAAATCAAAACAACAATGCGGTACCATCTCACACCTGTCAGGATGGCTATCATCAACAAGTGAACACACATCAAGTGCAGGTGAGGATGTGGAGGAAAAGGAACCATAGTGCACTGCTAGTGGGAATGCAGACTGGTTCAGCCATTGTGAAAAAAAGTATGGAGTTTCCTCAAAAAATTAAAAATGGAACTCCCATTTGACCCAGCAATCCCAATTCTAGGGATATATC
>NW_006300375.1:499635-503155 GCF_000327345.1 Myotis davidii
CACACACGTGTATATATATATATATATATACACACACACACACATATATATGTATGTGTATATATATACATATATATGTATATATATAATTATAATTATAATAATAATATTAGCTCCTCCTGACAACAAATTAGATTTTTGCTAAATTATAGAGCAATCAACCCAAAACCTATGGGACACAGCAAAAGCAGTTCTCAGAGGGGAATTCATAGCAAATTTGGGAGATGACAATATGATATCTGAAATTAGTTTTCTACTAATGTATTGAAACTTATTTATTTCCATGTCTATCTGTAAAATAACTCAACAAATGTCTAATTGTTGGCTACTATAGCAGAGTCAATGTTAATTTCTGGAAATACAATTATAGGTGAAACATTATGGCTTTGCCTTCATGGAGATTACAGCTTAATAATATAATAAATAAAGAAATCAAATGTGGTAAGTGATTTAAAAAGGCTAAATAAATGATGCCATAAGGACATTTAATAAAGAATTATTACCTTTTTAATCAATGTGACTAGAAGGTAAACAACTCTCCTTTAGCATCTGTGCTCATCTTTTGCTTTAAACTCTTGGTTTAAGAATTAACTTCTCTAAGAAATCTTACTAGATTAATTCTATTTCACTTGGAATATCCCTTTAACTTGAGTGTCCTTAGGCATTTGTTCAATATTGGGATGTACTTACATATAACATTTCAATGGTAGTTTAGCATATAATTGTATGACATCTAGTAGATTATCAATTTTCTGAAATATTCTGGTCAGGTTACTTCTCATAATACCTGTGAGCTTCTATCCACACAGAAAACTTTCCTTAGTGCTCACTAATAGTGTTTAATAAATATGAATTGAGTTAAGAAGGTTAAAAAGGAGTAACAGAGAAATCCTTTGCATGTGAAATATCAATTCTCGAAATAGAACAGCATAATCCCTTGGAATCATCACATGGGGACAATCACTCTATTTTATTTGTTCAGTTCAAAATTCACTTTGTGTGTTTCTGACTATGAAAGACATTTTAGTGCCAGGCAGAATCTTCTGAATGAGCATAAGCAACTTTAACCATCTAAGTTATTCAGATTGTATGCTTATAATGAGGCCAATCTGCAGGTGTTAAATTAGTCAACAGGGAGCCTATTTGCGTATAAAAGAAAGTAAAAAGAATTTATGTAGGTGATAAACCTCCTTCCACAGATGAGAACAACCTTAATCTACAGAAGAATAAAAGGAAACAAAAGGTGGGGGGAGAAAGGGGGCTTATTTTCTGCAAGTTTTTCAAAGAAGAAATAATAATGGAGTTTTATCCTTTTTATGTTGCTCTACTTAATTCTCACTATAAAAAAAAGTCTTATGTCTGCATGTTAAAGGCCATACATTAGCAACAAAAGGCCTTAATATCTACATATACTGGATGAATGTAATTAAGCGTGGGATTCTTTTTTAGTAGCTCATCTTCACTTGATGCCTCAGGCTCATGGTGCTATCATATAATTTAATTATAAACTTTTGTTTATTGATCTTTCTAGTAATTTTTTTAAAAGATTACTCCTATTAGGAGCAGAATCTTATACATTATGAAATTTCAGAATATGAGCTCATTAATACGTGTTCTAAAATAATTAAACCTGGAAATATAGATTTCCAAAGATACATTTATTGCAAACCATTACTTTGCAATAAATATATTTTTATTTTTATACACTTTTGATATACTGGGAAATAGTTTTCACAGAGTTAGAGCTTAAAGAGCATGGAAAATAATATTTGGAAATACATTAATGATATGTGCTGTCTGACACTGAAAGTAGGAAACTTATTTTTAGTACATTAAATAGTGGTGAAAGGAAATTACATGATCACTGTCCTTTGTCTAGCTTGAAAATTTTCTAATGATCCTTATAAGATTGTGAAGGTATATGATAATAGAATATAGGAGGTATAGAAACCTGGTACCTATCACAGGAATGTATTTGTTGTACAAATATTATCTATCAAGAAATTGGTTATTAAGACAAATGATCATATGCCCTCAAATAATGAAACATAATATTCATGATAGCTATCTGATTATTGGTGACTAGTTAAATAGTAAGATTATTGCAAATTTGAAATATAGTGACTTTTAGGGGGAGAAGAAAATAAGACAACTGGAAAAAATATGAACAAAACCTTAGAGAAATTAAGCCTTATTCTTTATCCTTCAATCTGTATGAATACACAAAATATCAATCACCTTCCATGTTTTTGTCAAATTATATTCAATATACTTTGCCAAAAGATGTACCATTATCAGCATTTAGAAAGAATATGAGAGATATTCTTAGCATCTAAATGCGTTATAAAATGCTAGTTTAAATTAAAATGATATTTATGTTTTATATTGTTTATTTGACCTTTCATTATCTTTCTACTTGTGCTGACACTGCTTTAAACTAGGTAAGAAAGGATGATTGGGAGAGTGGAAATAGTAACATACTAACGATTCTTTAAATCTAAATCTGCAGCCTGCCAAGAATGCTGACCAAACTCCTGAGTGTAAAACAGCTTGTGCCACTCAAATGCATAAAGAAAACATAAATAAGAAAAGCAAAGCCAGCTTTTAAAAATCCAAACAAAAATAATTTTCAATGAAGTGCAACATTTTTATGATTTTAGAAACTCTTCACCAGAATTTGTTTGCTTTGTACTGCCAGTATTCATGAGAATTGAATGCAGATTAGTATGTTTTGCTAGTTCTCAGATGTATCTAAATCAAATAAATGACTCTTAAATTTTACCTTTTAGTGAAGATTTTTCCTCTTGTCATTAAGTTTTAATTAATTCAGGCTTTGCAGTTTTAAAAGATACTTTTTATTTTTGAATGAAGCTGCTAATTTAGCATTAGTTCTTAAAAACAGTTACAAAGCCCTGACAAATCTAAAGCATATAAAAGCAGAATAAACCATTTGCCGTCAGCAGAAAACTGATTGTGCTACCCAGTACTGTAATTTCTTATTTCCAAGTGAATGATTACCTGGACTGCTTTTACTAAAATCATATTGACTTTTTACTTAATTTTGGAACTTCTACTAGCATAAAGAATGCACCAATGGAATTATTTTCAAATTGTGGACTCCTATACCATGAAAGCCAGAACAGCATTTTTAAAAATCCATCTCTATATATAAAAGGCTAAGTGACTGACCATACGTCTGTCCAACTGTCTAACTGGCCAACCAGCTGGTACTTATGACATGCACTGGCAATTTAAAAATAAATGTTGACTTGCACATGTTCGATACATACAAAGCTCTTGCTGGCGCCAATCGCATGTGCCGCCAGAATTTATCTGAAGACCAACTATTGGCACAACGTAAAAATCCATCTATATATAAAAGGCTAAGTGACTGACCATACGTCTGTCCAACTGTCTAACTGGCCAACCAGCTGGTACTTATGACATGCACTGGCAATTTAAAAATAAATGTTGACTTGCACATGTTCGATACATACAAAAATCTCGCTGGGGCCAATTG
>NW_006300375.1:505494-518628 GCF_000327345.1 Myotis davidii
GCCTTTCTGTGGTTCTAGGTGATGTCCGTTCCATCTTTTAGATGTATTTTTGAAGTGGTTGTGCAAGGCAGCAATCTCCGGTGTTTATCTATCCTGCCATCTTGGTTTCTCCTATATCATGTTATTTTTATATTATGTCTGTTGTTTTATATTATGTTATTGTTTATTCATTCATCAATTTATATATTATTTTTATATACATGAAAATTATAATTACTAATTTTCTTTCATGTCTGACACTTCTATTATAGACAAAAGCTGTATTAAAATATTTTGTATTTTAATTTTATAATACTATATTATATATACTATTTTGACATGTAATTTTCTGCAGTTACGTAATTACCGCACAAATCTTTCTTCTAATTAACTTCCTTTGAATGTGCACGGATCTGCTCACTGGGCCACTAGTTTTACATAATGTACATCCATGAAAGTATTATTTCCTTCAAGAAAAAATTTTAATCTAACCTAGACTTTAAAATCTATGGAATTTGATATAGCAAATAGACATTTAGCTGTCAAATTTCATATAATTATTTTGTATTCGATAATATAACAATATCATGAATTAAAACATTAGAGAGCTTAAAATGGTACCAATTAGTCATCAGATTCATTGCTACATTTTTGTCCAGAGACAGGGACAGATTAGATATAAGAATATTTTTCTTTTTGAAATTAAACTTAATAAAGATTACACAGTGCTTCTTGGTAGCATATTTTAATTCATATCTTTAGAAATCTATTGGGAAACAAATAGGAGAACATGGATATTGATGAAGTGAAAAATGATATTGACCAGCCAAACTATAGCTATCATGTGTGGTGCTGGCGATCTGTTTTGTAGTTCTCTCTTTGATAAGTGTGCATGTTACCAATAGACAACTTAAGCCAGATTTTAGAGTTTTTCTGAATATTGCTAAAGATGAACTAGGGTTAAGTTCAAACTGGAAACTCAAATTTAAATATACCAAAATTAATACTCTACATATATTTTGGGAAAATTATGCAAAAAATACCAGCTAATTACCATAGCAGAACACAGAGCCTCTTCCCTCTTGCTTCTTTGTTACCTCTCTTCTCATTGTTCCCTTTCTCTGTTTTAATCCATTACATGTTATATTTAATAAAATATGAGAACACAGAATTTTACAGTTTAATAATATATCACAAAGTTAACATGTGGTTAATCAAGGCACTTAAAAACCAGAATATAATCAGCACACCTCTAGAAATCTCAATAGTGTTCCCTATTTAATGTTACTTCTATCTTTACATTTATGACAATTATTTATTTGCATTTATTCATAGCTTTTAAAACACCTCATTTTATGTAAATGAAATCATATGAGATGTATACTTTTTGCCTTGCTTCTTTTATTCAAACTTATGTTTGCTTCCTTATGCTTACGATTATGTTTGTGAGATTCACTTGTGTTAGTGAATGTAACTACAGTTTCTTGATTTTATATGATGCACTGTATTCCATTCTATAAATAAAACACATGTTATTTATGCACCCTACTATTCAAATTTTTCATTAATTAACAGATGCAGTTATGAATAGTTTAGGATACATGTCTTATACACAGATCAATTTATGTTTTAACCTTTATAGTCAGAGCTTACTTTAAATATCATCTATATCTAATAGCTAAGTGATGGTCCGACCATTCAACCGGTAGCTATGACACACACTGACCACCAGAGGGCAGATGCTCAATGCATAGGCATGGAAATATGGAACATACTGATGAATCTCAGAAGGAGGTGGGGAGGGCGGGAAGAGATTAACCAAAGATCTTATATATATACTAGGGGCCCGGTGCATGGATTCATGTACCAGTGGAGTCCCTAGGCCTGGTCTATGGGGATTGGGCCAAAACTGGCAGTCTGACTTCCCCTGAGGGGTCCCAGATTGCGAGAGGGCACAGGCTAGGCTGAGGGATCCCACCGGTGCACAATTCATACACCAGGCCCCTAGTATTTAATAAATTGTTGCCTACTTCAAGGCCATAGAGATATTCTTCTATATTATCTTCTCAAATTTAATTATTTTTCATCTTATATATTGATCTATAATACATCTGTAATTTAATTTTGTGATGATGTAAGGCAAAAATTGTTTCCTTTACTTCCTTAAGGTTATCCAATTGATTAGCACCATTTACTGAAAAGGACAATTTCTCCCCAGTGCTTTATAGAATCAGGTCATTGGCCTATCTCTGAATTCTCTTTTAAGTCCCACTAGTCTATTTCTTTTAAAAAAATTTTTGTTCAAAAAAATTGATGACTGGATTTTATCAAAACTTTTGATATCAGTAAAGCAAATCTTTCCTTATTATCTTTTATTCCCAAATATCTATTCTTGGCCTTTACATTTTCATGTAAGCTTAAAATCATGAGTCAAGTTCTACATAAAACAAAAAAGTATGGAATATCCATTGTGATTACATTGAATATACACAGTAAATTTGAAGATATTTATATATGTATATTGTTAAATAATGTTAAAGTATTAAAGTTATGCTGGCCTCATCAAACTTTTAAAGTCTATGTAAGACTGGTATTACGCATTCATTATTTAGTATAGCTGTCTTAGTCCAGAATTTCCTTTGAGAACATTCAAAATTAATAAATTAGATTTAATAGTTATAAAATAGTAGATTTTGAATTTTCTTGGTTACATTTTGCAAAGAACAATTTTTTCCTGGGATTTTTATATACCATACTTTGACAGTTATTGGCATAAAGTTATTCCTAATATTTTCTTAATTTTTAAATGTGTGCAAGAAATAGGTAGTGATTATATCTTTTTAAATTTATATTTTTATTTGTTTAGTTTTTTCTCAGTTTTATTATTATCTTTAAAAATAAAATATTTAATTAATGCCATACATATCTTTAAATTTTTTAATTTAAATTTTGGGTTTACTTTGCTTTATTTTCCATCAGGTGCATATGTGACATGTATTTTCAGTATTTTTTGTAATATATTACTTTAAAGTTATGAACTTCCTTCTAAGTTTGGCTGCATTCACAGTTTTGATAGAGACATTCACATATTTTATACATTAATTTTACAAAATACAAATTGCCAAAATTGATTTAAGGATTACAAATTAATTATTTTAATAATGTATTATAATGATGACATAAAGACAACCATAATGGTAAGCAAAAGCAAAAGCAAATAAAAAACATTCACTACAATTGTTTGAAGAACTATCTTAGAGATATGCAGAATTGTTGTCAGAAAACTCAGTGAGGACAAAAGACAGAATGCATGTACTTTATGGGTCATACAGACCTTACTATAGGAGAATCCTTATGAACACATATGGAGTTTTTAAATATCCAGTTTACATTTGCAATAACATTTTGCTTTTACAGTGTTCCTGGACTGGCAACTTTACATGCTTAAAATTGGAAGTAGTTCAGTTATCAAGCAATTTGACAGTTTTTTGAGAAACTTTCCTGGAAGCCCACACATAAAAAGAAGCATATTGATTCCCTAGGCTTAATAGGCAGTAGAAGAAGTGACAGCGATTTATTTATGAAACTCCTAGAGTGATGCACCATAGCTCTAGACAGGATTGGAAGGCTGTCAACCAAAGCAGACAGATTATCACCAGGTACTTAGCAAATGATCATGAAGACTAGAGGCAAACATTTCCTGAAGGTCAGAGACAGTGGTGCAAGCCTGACTGAGAAGAATTGGCTGTAGCCTATGAATACGTTGGCTTGAATTTCTGTGAACATGGAAAACACAGACACTGTTGAAATTGTTAAAAGTTCCTTTCTCCTAAAGAATAATACTTAAATTAAAATTAGCTTTGAAATTTAACAACATAATTATGTGGAGGGGGGAAGCTAGTTTTTTTTATAATGCATTATTTTAGAAAAGAAAAATACCTTAAAGAAGACAAGCATGTATTATTTTTTCCTGAAGAATATTCATTCCCTCATTTCCTATGGCATATTTTAATCAAATTTCTTTCCGTCATGTAGTTTTCATGATTGAGTCACTAAGACAGAAAGAAGTCTTTAGTATTTCTTGTTGAGTTGAAATAATTGAATATTCTGGGACTATAGTAATAGAAAGATGAATCATTTGTATTTGAAAAGGCAGAATGCAAATTCCTATCAATTATGCCCTTGATATTTGACTTTATCCTACAATTCAAAAGTCACATTGTTAAGATTGTCATAAACACTGCATTCTATCACACCAAATAAAGAGAAAACATCTAATTATGTAGAAATTAATAGTAAATGCTAATTTGAAAGAAATATTCTGTTTAGATAACAATATTTTGAAGTGCATTTACATACTTTATCCAATATTTGTTCTCTAAAATATGGAATCATTAAATCACCATCAATTAAGTTACATTTTCTAAATTCTACTGAGGTAAGTTTGGATTTAAAAAAAACTCAGTTCTGTGGCTAACAAGAAACACAGATAGAAATTATCTGCTACAAATACTGCCTCCTTAATGATGTTTAACTGACAGCAGGAGGGAAGAGGAAAGAACTCAAAGTATGTACCGCTTCAAGTCATAAGTAAATTAGACAAGTGCTCTTCAGATATTTTTCTTGTTGCGGAAGGTGTTTTCCTTTCTTAAACTGCAGTGCTCTAAATTCAGTGGAATCTTTGGTCATGATCAGATATAAAACAGAGAAAAAGCAGAGACACGGTGGCTAAAGCAGGTCAGGCTTTATGCAGCGTGGGTCTGCTTCATGCAGCTAAGGCCACAACTCCGTTCAGAGTCCGATAGAGAATGTCACAAAAAGCTCATTCTGACTCAAAAGAACTTTTCCATTAACTTTTATTGCTAATCCAAATAATGACAATTCCTTTGGTTATAACTTGACACTTGTTAAACCACAAAATGTCCTTGAAGGGGTAATTAATTCAGCCTATTATCAATTATTAACATCATAGAACAAATTACTTTTCATATCCTATCTTAAGGCAAGAATATATATATGTAATAAAACATTATAAAGAAATAATAGACATTTAGGATTTTAAACTTTAGCTACTTCAGATTCCTGTAAGATGCAATTTTAATTGAGTTTTATTATAAGAACTAGAGGCCTGATGCATGAAATTTGTGCAAGGGGCTTGACCGGCCCTCACAGCCCCGACTTCGTCCGGACATCCGGACAGTCATTCTGCTGTTCAGTCTAATTAGCATATTAGCTCTTTATTGTATAGGATGACAGATATGGACCATTGGATTTAGAAGACCCACAGAATTAGGGAGGTAGAGTCAGGAATTAAGACATTCTTGCTAAGAGAGAAGTGAGTTATGATTGCAAATCAATGGTAGCATGGAAGTCTTGGCACTTGGAGAGTGAGCAATCATGAAGCTGTTGGGATACAATTCTCCATATGTTTTTTGTGAGTCTACACATTTCATAAAGAGCAATGGACAGCATTTGTTCTTGACTATTTTTTTCATCAAGGATTTCTGTATAACAAATCATCCTTGAAAGAGATTAGTTTTCTTGCCAAGTTGTTAATGTCTTCTTGTGTGTGTGTGTGGGGGGGGGGGGGGGAGATAAGGCAGGTTTGCCAGAAGCTCTTTCATAAAACTGGTAGTTTTCTAACCCACCCAAACCACATTGTATTGCCTGCTATGCCGTAAGTTATAAAGTTCTTTGTCTCTGGCTTGTGAGTCTTGTGTCTTCTGCCAGCATCTATAAAACTGTGGCAGGCTAAATTGCTAGCTTGGAAGTAGGGTAAAATCTCAAACCTTTTATTCTCTTTACAGTATTCTATCATACACAAAGGTCAGGAACTGAAAATATACACCCAATAATTACTGTGATGGGGCCTGTGCTGGCCAAGAATTGACAAAAATTCTAAACTGAGTTGAATAGAAAAATAAAATTAGCTCTCACAGGTCACTGGGGAAAGTTGAGAGACAAAAAAAGAAAAGAAAGTGTTCATCGAAGGTGCTTCTTATGTCTTGAAAATGATTATTATTCTTGAGACTATCAGGTCTATTATTATGTGCTCTTTATTTCTATCTCTATAGGTTATCACAAAGACACCTGAAGACCCATACCATGCCTCCTTGTCTTTGCTGTAAATCTCATATATTCCTGCCTCCCCCTGGCCCTTCCTATACACAATACCTATCTTTCTTCCTTATATTTTTTCTCAGAACACTCATGACAATCTGACATATTATGCATGTTATATATTACCACTTTCTTTGACTCCTTGCACTAGAAAGTAAGCTCTAGAATGGTATTTTGCCTGTTCTATTCATTTATTAATCTTTACTTCTAGCATAGAGTCTATCATTGCACAAGTAATAAACTTTACTCAAGATGAATTAATTAGTAAATCAGTGAATGAATAGAAGTTTGTGGTTAAACACTTCCGTTTATGTCAAGTGCCTTCCTTTCAATACCCACTTATTAATGAATATCTTTACTTTGAAATCCTGAATGGTGGACTAATAGGATATTTTTTCAAATATTTCTCAATAGTGACAGGCACTTGCCTTCATTTTTTTCATTCCACTTGGCCACCACCTTCCTCATTTTCTAAAACCTATAAAGGACATGCACTATGAGGGGAAAACATAAATGAAGCATGTTTCTCTTGGGACATGTAAATTTAACATCAGTGATTAGGTCATCTTTGCTGAATGATATCAACATAGAAAACAAAGAAAAAAGATTGACACCTGTCTGAAATATAAGACATTTATAAGGGTTGATAGTATTAGTCAATGTTTTACCTTCAGAATAGAAGTTTAAGTGGATGCTTCATTAAAGATTTAGGTTTTTTCTACAGAAAACTGAGTTACAATCCATGCCCCACTTCATTTTTTTATATTAAAATTATCTACAATAGTTATTACATAGTTTTTATGAGCCTTTCCTCATTGGTTATGGACTGCCCTGTGACTAACAATGTCCTCAGCCCTCCAACTAAATAGGACTTGTTTTTATCAGAAAATGTGATAAATAAGTGTTGTCAATGCAGCTGGATATTTTAAGTTGCAATATTTGATTTTGGACTGCATTCTGTGTCTCAGATCAAATAGTACTATTTGTGGAATTCTGTACATTCAAACCTTAAATTAATGCACAGTTTTTACTAACCTATGGAACCCAGATTCAATCAGAACCAAGCCAAATTTTTATTTTTTCCCCTGAAAATAAAACTTTATCATCATCTCCAACTGGTAATTGTTTATAATTTCCCCACACTGTCTGGTTGCAATTAGATTTACACACACACACACACACACACACACACACACACACACATGTATTCATATATACATAACCCATGGACACAGACAATAAGGTGGTGAAGGGGTGAAGGCCTGGGGTGGAGGGGTGGGGGCGGGCTAAAGAGGTCAATGGGGGGAAAAGGAGGCATATGTAATACTTTCAACAACAAAGATTTTTTAAAAAAGAAAAATGTCTATAGCTAAATATAAAGTAATATTTTAAAATAAATATAATTTTTACACATACAGGTATGTATATGTACACATATGTATTTTTTCAATAAATATAATAAAAAAATAAATGTATTCAAACAATTACTCTACAAACATCAACTGGGTAAAATGAGATGAGCCAGAATTACAGATTTAGTCTGTAATTACTAATTCCAGTCTTTTTTTTTTAATTTGTAAGAAGAAATATTTTATGACCTATTATGTATAAACAATATGCTTTGATTATTGTAAAACACTAAAATATGATTCTAAAATGAATTTTCTAAGAATACTTTAATTTCTTTATTTTTTCAAAAAGATAATATTCAAGTTGTGACACGTGATATTTTTGACTACCAGACAGTTCACTAAGGTAGATTCTTAAACTTTATCAATGCCTATAGCTATATGGCATTCAAATATTAGTTTAATATTTCCAACTAGAGTTTCCGATAGACTTGATCATATGGTACTATTTGTGATTGTTAATGAATAGATAAGAATTTATAGATAAGAGAATGAAATAACTCCAGAAGCTCTGAAATTATTAGATTATAAACTACCTTCGTTTTATAAGAAACTGTTTAAGCCCAAAGTACCTGCCAGTGATGAGTTCCTCCCACTCACCCACCTTGAATAGAAACTTTGACCAAAAGCCAGAAATAAACACCTGTGTTTACTAATAAGTCTAGCTTAGCCCAGGTGATCAAAAAAACAAAGGAAGAAAATAGAAAAGCTTCTATTCTATTCAGAAGGTTAAGCTATGGTTGCACTACCAGTATTTTTTGGAGCCAATAATTAATGATGAAAATAATAGAGTGCATCGAGATGGGTGGTTTGGTTTCTGCATCTGGAATTGAACATCAAGTTTTGCAGATAGGAGGTTAAATTTAGCAGCTGAAATTAGTGTGAGAGGAAGTATTTTGTTCAATAACTTGGACTTAACTTTTCATATATATATATATCATGGCATGATTAGAATTATTTAAAAAGAATGTTAGCATCATGACTTATCAGTCTGCCTTTCACATATCTGCTCTCTCTTCCATGCTCACACTAAGGTGACAAAGGGGCCCAGATATTACATTAGGGTGCTATTTAAAATGTAGTGAATTATTCTTATGATGTGATATGAATGTGTTTAGAAAAACACTGATCAGGGAATTCTAGTGTCTTAGAACTCAGGGCTATTTCCATGATTTTATTAATGTTTTTAGAGGCCTGGATCCTACAAACATTTGAAGAAAGATCTGACTTTCCCCAGAGAAAAAATTTTAGGTCACAAGCCTAAATTTTCTTTAATCTCACTATTTAAAAAAAGGTCAAATCTAGACCAAGATTTTTCTTTACATATAAGGAAACAGATTTATAAAGGTTAAATAATGTATAAGCTACCTAGAGAACAATCTGACAACATGATGAACTAAAATATCAAGACCATTTTCTACTCCGAGATCCCAAAATGCTGGGTGAAATGGTAGGAAACTTCATGGTAGGAAACTTCAAATGAGAATCCACAGATTCTCATGAGTTACAGAATAACAGACTCCTAAATGACAGGACACTAGAACTTCCCTCACTGACCAAGGAGACATGAGGACTGCTGATCTCTTCTGTGGGCCACGATTCTGTAGGAGGAGGGTAGAGAAGCCAAAAACCAGTTGTCACTTGTAAGGGAAATAAATCAAACTTCTAACCTATGTCCTCAAAAATTTAAGTCTGAACCTGTACCGCCAACCAATATATTAATATGATCCAATTATCCTGCTATGCAGGCTGTTTCCACGATTCATGTTTCACAGGATTTCTACATATTCAACAATCTCCACCGAAGATCAGTTCACAAAAAACACACCAAAAAACACACAGTGAGACAGTGTCAGAAGACATACCCAGAAAGTAGGAACAGCACCCATGAACTTGGAAACAGAAAATCTGAAAAGCACTATAAGTAAGCTTATAAAGCCACAAGAGAAAAAAATTAAAAAGTTAGACAACAGTAAAATTGACAGGAATATTGGTGATATAACCATTAGAATTTTTATAAATTGAAATACAGCTATTTTAAGTTAAATATTCAGCAGAAAACTTTTTAAAAAGACAAAAATGAAGAAAATCTTCAAAAACTCTGGAAAGTAAATAAATAAATAATAGTTCTGAATAGATTCACCCAAACTCAGCCCTTATGGATTTTCCTGGGATTCACTGATATAATTGACATATAACACTGTTTAAGTTTAAGGTGTACACATACTGATTTGATATATTGAAATATAATTGCCATTTTAGCTCTAGCTGACACCACCATCATATCGACTATTACCATTTCTAAAGGAAAACAGAATACAGGAAAAGAGATTTATAGACATCAAAATTAGAATTAAAATGTACAATATGAATGCAATAGAAATTTAAGAAGTCTGAGAGAGACAATATTAGAAGAGGTAATAATTGGTCATTTTCAAGAATTGTTGAAATATATTAATCCTAAATTAAGGAAACATAATAAGTTATTATTTCTATAAATAGATACATACATATATTTCTATCTCAACAAATCTATATAAATATGTCTATGTATAGCCACCTATATATCTCCACATATGTAGACATTATAGTAAAAGTGTAGAAAATCAAAGCAAAGAAGAATATTTTAAAACTGAGAAAAGGGCAGGCATTACAAAAATGACATTATAAACATTTAGACCAATGGCAGGACTCATATTTGCAATAGAGGCCAGACACTAAAAAACATTTTTTATTTGGTCAATGATAATAACTAACATTTAGATATTTATATGCCCCTGAGATATCATTCAAGACTAAGGATAAAAAAAACATTTACAGATAAAAGAATGAATAAGAAAACTTACTACTGCCCTGGCTGGTTTGGCTCAGTGGATAGAGCGTCGGCCTGCAGACTGAAAGGTCCCAGGTTCGATTCCGGTCAAGGGCATGTACCTTGGTTGTGGGCACATCCCCAGTAGGGGGTGTGCAAGAGGCAGCTGATCGATGTTTCTCTCTCATTGATGGTTCTAACTCTCTATCCCTCTCCCTTCCTCTCTGCAAAAAAATCAATAAAATGTATTACAAATAAAAAAGAAAACTTACTACTGGTAGACCATGTTAGAGAGCATTATACTCAGTGTGTATTAAGACAAAAACTAAACCCAGGATGAAGAGAATAGATTTAAGAAGAAATCATAACAGAATAAAAAATAAATTACTGCGCAAAAACGCAAATTAGTGTGCTGTTTCTAAATAATTAGTGACTTCAATATAATGAAGGTTATCCAAAACAAACAGAATGAAATGCTTTTTGTGGTGGAAGCAGGAACATGTATTTTTATTAAGAATGATTATGAAAAGGAAAAATTAGACAATGTTACTTCCAAAGAGAAGTAGATAAAACAGGAATAAAGATAATTGTTGATGAGGGATATGAACGCATTTATTGTATTTTTTAAAGTATTTTTTATTGATTTCAGAGAGGAAGGGAGAGGGAGAGCGAGATAGAAACACCAATGATGAGTGAGAATCATTGATTGGCTGCCTCCTGCACACCCCACACTGGGGATCAAGCCTGCAACCCAGGCATGTGTCCTGACCAGGAATCGAACCTTGACATCCTGGTTGATAGGTTGATGCTCAACCACACACAGGCTGATGTGAAACTCATTTTGGTTAAATCTGTTTCTAATTGGAATGGTTATAAGACTCCTTGACTTGATTTACATTTAAGACAATTTAGCACGAAGCAAAGTATGATGAGATGGGAAAAAATGACAACATCTGTGGATATTGGGCTCAGAATAATTCAGCAGAAGGAAAAATAATGACTCCTAGCATAAAAAAAAGACAGCTCTCAGGGGAATTCACAAAAAGATACACATTATAGTTAGAATAGAAAATGCATGTTTTGTACCTTTTCTTCTAGTATAACTATGGTCAGAGAGGTAAATTCTTTTCCTACATAGTCACATATATACTTTTAAAAAATAACACTTATTATGCACATTGTCATTCTATGGAATTTTCCCTCAGTGGATTATATATTACTGCCTACAAATAACATTGGGTACCATATGATTAACTATTAGTGAAATCATTTAGGACATTACAATGACGGGAATTTTTAGAGTTGTTCCTACTCTAGCCTATTTAGAAACTTCAGAAACAAAGGAGTGCATGTTCTTTTCTAAAATAATGTTCTGTTGTAGGTATCTTGAAAGCTTTCATTTTTTAAAACAAGGACCCTGCATTTTTATTAGGCACTGGGTCAAATTATGGCAAATTATGTTACCAATCTTGTTTCTTGTTTCCTTTTGTATGTTTTTTTGTTGGTGATGCTGTGTTTTGTTTTTTTCTAAATACAGAGAATTATTTGTTGTATGGTTGTTTTTAGGAAAATTCTATTGCTCTCACTATAAAAAAAGAAAAGGCATGTGTCTGTGTGTATTTACAAAAACCACCAAGGTACAAGAAAACTTTTAATTGTCATGATAACTATCGGGTACCATAGACTGTCTGATATTATAATTAAAAATATGACTCAAAGATAGAAAGGCATTAGAGTTGATCATTAATATTTTTGGTCTGGAAAGGGAAGAAGAAATATCTTTTCTCATTTCTTAGACCTCAATCAGCATGACTCTTTCTTATTTGAAATAGCTGCAGATATTAACCTAATATATATTTCTAGAGAAATTTTCATATTTAGCTTGAATTAGACTAAATCTCTTAGCAACAACAAAAACCAAGATACAGTTTTTGGTTTTTGGTTTTTTTAAAAAAAAGGTATTTAAATGCATGAGATAAAAAGAAAGGCAGTTTGGATTTATTTCACTGTCAGGGAAATATAAGTACATGAGCCCAAAATTTCACAACATTTTATCTTGAGATATTTACCAATTCCTATATAGTACATGCAATGTTGAGATGCAGAGAATGTTGAAACAGATACCAAAGGTCTATAACACCAATCAGAGTTTCCGGAATATCCATCTTGCTGGAAGACAAAACTGCTATGACAGCCTGATAAGAATGGAGGGGTTTGGCAATGAAGAAAGACCACCCACATTTTTCTCGCATAACAATACTTGTTGGCACAAAATATTAGACTACTGAAAAATTGTCATATAAATACAGTCCATCTTATAGTACTATAAGTCCTCTATTTACCATCACATATGACTTAATTGTATTTCATAAATAGACTGTATTCAGTAGTGTCTCTCCCTCCCCTCTTCTCCCTGATCTTTCTCTATCTCCCTCTCTCCCTTTCCCTCCCCAATCCCTCCTCTGTCTCTCACATATACACCCACAGACACTCACATGCTTAAATCTTAAAAATTAAGAATTTCAAAAAATTAACCTGTGCCTGATGTCATAAATTTTGAAAGCTCTGTGTATTCTTCATTGAAACTGGATGTTTCTCACATTTCCTATTTTTGACCCTGGATTTAGTTTTCATGTTTCAACAACTTGTTTTTTATCATCTTATATTACACTAGAGGTCCAGTGAACAAAAATTTGTGCACTCAGGGTGGGATACCTCAGACAGGCCTGTGCCCTCTCACAGTCTGGGACCCCTGGGGGGATGACTACCTGCTGGCTTAGGCCCACTCCCCAGGGACCCTCCTGCTCCATCTGA
>NW_006300375.1:518802-528871 GCF_000327345.1 Myotis davidii
TGGGGTCCCGCTGGAGTGCCTGGTCAGCCTGGGTGAGGGGATGATGGGTGTTTGCAGGCTGGTCACACCCCCTTCAGGGTGGGGATCCCCACTGGGGTGCCTGGATAAGGGGCTGAGGACTGTTTTCAGGCTGACTGCACCCCCTTCAGTTTGGGGGTCCCCACTGGGGTGCCTAGCCAGCCTGGGTGAGGGGCTGATGGCTGTGTGCAGGCTGGTCAATCCCCCTCCAGTGGAGATCCTCACTCCATGGAGGTTTGGCCAGCCTGGGTGAGGGGCTGATGGCTGTTTTCAGGCTGGCCAAGCCCCCCAGCAATGGAAGCTCCAAGCCTCTCCTTTTTTTCTTTTTCGTTTTTATTCTGGGATATATTTACCTTCTATAATTGAAACTTTGTAGCCTTGAGAGGAGCTCAGAGCTGGCCAGGGCAGGTGGGAAGGAAGCTTGGATTCCTCCATCACCAGGGGCAACACAAGCCTCTTGTTCGCTTCAGCTCCATGGCTACGGCCGGCTGAAAGCAGGTATCTGGGGTTTATTTACCTTCTATAATTGAAACTTTTTTGCTTTGAGTGGAACTCAGAGCTGGACAAGACAGGCGGAAAGCTTGGCTTCCTCCATCATTGGGGCAACCAAGCCTCCTGCTTGCTCCAGCTCTGTGGCTGCCGGCCGCCATTGGTTGTGTTAATTTGCATATAGTTGCTCTGATTGCCTGGTGGGCGTGGCTTAAGGCATAGCAAAAGTACGGTCAATTTGCATGTTTGTCTTTTATTAGTGTAGATGGTTATCATCAATCCCCGTTTTCCTTGGTTCTTGTAGGTTTATACTTTTTGTTTGAAGACTGTATGATATTTTAATTCATATAACCTCCCTCCTATTGACTCTATAAAACCCTTAAGTATTCAGTGTGTAGCTATTATTATATTAATAGAAAGAAAAGTTTATCATGCCTTTAAGGTTACTAGATTATACATTCTGCTAAAAAGAAACAATTTAAAACTATCAAAACAGAACCTGCAATGTAATACTTAGCTTAACAGTGAAGATACTGAAACAATCTAGATTTGGACTTTGGCTTTGGTCTTTACTAGCTGTGTGATTTTTAATAGGTAGCTTAACTTTTCTGATCTTCAGGTTTTTACACGCACATCACAGAGTTGTTGGGAAAATTAAGTGAGTAGGAATGTGACAGTTGTTCTCATATGCTATACTTACGTGCATTACAGAGTTGATAGATTCATATCTCATTGAGCTCTTTTTCTTCTTGTCTGATCTTATAGAAATTATACTAGGGTAACTAGACAGTTAACTATAAAATTACCCTAATGAAATAAATGGGATGAATTTGATCCTAGCCTGGGGCATTCCTAGAGAATACAGTAATTTTTGGTTATTTCTGTGTAGAGTTTGAGCCTTGGAGGAGGTGGGAACTGTGCACAAGTCTGCTCACCATCTTGAAGAGAGTCGGTTATAGTTGTTTTGGATGGTGATGAATGTATTCTAGCAAAAAAAAAAAAAGCTGAGTGTGAATAAAACTATGAATGTGACATCAGGACTTTATGGAGGAATTTTAGAAACATTCCTATGTGCTTCTGAATACACTATATAACCTAGAATTCTTTTGTTAATAATGTTAGGTAACTACTAACCTAAAATCATATTTAGGAAATTGAGGACAGCTCTGAAAGGTAAAGGATGTCTTGAGTCAGCAACACTGTCTGTCACTCCATAGGATTGTTTTTCTCTTGCAGCTAATAGCTTATTGATTTTGCTTAGTCAGCCTTCTGGTTCAAGGTTTCTTCTTATCAGCACCCTTTCATATGATTCTTAAACACAGGAATAAGGATTATAGAGTACTGCCTAATTTATTTTTTTAAAAAAGGTATTTCAATGAGATGCTGACTTTAATTTTTTTGGAAAAGATTGAAATTTCCTACCACTTTATCATCAGCAGTAATGGACATACTTTGAAAACCTTAAATATCATGTCTTAAACTGCTTTCACATCATTATCCATGTCTCAAAAGGTCCTGACTTTTGCATATTGATTTTCAAGTAAATTGTTTCTCTCTCTGTTAATATTTCTACAAAAATTTCTGTATGCTTAAGTGACAAGACTCCTACTCCATACTAATAAACGTGCAAGCCTGATTTTATTTATATTCATAAATTTCTTTCCAGAATTCTTGGATTACCTATTTTTTGTGTATGTAAAACTTCAGTATATATATTTAATGATGTATACTATTGTAATGTTAAGAAAATTTATAAAATTACAGAGGTTTTATTCACACATGGTAATTTAGATTGATTATAAATATGTATCTTCTGATAAAAAATATGTAGTTCAGTCAAATTGTATTTCCCAGAAGCATATGCAAATACTATGCTGGCTTTTCTGTAAATGTTATGACTTTCTAAAAATATAAAAGTTAGACATGTTTAATCCCATGTAAATTATACATTTTATATATTGTAAGTAGGTTAGGATGAATTTGAGATATGCAGTGCAAATATAGATAAACTACTTGTACTTATTTTTCATTCATTCAACATATGTATTTTCAAAGAGCATCTTTCTTATAAACAGGCATGTTTCGGGCCCTGTGGATACAGTCCAGGAAAATAAACGAGGTTTGCAACAAACAAAGAGCTTGCATTTTAAGGGTGTGGGAGTGAGGCAATAAGTTACACACACATAAATACACTCACACACAGTACACCACACACACACACACACACACACACACACACTACAATGAATAAAGCTGGAAGATAAGAAATGTAGAAGTAAAATGTGACTAAAACAACAATCAAATAGATATTTCCCCAAAAGAATAATTAAAAACCAGTATTGGAACTCTTAAGCATAAGTGTTCACACATAAGTTAATATTAATGTTTATAAGTACCACCTTTTAAAGTGTTTTTTAATTAATAATTCTACAGTAAATGAAAGTTAGCAGAGTTCTGATATAAAGTACACTAGCTGTCTTAACTGTTTATACATAATAGCAGCTTCTGTACTGAATTTCATTCTCCTACAATTCAAACATTTAAGAGAATTTTTTGTTGGTTTTAAGAGAAGTCAAAAAGTACAGACATGCACACACAAGTAAGCGCATGTGTGTGCATACACTCACATGTGTAAGTTAAATGAAAAGCAAAGAACTTCCATAATGTATATTCACCTTGTTTCTCAAAGCAAAGCTTGGGCATAAATTGTATCTCCTGATAGACTCTTATTTTTGTGTAATCCTTTTTTTTTTATCAGCATAACATTTGTCCTATCACCGTGACCTTGGCATATATATCAGATACTAGCATTCTTCACAAACTGTATATTCACCCATCTCTCAAGCACTTGTTAAATAAAACTAGAATTAAAAAATGAGCTAACCCATGCTAATTTTCAAATTATGGGGCTATATTGGGAGAGCCAGGATAACAGAGTAAATAAATTCTATTTTAACAAGAGTTCTGGAAAACAAAATTTACCACCAATAAAAATGTATTTTAAGCTGAAATTTTAGGTATGTGACACGTCAATAAGTATTTTGTATAGAGGAGATATTTTTTTTACCTCATCATTATATTAACCATGATAATCATATTATCTGTCATGTTTAACAACACATACCTTGGGATGCTTTATTTTAAGAATATACATTCACATACACACACACACACACACACACACACACACGAAATAATGGCAATAAAAATGTAAGAATGCACTTAGGTTTTCCTAACCTGAGATTTACCTGCCTGCCTTTAATGGATAGAGAGACTGCCTCAGAGAAGATACTGACTTTAAAAGTAAGGTAAGTTCTGTTTAATTCAATCAGATTTGTTTTTGTAACTGAAAGTCTGAGTACTGCTACATATTCTTAAATAATTTTTAAAAAATCATAACTATTGTAGTATTTTTTGGAAATGTCAAGATTATCTAGCCCAGGTAGACAAAAAATATAGGTTTATAGATATATTTCTAACAAAAATAAAATGCTGCAAAGATAAGTAAAACATATGTAAGAAAATTGCTCTGGATACTAACCTTATGAAAACACAAAGTGGTCATTTCCCTGGTACAGGTATTATATTAATTTAAATAGAATATTTTCTGCCCTGCTGTATTTTTTATTTAAAATTTTGGGTGGTATGTATGCTCAGAAAATAGTCCTACAAGTCATTCTTTGCTAACAAAGGGAATATGCATGCTATAATTTATTACTTGATTTCTAAAATTTGACATTAATTAGGTTGAAAACATTTATTTATTGACAGTTTTGAAGTTTTCAGTCAACAATAAAATTAAATTTCATGAATATAAAGCAGTATAAAATTATTCCCTTTTCATAGAATAAATTTTATAATTTCCTTTGAAAGTTTTAATAATTATAACTGTATATTAATTTTACTAAGTAGCATTCTATTACATAAGAAATCTTAAGTGAAAAACTTTTTATTTTTAACAGGCATGTACATATTATATGTAACATACACCCAGTCCTAAAATAACAGTATTTTGTTCAATATTGTTTTATTATATCTTGATGAGATAACCTAGGAAATTAACTCTTGGTTAACATCAATTAACCTATGGCAAAATTGGTTTATTTACACATCATTTTGTTTAAAGCCATAGAACATGCTGACAACATAAAGTAAGGACTTACTTTACACATTTCAGAGATTATGTCTCTGAAAAGGTCAATATAGGACATTCAAGGACTTACATTTATTTACATTTCTAAATCAGAAGAAAAGTAAATATGCACAGAGATAAATTTAAGGTTAGCTTTGGCATAGATTAACACCAGTGAAAATAGCAAACAAAAATTAATTTTGACAATAGAAGTCATGATTATTGGTAGCACATGTCAGCATATATAGTCAATAATATTGTAAAAACTATGTATAGTGGCAGGTGGGTACCAGAAATATTGGGGGAACACTTGGTCAAACATATGATTGTCTAACAGCAATGCTATACCCCTGAAACTAAAGAAAAAATAATATGAAATTAAAACTAAAAAATAAAATTAAAAAGTTTAAACATTTGTTCTTAAATCCATGTAAATATTGTAAAAGAAGATAGGATAAAAATAAAGTTGCTGTCCTCAAGGAAATTTTAATCTATATAAGAATACTAGATGATATGTAAATCTTAGAGGTGAAAAACAAAAATAAAATCAGGTGTTAGAATGTCTGGTACAGAGCAGATAGGAATGTTAGAGAGTTAAATATCACTTATGACACATATCAGGAAGCCAGATGCAGCTGATATTTTACAAGACCAAGCTGATATCTGTGCTTTTTATGACCACATATAGGCTGGTTCCTGAATTATTTATTGTGTTCCCACACCAGTAAAAGATATGTTAATAATGCCTGTATCTCTCTGAAGAGCTTTTTTTTAATTTCTTGATTTCCATTTAAATTATTATTAATATGAACCAGGGAAATTCACATAATAAATACTTAATACATTTTCAAACAAGTTAGTATAATAATAAAAAAAAATACTAGCAGTGATATAAAAAGATCCAAGTTCTTTTTTCCAAGGTACTGGAAAATTACCACTAACAAATTCAGCTTTTTATACTTCAAAACTTAGAGGATAAAAACAATACATTTGGTCTAACTCACAACATTATTATTAAGACCAGACACCACAAATGTGAAAGTTTTTTTGAATAAGCGCTCCAAAATACACATAATATTCAGAAAGTTAGACTTTCTGTGGAGAAATAATAATTGTAATGTGTCCCTCTTTCCCATCCTGTACTATGCAACTTTTTTTCTGTAGCAAAACAAACCACACATTCTCAGTGGCTTACAAAAAATATCATGCTTTAACTCAGGTTATGTGAGGTATGATGGATGGTTGTATCTCAAATAGTTGGCTCAATAATTCTGGGTCATGTTGGCTTTAACTGGTTTATAGAAAATTTGAATTGTGACATATAAATGAAAATATTCTCCCAGAAGTACATTAATGCATTCAGATACCTCACCAATGAATTTTATAAATATGTCTCCTTTAGTGTTATCTTTGTCCCAAGAAGATAGCTGAAGTCACCAAGTGTTTTTCTCTTCTCAAATTTATCTATCATAATTTGATAAAAGAAATAGTAGCAACTCTCCATGCTGAAAGTTCCAGAATACCTGTATGTTGTTTCTTTCAGTGAATCCCTGATTGCAAACATTCTACTTCTTTTGAATTAAACTCTTCCTTGTAGTCATTAATGATATAAAGTTAGTAACAAACAACCTGCAATCTGTCTCTAAACTTCTCCCAAATAAGGTCACTAGGTATATTTTCCAGCCCTACTTTAACCCAGATAACAGTTTTATTTTGCCAAAGAAATATATTAGTTACTACTTTTTCAGTTTCCTATAACAATAAAATTGATACGCTTCTAGACAGCCTACCAAAAATAAATAAATAAAACATTATAAGAGAAAACACAAATTACAAATATCAGAAGTCAATGTGTGGCTATCATACTGATGCCATGGTCATTAAAAGGTTAATCAAAGAATATTAAAATAATTATCTGCCCACAAATTTGACAACTTAATGAAACAGGACATTCCATGAAAGGCATAATCTAAAGAAACTCACAAAAAGAAATATAGATTACCTGAATGGGCCTTTATTAAAAAAAACTAAATCAATAATTAATAACCTTCTAATACAGAAAGTATCAGTCCCTGATGGTATCACTAGTAAATTCTACCAAATATCTGAAGGAAAATAATACCAATTTTCTATAATTTTTTGCAAAATAAGTGTAGCATTGGAAATACTTCCTTCCTCATTCTAAAAGTCCAATATTGCCTGAATACCAAAACTAGAAGATGACATGACAAGAGCAAAAAAAGAAAACCACCAACCAGTATCTTTCATGAAAACAGATTCAAAAAAAACTTCAACAAAATATTAGTGAATAAGATTCAACCATGAATAAAAGTACTTATATACTATGAATAAGTGGGATTTATTCCAGATATGCAAAGTAATTTCAAGATTTAAAAACCAATTAATTAATAACATTAGCTAAATAAGAAAAATCATATGATCATATCAATAGATGCAGAAAAAATTATTTGAAAAAATCCAATAGCAGTAATAGAGGGGAACATCCTCAACTTGACTTTTTTAAAAAATATATATATATTGTTATTGATTTCAGAGAGGAAGGGAGAGAGCTAGAGAGATAGAAACATCAATGATGAGAGAGAATCATTGATTGGCTGCCTCCTGTACATCTCCTACTGGGGGGCGGGGGGATTGAGCCCACAACACGGGCATGTGCCCTTGGCCGGAATCGAACCTGGGACCCTTTAGTCTGCAGGCCAATGCTCTATCCACTGGGCAAAATTGGCTAGGGCTCAATTTGACTTTTAAAGATCTACAAAACACCCTGTCTTACTAAATTATGAGAAACTAGATACATGTGTTCCACGGAGACATTACAGCTTTGGATCCAGATCACTGTAGTAAAGAGAGTCATAATTATTTTGCTCATGGTGGTTCTTCCCTTAATTTGTAAAAACTTCAACATCAGTGTAGCATAATAAAGCTAATCACAACAAAACAAGGTATGTCTGTACTTTCCCCCTAAGACTAAGGTAAAGATGTCCAAATTCACTACTTCTGTTAAACATTGTACTGGAGGCCATTGCTAATACAGTCAGGAAAAAAAAAGTACATAAAAGGCACACAAAATGGGAGGAGAGAAATAATACACATGGCAAATTAAACAATGAGAAACTGCTCAACATATGCCCCTAGGGAATTGCAATTTAAAGATACCACGTCATATCTAGAAGAATTAAAATGGAAACACTGACAAAACCAAATGCTGATGAAAATGTAGAACAACAAACTCTCACTCATTGCTGGCAGCAATGAAAACTGGTACAGCCACTTCCACTTGGAAGACAACACTTATTACAACACTTAAACGGAGTCTTATATGATCCATCAATTACACTTCTAGGTATTTAACCAAATGAGTTGAACATATATTTTCTCAATAAAACATGCACATCAATTTTATATATCTTATTTATAATTGTAAAAAATTGGAAGCAACCAAGATGTCCTTCACTAGGTAAATAAACAAACTGTGGTACACCCAGACAATGGACCACTACTCAGCAATGACAATAAACTACCAAGCCACTGAAAAAAACAACAACAAAAAAACACAGAGGAACCCTAAATGCTTATTACTAAGTGAAATAAGCTGGTCTGAAAAGACTATAGATTGTATGATTCCAACTAAATGCATTCTGAAAAATGCAAGTATGATGACAGTAATAAAATTCATGGTGCTGGGAATTAGGGGTGGACAAAGGGTAAGGAATTAAAACAGGTAGAGCACAGGGCATTTTAGGGCAGTGCAAACTATTCTGCATGTTACTGTAATGGTATATAAAACTAGAGGCTGGGTGCATGAAAATTCATGCACTGGAGGGGGGATTCCTCAGCTCAGCCTGCACCCTCTCACAGTCTGGGAGCCCTCAGGGGCGGGAGGCGACTTGGCGATCAAGGGAAGACGACACCCCCATCACACCTCTGCAGCTGCCACTGACGGCAGTGCAAGCCTCGCTGGCCCTGGGTGGCTGGGCAGGTGCCATACGAGGTTTGCCTGCACCTCGGGCTGAACTTGGCAGCTGGTTGGCTGAGGGGACTGGTGACTCTGGAAGCAGGTGTGCGGAGCAGCCAGACCCGCCTGGGCGTCACGTGCCTGCTGCCCTGGTGGGGCTGAAGAGACTGGATGCCACCATCTTGTGGCTGTGGGTGCCACTATCTTTGAGGGCTTGGCAGTCAATTAGCATATTCCCTCTTTATTGGCTGTGGGCGCCAGCATATTTGTGAGGGTGTGATGGTCAATTAGCATATTCCCTCTTTATTAGATAGGATGATATTGCTCATTTGTCAAAGCTTATAATTACTGTACAGCAAAAAGGGTGAACCCAAATGTAAACCACATATGTATATTATGAAATAATTACATATCAATAATTATTGATCAATTTTAACAAAAGTATCAAACTAATGAAAGGTGTTAATAATGGGGGAAACCAAATAGGGAGCTACGTAGGGGAAGAGGGTATATAGAAACTCTGTAGTTTCATTTTTCTTTACCCAAAACAAGTCTCAAAAATAGCTTATTAATTAGAAAATAATTTCAGTTCTGTTCCATATGTAAGGAGTTTGAAAATCCCCAAACTGTCCTCAAAGTAAATTAAAAAGCTAAACAGACAGAAAACTTAATAACTCTTCTTGGATCCATAAGAGAAGGGAGGATTCAGGGCAAACAAACCATTGCTCAAGATTAGCGAGACAAGCGAATGCAGAGAGTCATGGTTTACTTGATGGATTCTCGAGCAGAAACCACCACAGAACCAGAGATAGGTAGGAAAACTTAAACTGTAATTGGTGAATTGCTGGAGGCTCAGTACAGACAACTCAGAGTTAAGAAATCCTCTGGTCTCCTCAGAGGAAGGCCCCACAAGATTTATCTCTAGGAGCTCAACCAGGTTTTTATAAACATACTGGAGAAAAAAGCCTCACATAGCTCTGGCAGGGGGCGGGGAAAAGGAACTAGAACATTGGCAACTGTTGCTAATGAAGATGAATGCTCAGTACATCAGGGCTTATTATACTACTACTAGAGGCCTGGTGCACAAAAATTTGTGCACTCGGCGGGGGAGAGGGGTCACTCAGCCGGGCCTGTGCCCTCTTGCAGTCTGGAAACCCTGGGAGATAACGACCTGCTGGCTTAGGCCTGCTCCCAGGTGGCAGAGGGCAGGCCCAATCCCTAGGTGCAGCCCCTGGTCAGGCTCAGAGCAGGGCCGATTAGGGAGATGGGGCACTGCCCCCTGTCATGCACAGAGCAGGGCGGATCGGGAGGTTGCGAAGCCAACCTCAGTCACGCTCAGGGCAGGGCTGATTGTGGGGTTGGGGCACCACCCCGTCACACTCCAGGCAGGGTTGATAGGGAGGTTGCAGTGCCACACCCTGTCAGGGCCAATCAGGGGGGTGGGGAGCTCCACG
>NW_006300375.1:529601-531404 GCF_000327345.1 Myotis davidii
ACCCTTCAGGGTGGGGGTCCTCACTGGGGTGCCTGGCCAGTCTGGGTGAGGGGCTGAGGGCTGTTTTCAGGCCGACTGAAGCTCCCAACTGCTCCTTTTTTTCTTTCTTTCTTTTTTTTTTTCTGGGCCAGCTTTAGCTCTGGCTCCAGCTCTGAGGCCTCTGCTGCTGAAAGAAGGTATCTGGTTTCTTTAGGTTCTATAATTGAAACTCTGTATCATCTTCAGCTCTGAGATCCCAGGCTCGCTGAAAGCAGGTTTCTGGGGTTTTGTTTAGCTTCTATATTTGTTACAATGTTTCTTAAACTGCAAGCTCAGAGGCCGGCAAGGCAGGCGGGGAACGTTGGAGTCCTCCATCACTGAAGCAAGCAAGCCTCATGTTAGTTTCAAGCTGCCTGGCTGCTGGCCACCATCTTGGCTGGCAGTTAATTTGCATATCTTGCTGATTAGCCAATGGGAAGGGTAGTGGTCATACGCCAATTACTATGTTTCTCTTTTATTAGATAGGATTCCTTCTACTTTAGTGAATATTTGAAATTTCCACAATAGTAAAAACTATTATATAACTTTAAAAAAAGGAAGAGAAAAGAAAAATAATTAAAGTACACTACTGTTCTTAAGGCCTGACCTGAGGTGAAACTAGTTAACCAGAGCCTAACCCAATAGTTGGCAAACTGTGGCTCGCCAGCTACATGCAGCTTTTTGGCCCCTGGAGTGTGGCCACGAAGTTTCAATCGCTCTGTATGTGCGTGCCCTCACGTGGTATTTTGTGGAAGAGCCACACTCAAGGGGCCGCAGTTTGCTGACCACTGGCCTGACCTGTAGGAGTGTAATCAGCTATCTTGGGAGGAGGGAAATACCCATGTCTAGCAGCTCCCACATTCCACATAGGAGAAGGGAAATAAATACCCAACTCTAGCTAGCTCTAGCCATCCTGTCTCACCTAAGGGAGAAGGAAACAACTGAGAAACACTTGTGAAGTTCATATTCCACAGGCATCCTATATAATAAAGAGGTAATATGCAAATTAACCCTCACACCCTCACAAGATGGCTGCCTACGACCAGGCCAGCAGGGGGGTTAGTGAGGGACGACCAAATGACTGAACAACAGGCTGAGTGGGGTGATCAGAATGGTGGCAGGGCCTTGAAGGGTGACCAGACTGGAAGGGGGGGGGGAAGTTAGGTGTGACCAGGACAGTAGAGAGGGGCAGTTGGGGGCAACCAGGCCAGCAGGGGGGCAGTAAGAGGCGACCAGACCAGCAGGGGGGCAGTTAGGGGTGACCAGGCCAGCAGAGGGGGTGCAATTGGGGGTGATAAGGGCATAAGGGGGGGCTGTTGGGGGCAATTAGGCTGGCGGGGGGGGCAATGAGGGGCAACTAGGTCTACAGGGGTGGCAGTTGGAGGCAACCAGGCTGGCAAGGGGGGCAGTTATGGGCAACCAGGACAGCAGGGAGGGGAAGTAAGGGGTGACCCGGCTGGTGGGAATGGCAGTTGGGGATGACCTGGCAGGCAGCAGGTTGCAGTTAGGGGCAACCAGGTAAGCAGGAGGGGAGGGGACAGTTAGGGGCAATCAGGTCGGCATGCAGAGGCAGTGAGGGGTGATCAGGACAGCACAGGGGGCAGTTAAGAGCAACCAGGCAGGTAGGCAGGTGAGCAGTTAGGAGCCAGCAGTCCAGGATTGTGAGAGGGATGTCCAACAGCCGGTTTAGGCCTGATTCCCAGGATCGGGCCTAAACCGGCAGTCGGACATCCCCCAAGGAGTCCCAGATTGGAGAGGGTGCAGGCTGGGCTGAGGGGACCCCCT
>NW_006300375.1:531515-539288 GCF_000327345.1 Myotis davidii
AATGGTGGCAGGGCCTTGAAGGGTGACCTGACTGGAAGGGGGGGGGAAGTTAGGTGTGACCAGGACAGTAGAGAGGGGCAGTTGGGGGCAACCAGGCCAGCAGGGGGAGCAGTTGGAGGCAACCAGGCCAGTAGGGGAGGCAGTAAGGGGCGATCAGGAAGGCAGGCGAGCAGTTAGGGGCAACCAGGCCGGAGAGGCAGCAGTTAGGGATGACCAGGCTGGTGGGGGAGGGGCCAGTTGGGGGCAACAAGGCCAGCAGGGCGGGCAGCTGGGGGCGACCAGGCTGGCAGCAAACTACAGGGGTGGGAGGTGGAGGCAACCAGGCTGGCAAGGGGGGCAGTTATGGGCAACCAGGACAGCAGGGAGGGGAAGTAAGGGGTGACCCGGCTGGTGGGAATGGCAGTTGGGGATGACCTGGCAGGCAGCAGGTTGCAGTTAGGGGCAACCAGGTAAGCAGGAGGGGAGGGGACAGTTAGGGGCAATCAGGTCGGCATGCAGAGGCAGTGAGGGGTGATCAGGACAGCACAGGGGGCAGTTAAGAGCAACCAGGCAGGTAGGCAGGTGAGCAGTTAGGAGCCAGCAGTCCAGGATTGTGAGAGGGATGTCCAACAGCCGGGTTAGGCCTGATTCCCAGGATCGGGCCTAAACCGGCAGTCGGACATCCCCCAAGGAGTCCCAGATTGGAGAGGGTGCAGGCTGGGCTGAGGGGACCCCTTCCATGCATCAATTTTGTGCACCAGGCCTCTAGTAGGCTACCTAAAAGACTAAAAGTTTGAGATTTAATCGTAGGACTATATAGAATGCTTCTCTTGCCCCTACACCTCACCGCCACTATTCCAAAGGCTTATTTATAGCTATTCCTTTTAGCCCGTACTTCACATATCTTGATTGCTTCCAATTTTTTACAATTATGAAGAAAAATTACAAGGCCTACCAAAAGGCAAAAAAACTCAATTTGAAGAGACCAAGCAAGCACCAGAACAGACATGGCAGGAACGTTACATTAATCAGGTCAGGAGTTTAAACCAATTGTGATTACTATGCTAAGAGCTCTAATGGATAAAGTAGACAGCATGTGAGCATCAATGTGCAATGTAAGCAGAGAGATGACAACGCTAAGAAAAAAAGCCCAAAGAAATGCTACTGACAAAAGACACTGTAACAGAAATGAGGAATGCCTTTGGCTGGCTTGCTAGTAGAGTAGACCCCGCTAAGAAAAGAATCTCTGAGCTTGGGGATATGTCAATCGAAGCCTCCAAACTGAAAAACAAAAAAGCAAAATAAAACCTCAGAATAGACAATATAATAACCAGTAATATAATCCATGTAACTCCAGACTGTCTTACTAATGAATTCTCTAATTTTCAAAAATTTGATGAAAAAGTTGTCCTTCAATACACATTAAATAGAAAAGCTATTAAATTTGTGACTTCTAAGGTGTTTTATTGAAGTAACTAGAGACCCAGTGCACGAATTCATGCACGGGTGGTGTTCCTTCACCTGGCCGGCGATCTGGATGATCAGGGCCATCTTTCCCAGTCCTGATCGCGGCCAATCAGGGCCTGTGGCTGGGGAGGGACCATGGGATGGACCGAGGGAGGGCTCCAGGGCGTGTCCGGTGTTGTCTCGCCCAGTACCAATTGGTCGGACCCCAGCAGCAAGCTAACCTACTGGAGCATCTGCCCCCTGATGGTCAGTGCACATCATAGTGACTGATTGGTCAGCTGCTCAGTCAGACACTTAGCATATTAGGCTTTTATATATATAGATACTGAGATGCAATAAATTGAAATTTAAAAAATCTTTCCTGTCTTAAAGATGGTTGAAAAGTGCAGGTGGGGGTGAGGGGTGGGGAAGAAAAACAAAAACCATTGGTAAGTGGTATGTATTTAATGTAAAATAACTTCATAATTTAAAATGATGAAACAAAAATTCTATAAAACCATAAAAAGAATAGATATGTTTTTCTATGGTTATATAAAGCATTCCAATTTTCTGGTTATGTTTATAAGGATGGGAGAATAAGTGAAAATTTTGGAGTTGGAAAATATTTCTACAGTAAATTACATAGCTTAAATGTAACTATAAAAGAAATTCTCACAGGAAGATATAAAATATAGGCATATTAAAATCATCTATTTAAAAAAGGAGACTATCAAAATGGATAAGAGAGAAAAGAAAACCTGTATTGACTATGAGAGATTTATTTAAGTAAAACTATTTAAAATTTTAAAAATTAAAAGGATATAAAAACATATAATAACCAAGTGGTAGATGAGTAGTGGAAAATTAATTTATCTATATATATAAACGGCTACTATGCAAAGTATCCTCTCAGGAGTTTGACCAGGAGACCGGGAGTTTGATCGCTCACTATGACGTGCGCTGACCACCAGGGGGCAGTCCAGCCGGCAGCTGGCAGCTGAAGAAGGAAGGCCCCAGCCAGCAGCAGGAAGGAAGGCCCAGGCTGGCAGCTGGAGGCCCTAATTGGCCCTGATCACCAGCCAGGCCTAGGCACCCTACCCATGCACTATTTTCATGCACAGGCCTCTAGCATAATATAACAATAGAATTAAGGTTTAAATCCAAAAACATGGTACTCCTTAATATTAATTACAAAAAGGGGTTTGAGTGATTTGTATGGTATATGCAATATATCTCAATAAAGCTATTAAAAATACAGCTGGTTTTTAGCATGACCACTGAAACCATAAAAGACAAATATTTTTCAACATCCAACCATAACCCTGCAAGGGAAAAGTCTTTATTAATACAGCACATAATTTTTTTCTCCAACTATTCTTAGGATTGTTGTATTTAAATTCTGGAGGATTTTTCTGTGTAGTAAACACTTTTAGAATTCAACTTGAAAAGTCCATTCTGGTCAATGCTGTCTATCATGAAATTGTTAGTCTCCTGAACATTTGACTAAAGCTAAGATACCAAAGATTCTTCAAACAGTTGCTTGTATTTTCAAGCAAAGTGCCACACACTTTTGAACTATATTCATATGCTTCCATGGCTACCTCTCTACTGCATTAATAACCATATGTTAATGGAATCATAACAGAACACTGTATTTTCCCAGTGCCCAACAGAACCATTGTTGTAGGATAACACTTTTCTATTATCTCTGCTTTACTTAGTATGACTATTCTTTCTCCTACGTTTTCAGCAAATTTATTTACATTCAATATCAATTAAGCAGCAACTAATAGTTCTTCTCAATCTTTTCCTCTCTATCTGCCTTTCCTTATGAATTTATTTTGCCAATTCCATGAAGTGAAAACATTTCATACATAAATAAGAAACAAACAAGCAAACAACCCTTGGCCACAAAGTTTTGTTGCTTTATATTATACTGGGAGCAGATCAGCAACTGCCCTGGCAT
Source organism: Myotis davidii (assembly GCF_000327345.1). Taxonomy (NCBI): domain Eukaryota; kingdom Metazoa; phylum Chordata; class Mammalia; order Chiroptera; family Vespertilionidae; genus Myotis; species Myotis davidii. The sequence goes on from NW_006300375.1 coordinate 534,907, forward strand.
CAAATCTTCTCAGGTCTTTCTCTTCTTTGCCTAATCACAACGTGACCTTGCCATATTGAGCTATAGGTCTGAAAGTCAATCATATTCATGATACCAATCTTTAATATCCACAAATGACTAAGTAGCATTAAGTAGTGGTCTTGGGTTCTGATTGATAATCCAACTCATCAGGCTCAATAGCCAAGTTAATTAGCTTTAATGGAGGCTAAAGATCAAGGAGCAACAGCAGAGCAATTGTCTCTTGACTCTCGGGGACAGCTTCTGAATATTCCAGAAACTCCACATTAATTAAGATTATGACTGAGATTTGATATTAAATTTGAAAACATAAAGGTGATTTGCTACTTTTACAGAAGAGTTATAGTGCCGTATTGGGGTGAGAGTCTGATTAGAGAGGGTTGATGGGAGATAGGAGAGGGAATGTAGACAGAAACTATAGATAATACTCTCAATTTAAAGCACAATGGAGGAATGGGTAGAAACTTGAGGCAAAAGTCAAGTCAAAAATGGTTTGAAATGGAAGTTTTCTGATGGTAATGAACCAGTAAAGAAAGAAAAATAAAATATGCCAGAGGAAGACAGAAGCATTTCTAGAATGATGTATAGGCAAGAAGAAATGAGTACCAAACACTGCAGGAATCCTGGGAATATTTCCACATTGTTCTTGTGTTTCATCAAGCTACGTATCATTCTCTGAGGCCTCAAAATAAATGAAAAACATGCCAGCAACTCTTTGTTTCATTGCATGTTTTTGCTTCCTTTTGAATATCTGGCATTGTGATTTCGTGTTGAAATGCTATGGAGTGAATTTTAACTCAGAGAAATAGAAAAGTCTACTAATCCCTTTCCCATCCCACCACACCATGAAGAAATGTTTTCCCAGGTTTCAATGCCTCAAAGAAAACTAACAAAATTAGATACAGTGTAAAGGATCCATGCATAGTTCATATTTTCCAAACATTTATTAAGGGGAAAAAATCAATTGTAGCTCAGACAGCTATGGAATTCTAATCAATTATTTCTTCCTGAACTCTTAGCAGAATACTCACTGGAATCCCAGGCATGTTTAATATGCAGGAGAGGGACACAATCAGATGAAGGAGGCAAAGCGTTTGCAAATGGAGTGAATACTGTTCCATGTTATGGCTTGCGGTCCCACTGTACTGATTCTGTTTATAGAGTTTTATTTTTCCCATTTATTCTTGCCCTTACTGTTGGTGCTGTTAATATATTTTTTTAGGAGCCAAGTATTTGTAGATAGCCAGAGAGAAGTAACATGCATCACTCATTAGAGATACTTTAGCTGAAAACCTGCTTTCTCAGTACAGGGCCAACCAGGAAGAACAAGATGGAAGCCATGATTGTTCCTTTTCCTATACTTACTCGCTAGTACTCTTGTTCTTGTTCCAATCAGATTTCTTTAAGTCCAAAGTTACTTGAACATAACCATGTTTCTTATGCTGAACACTCAAATCTAATCTCTTTTGTTTTGGTGCCCTGATAATATACGGATAAATAAATGAGTGAGAAATACATTGATATTCAACTACAGCATAAGCAATATGGCCACAGTGGCCAGCATATAGTGTTTATTGAAAAGGAGCTTCCTATTTCAGCATTGTTTTCTTTTATTTTCCCATCACCTCACATAAATTTGATCACAGGTGGCTGCAGCAGAGTGCATTTGATCCAATTTGAAACATGACCATATATATATGGTCAGAGAGAAGGGAAGAGATAGAGAGAGACAGAAACATCAATGATGAGAGAGAATCATTGGTAGGCTGCCTCCTGTATGCCCCACACTGGGGATCAAGCCCGGAACCACAAGCATGTGCCCTAACCAGGAATTGAACTATGACCTGCGCCTGGTTCATAGGTCAATGCTCAACTACTGAGCCACACCAGCCAGACAAATAGGATTTTCAAGCAACTTTAACTTATTATATGATAACCTTGCCAGTGATTTAAGAATAATACTTCCCAACTTGTTTTTCTCTCACAGCATTAGCAAAATCCCTACTCAAAACCCCTACTCTAACACCAATATCTAATTACCATCTTTTCAAGATGAAAATCTTGTTTGCCTAAATAAATACAAACTAAATTCATTTGAAATATATCTGCGCAATGTGAAATCCTGTCAAAATGGAATGTTCTTCAATTTATATGATTAGTACAGCTTTGTCATTGCTTTTCCAGTTAGCTCATTTTACAGAAAATACCACCAGGCCGAGACAAGCTAATTAATCTCTGGCTACATAGCATAGGTACTTTGCTGTCACATTAGTGTTTCTACACAGCGACTGGGAAAAAGCAGAATGACAAAAAATGTTTTGGGACATGAGGTCTCCTAAACAACCCTGCTGCCATTTTTCAAATTGTTGCCAAATGCCTTCTTCAGAGCAGCAACAAAATGCCAGTGAAGGCTGAAGTAGAGGAAAGGATAACTATTATTCAAATAGCAAGGGACAATGGATCACATACTCTCTGGTGTTTAAAAGAGTGGGCTACTGATTATGTCTATTATTTGGAGACAATTTCTCTCTTCTCTGAACTGCAGACTTCTAGAAGATCAGTGTGGTTTTGGCTTTGCCTAAATTAGGCTATTAATGTGGTGACAGAGTTTAATGGTGTGTGAGGTTCTCAGCTTATCATCATTAATGTGTCCTCCATTGATACCTTGCTATCATATGAGCCCCCCCAAAAGCCTTTAGCATCAGTTTTTACAGGTGATGACAGTCACTTTATCTTGGCAATGCTTAAACACTTCATGGCAATCAAAACACAAAACTAGAGCTTGAAAGTCTGGTTGACTTATTTGCATATTTGTCTATAAAGCATTTTATAGACATATGAAAACCTACATCTTTGGAGGAACCATTGATTTTTAGGTGGGTGCTCAGAACAATTTATTACAAGGAGAAAGTAGGTTAAATCATTTCTGCTCTTACTTATCTAATAATTAATGCCAAGGGTGCAAGATATAAGTAAAAAGTTTTAAACTTCTGCAGACAAGGGTGAAAGTTATTCATGGAATGCTACTCTTAGCCTTCTGGTACATGCTAGCTAAATCTTGACCAGCTGCCAAGGTTCTTGATTAATTTCAAACTCTGCTCATTTTTGTATTTGCAATCCTTACTTTCCACTTATCTGTACACTCCTTCCACTCCTGAATTTATCTGATGGAGGTAACATTGCAAAATAAATCAGAAAGGCAGAATAAACTGTGCTCTACTTTTAATAAGCAGGTAATAAATAAGGCTGATTGAGGCCTTTAGGCTTTGAATGAGAAACATATTATATGGGAGATGACTTGCTTAAAATGAGCATAGTTACCATTTGTTTTCTCTTAAAAGGGAGGCTTCCTCAACTGAAAATATAGAAATCTGATGTCATTTTTTTTGAAATATTCTCTTCAATTACATCTATTTATCTGAGAATAAAATCCTTACCGCCTGGATATGTTAGAAATGAAATGTGATTTTTAGGAACAAACAAAATGATTAGAGATAAATTGGCTATGAACTACAGAAGCCTAATAAATCAGAATTTTCTGTTGATAGTATTTCAATAAAATACTGTTAAGTATTGATCTCTAAATATTCTCTTTGGTATTGCTTTGAATTTGAGTTGCAAATACCCAATACAATTAATTGGAATGTTATTAGAAATCTACATCGATTTTGGAGAATTAAAAGAGAATGCTGTGTCTATTGAAATATTCATGATTTGCTTTCTCATTTGGAGACAGCACATTGTAAAATGCATTTAAGCAGCCAGTTTACAACTTCTTCTGATTTCCCTTTTATGTTTGGTAAGAAGCAACTTTAACCCTGTGACAAGGTTGATGCCTTCTGTGGTTCTCATAGGAGTGCTCATAACCTTATATAACAAACACAGGGACCAAAGACTAAATGAAGACTGGAAAAATGAAAGGCAATAGAGATTTATGAAATAAATACATACATACATGCATGCAAAAACTTTTTGTCAGCCAAGCCTAAGTGATGGCACCAATTACCTAATGCAAACTATATACATTGATGCTTCATTTTTTTAGAGTAATCTTGTCAAAATTATGTATTGATCAAAATTATGTATGAAAATACTGTTCTTCACTTCTGTGTGTGCTACTTGTTTAATGTCATGAGCTGACTGATTTTATATAAATAGGTTTAAAATACTTTACATTAACTGTTGGTCTCTATAAAGGTGATTAAATAAATTGATTGGTCAATTTTAAAATAATACAAATATAACATATAATCACCGTGATATATTACTGAGAGGAAAGAAAAACATGTTTTATTTTTATTATTCAATTCATCTTCCATAAAATTATTCCCCAATGGTTTTTCTAAGTTATTGGAAGGTGGGAA
>NW_006300375.1:539496-554663 GCF_000327345.1 Myotis davidii
TGTCATAGTGACCAGTCATTCCCAGTCTTTCTGCTGTTAGGGTCAGTTTTCATATTAGCCTTTTATAATATAGGATAGAGGCCTGGTGCACTAGTGGGGGCCGGCTGGTTTGCCCTGAATGGTGTCCCGAATCAGGGTGGGGGTCCCACTTGGGTGTCTGGCCAGCCTGGGTGAGGGGCTGAGGACTGTTTTCAGGCTTCCCACACCCCCTTGAGGGTGGGGGTCCCCACTGGGATGCCTGGCCAGTCTGGATGAGGGGCTGAGGGCTGTTTTCAGGCTGCCCGCACCCCCTTCAGGGTGGGGGTCCCCACTGGGGAGCTGGGCCGCGACAGGCAGGGAATGTTGGCTCCCTCCGTCACTGGAGCAAGCAAGCCTCTCGTTCGCTTCAGCTGTGTGGCTGCCGGCCGCCATCTTGGTTGGCAGTTAATTTGCATATTGCCCTGATTAGCCAATGGGAAGGGTGTCAGGGTTATGGTCAATTTGCATGTTTCTCTTTAATTAGATAGGATTATATAATGTCACAATGTATTCTTTAAAAAAAGGGTATTTGAACTTTTCCATGTCATACCTTAAAATAGAGTTATGGCTTGGGATTTTGAGAAATAATGATGTTAAATTAAAAATATATTTTTAATTCAAACATGTATTTTTTCTCAAACTGGAAACTCTATTCTCCTAGCTATGTGTTTCTTTTATAATTTTCAAATGTGAGATACATTTAAAAACCACAGTTTTTATTCAGAACTACAAAAATACATCGCTAAATTTTTTAAAAATGTAAGGTAATGGTTGCTTTCCTTACTGGTAAATATGTGGATGAAATACATTTGGCATACATCAATTCCACCCACTGTATTATTGACTAATCTCTGCGTACATTGGTATACCAAATACGTTATATATTTAACTCATGGTACTTTGATTTTATGTTAATGTACTATGGCTGACTCTTTCTCCAAATAATTGGAAAAGGGGACCTGTGATAACCTTAATATTAACATTTCAAATTCTTTTTATTGATAATATTGAAATGTAAGCCTGCATTCTAATAGTAAAAATGTATTATTCATAAGATGGACCTCTGATTTCCTGGATCCAGATTCTTTTTAATAGCCCAAGGAAATTCAATTAACCCAAAATTCATAATCTAATTATATTCATTCTTTCAAATTAGTTCTCATTTCTATAATTTGTCCATTAAAAACTTGCTAAATTCCTATAACTGAACATCTTCACAAATGCAAAGAAATATACTGTTTAAAATTATTTGTTTTCCACATGAATTTCAACTTTATACAACTCAGTATTTTTCCAATATGCTTTTGTTGGCTGATTCTCTCTCCTTTAGTTTATTACCATTGATTTGGTTAGTTATCATTCTAAATCACATTTCAAATTGTCACACACCCCAACTTCCCTATTAAAGCTTATTAACCTCTCTCTATTAATAATTAAATTAGATAATATCTCTATACAAAATGCAGATGTTTAAATGGTACATTCAGCATATTAGAATTTGAAAGGAGTACAGGGGCCAAGTCAGTCATCCTATATAATAAAAGTGTAATATGCAAATCAACCGAATGCTGGAAAGACCAGACGGCGGGGGGTGGGGCCGACGAGCAGGTGGTGTCAGGCCAGCCAAGGCGCATGCCAGCAGTCAGAGGGAGGGGACAGCAATGGGAGGCGGCAGTGGCAATGAGGTGATTGGGGGGGTGGGGCCGGCTGCTCACCAGCCTGTGCCACCCCCTGATTGGCTCACCGGTCACCTCCCAGGGAGTGGGCCTAAGCCATCAGTCAGACATCCCCTGAGGGCTCCTGGACTGTGAGAGGGCGCACGCTGGGCTGAGGGACATCTTCAAGTGTAAGAATTTTTGTGCACCGGGTATCTAGTCTCATATAAAAGAGGAAACAACACAAAAACAGTGAAAAATTGTAAAAATACCTGAGTAGAGTAACAATTATTGATAGCAGAGTAGATTAGGTCACAGGCTTTTAGGCATTTGTTCCAATATTCTCATGATGCAAACTACCATTTCTGGTACTATGGTCACTCATGCCACCTCTACTACACTTGCTAGTACTATTACCAACATTATAATTTAGAACTATGTTTTGCACTTAAAAATATTTTTAATATATTATTGGTTTCTCAAAAGTGTTCCAGATCATCATTTTAATCATTATTTATCAGATAAATTTTCATTATAGTAAAATACAGGCAATTAAACTTAGAAACCACATATCAAGAAAATATTAATCTGATATGGAAAGTGTTCTGATCAAAAGTTCAGGAGCACTGAAAGATCAATACATCATTAAAGAGGATCATGAAGATAAATAATTCTTATTTTTTGATAGTTTAATATAATTTATTTTCTTCAGTGTTAGATTTTTCCACATGCTAATTTCAGGTCAGACATTTGATCAACATAATTAAAAATAATTTTTGATAGTTTAATATCATTTTCTTAAAAAATCACGAAAGTACTAAACACTTCATAATTTCTGTATGAATCTCTATCATTTTGTATATTCCAAATATTTTACTTTGTCTTTTTATTTTCTTTTTTCTGTTATAGTACTGTACTCTGTGGATATGACCACTTTCTTTTCCAGTTACCAATATGGTTGACATTTCCAAAGTGAAAGAGAAGGAATCCAATATAATTTTATAAGACATTGTGTTTCAGTTGAAAGTACATGATTAGAAGTTAATAGAACTGAAGCCTGATTTTGCAAAGGCCTTTATAGTAACATTAAACACCTGTGTGTCTCAATGTGATAATCTATAAATTTGAAAACTGTAACAGCTTTAACTCAAAGGCATGACTAAAGGTAAGTTGAAGACAACAGCAGCCACCATGGCTATTTACTAACCTCTTATGAATCTGTGGCAGAGCTAAATGCTACACTTCCAAGAAAAGGCAGGACATATGGCTTCCCACCACCCCAAGGTAAATCACATGAGCAAGTCAAGATCTAATGAGATGGAGAACAAGGCACTGATATGGGAAAGAAAAGGAGGACTTTGAATGAAGTGGGCGGCTTTGCTATGAAAACAAAAATATTTATGGAAGTTATAGTTTATCTTATGCCCCTCTCAGATCTAAGATGTGAATCAATATGAAGTGCCATCAGCAGTAAATGAGGTGTTGAAAGACTTCATGAAGTCTTCTGCTGTCTCATTGCTGTGTTTTCCATGCTACGATAAGAAAACTAAGAAAATAATAGAAGTTTCAATAAAATAAATTTATTTTTTGTGTTAAGACAATATATAATATTTTCAATTATGATCCAATCCTCTTTTGTATTCATTTGAGTACAAAGTAGGCTTACATTAGGTCCAAATTAAGCAGGTTTGTTGAAAGATAATTTTTTATTGTTGTTGTTAATCCTCGCCTAAGGATATTTTCCCACTGATTTTTAGAAGGAGTGGAAAGGATGGGGAGAGACAGAGAGAGAGAAATATCCCCAACCAGGGCCATGGATAAAGCCTGTAACTGAGGTACATGCCATGCCCTTGACCGGAATCAGACCCGGGACCCTTCAATCCATGGTATGACACTCTGTCCACTGAGATAAACCAGCTAGGGTTTAAAAGTAATTTTTAAAAGCAAATAGAGTATAAGTGCTAGAAATGGGAAATGCCTTTGTGCGACTTTGAGGTAGAAAAGAAAATTTTGCAGCCTTTTTTAAACTGACTGCCACAAATAAAATATCAGTTAAAAATATTCATTTTAACCTTACTGACATTTAGATGATTAAGGACATTTCAAATGACATTCAGAGTAGTGAATGAGAGACTGGTATTTAACAATTTAATATATATTCAGATGAGAATTATAATGGGAGAGAAATTTATAAAAGGGTATATCTAATAGCTCAAGAATCATTGGTAGATTATTACCTACCAATGTGGGATTATAAAGGGACAAATAAAATTCTTTAGGTGAGTTCTGATTACACTCGTCTACTTTCAATAAATTTTCTATGATGTCCAAGAAAGTTAACGATGCTCACCTTTTCAAAGTTAGAGAATTATGACTTATCGTGAACTTAACCAACTTTCTAGATAATTTTGAGGGTTCTCTGTAGTTTTTCAATAAGTATGGATATGTCACCTACATAAGACCAGATGTCCATTATCTTTTGTCTTTATGTAGATCATAAAACAGGGTTTTGTTGTTGTTGTTGTTTGCGTGTGTGTGTGTTGTATGTGCCCTAGTGCTGCATATTAAAATTGAAATTACCAGAATGCAACATAGTGAAATGACCATGTTCTTTCTATTGTTATTTTTTACATTGTCTCTTCTCTTTTTATATCACCTAATATATTATAGGGCATTGAATATGAAACAGGTTTGCTAAATCTTCAAACTCTAATCCTATTCTACAGAAGAAAGAATGTGACATCTAGATATTTAAATTGCTTGGCTATTTTTAAATGTCTTGATCTAGTTGATATTATTAAATATTCCATCCACAAAAGAGTACACATTCTTCTCAAGAATAAATAAAACATGCACCAAGATATGCCACACTCTTGGACCAAATAAATGCAATATGTTTAAAATGATAGACATAAAATAAAATATGTTTAAGATTGTGTGAAATTTAAACTAGAAATAAATAATGAAAATGAAACAGGACAACATCTATATATTTAGCATTTGAGCACCTCACTTCTAAATAGCACATAGGTCTAAAACAGACCCTCGAAAAAAATTAAGGATGAATGAAGACAGAGTTTTTTTTTCATGAACTGAAACACTCGCTATTATTAAGATGCCAATTTTTCCAAATTTGATCTATAGTCAATGTAATTCTAATCTAAATCCCAGCAGGTAATTTTGTCAATATTGACAAACTGATTTCAATGTTTGTATGAAAATCCAGAAGATAAATAGTCAACATGATACTAAAGAAGAACAAAGTTGAAGAAGTAACATTACAAAATTCGAAAACTTATTATAAGGCTACAGTAATTAAGACAGTGTGTTATTGGTAAAAAACAAACAAACAAACAAACAAAAACATGTAGATCAACAAAACTGCCACTCCCCAGCTCAAGGTTTATTATAAAACTACAGTAAAGAAGATGGTGTAGTATTGTGAAAGAATATGTATATAGATAAATAGAACAAAAGATACAGCCAGAAATAGATCCACACAATTATGACAACTGATTTTGGCAAAGAAGCAAAGGCAATTTTATGGAGAAACTGTTCTCTTTTCAACAAAGGATGCTGAAGCAAATGAATATAACAGACAATGTGAAGATAACAACAAACCACAACTTGGAGAAAATACTTGAAAAACCCATTATCGGACAAAGAACTTGTATCCAAAATACACAAAGAAATCCTGCATCTCAATAGTAAAAAAACAAACAATCCTTTGGAAAAAATGGGCAAAATATCTGAACAGACAGTCCATTAAGGAGGATTTACAGTTGAAAACTCATTTATTATGAGGAAATGGCATTTATTATGAGGAAATTAAAAAATGTTACACTTATTAAACTGACTAAAACAACAGACAATGACTAAAATCACAAAAACTGACAGAACCACATGCTGGTGAGGATGCAGACCAATGGAAACTCTCACTCCTGATAAGAGTGTAGAGCCACTTTGAAAGACAATTTGGCACGTTCTTACAAAACTAAATATAATGTCACTCTGAAATCCCAAAATCACATTCCTAGGCGTTTATTTATCCAACTACTTTGAAAACATATGTTCACATTAAAACCTACATAACATTTTTTATAGCAGCTTTATTTATAATTTCCTCAAGTTGTCCTTCAGTAAATAAATGGATAACTTAGCTGCAGAAATCCATAAAATGAAATATCATTCAGCATTAGAAAATAAGCTATCAAGCCATAAAATGACATGGAGAAACTTTAATACATATTGCTAAGTAAAATTATTCAATCTGAAAAGTCAACACACCATATTAACTCTGCACTTTAGTTCAGAATATATCAATATTAATTTATAACAATAAATTAAAGGAGAGGAAGGAAGGGGAGAAGGAGGGAAAGGAAAGGTAAGGTGAAGAAAGGAAAGGAGACACAAGTCAAATTTCCATACAAAGTATACCTGAGTAAAACAGGGTTGCAAGGGTGGCACAAATTTAGGGGGTACAAACATTGCAAACTAGAAACCATGGTAGAGTAAAAAGAAATCTTTACTAATAAAAGGGTAATATGCTAATTAGACTGGGAGACCTTCCAGATATCCTTCTGGAAAAAGCCATGGTGGTGGGTCTGAGGCAGAGGCGATTAGGGGCGATCAGGCTGGCGGGGGGTGGGGGCAGTTGAGGGCATCTTAAACTGTTAGTCAAACATCCCCCGAGGGGTCCCAGTTTGGAGAAGGTGCAGCCCCACCCCTCCATGCACAAATTTCATGCACTGGGCCACTAGTGTGGAATAATATTCATTAAGGTTTCCAAATTTAAAGTTATATACAGTTTTGACTCCAGGCTACCCTGGAGGTTTAATTTTTATCTTTTTAGTATTAATTAGCAGTAGCTTTGAAAATAAAACTATTGATTTTTCTGGCACATTCTAAAGCTCAGATAACTTGGAAAAAGTTTTAAAAGGTTTGCACTTTCTTCTTATTTTTAGGAAGCTCACAGAAATTTTTTTTTTTTTTGACAACTGCTAGAGGCTCTACTGTTTTGTCAAGCAAAGTGATAGTTACTAACCTACACCAGGACAGGGCTGACCTGGCAGCTACATTGAATACTGTCTTCTTTATTTATTTTAATTGATGAATAAATTGAGGCCTGATATACATTTAGTGTGCTTTTCTCTTACATATTGCAGAACAAATAAAGTGTAGACTTGACAAGAGGACTTTTTTTTCTGTCATACAGCCAAAATGAAATCATCAACCATCCTGAATTAGCTTCTCCTAAATTTCTTCTCCTTCAGGTTCATTCTTACCAACAGTTTTCTGAAAACTTAAAAATAGAGTAATCAAACATGAAATAAGAGCAACCACCTTTTATGGCTAAGGAAATTAAGACACTGGGAGATTAAAATGATATTCTAGTTAGTAAAAAACTGATAGGCAATAGTACAGGTGTACCTGTTCCCAGTATATTTGGCCAGTAATGCCGCTCAAATAAACCTCAGCAAAAATATCTTAGTAACCCCAAATTGTATCATGATGAGTAAGAAAAGATATCCTGTGTTATATGTATGTTAATAACCTTATGAATGGAATTAAACAATGTATCACTGAATTTGTTTTTTTAACTGTTTGCCATCATATTAAGCCTTGACAAAATGCAAGGATTTCACTTCTTATTTCTATTTATGAGGAACTTGTAGACATTTGTGCAATTTAAACTTACAAATATTACACTTACCACTATGGAAGAATTGATCCATTAATGATAATAAAAAGTAAGATTATATTATTAACTATAAAATAACTATATTATTTTTTTTTCTGTGCCTCCTACTATTTACTAGAAATACTACTCTCAGCAATTCTTTTCTACTATTTTCGAGTTTGGAGCAATACAGTGGCCAATATCCTCCCATGTCCTTCTAACCAACAAAGCTTACAACAAATCAACAGATACATATGGAGTAATATAAAGGAAAATAAGTATCTGGTAGCCTACTTGTTTTATTTTTGTTCTTTTCTTCCCATTATTACGTGCAATGTAGATATAAGTCAACCAATACATGCAATAGATGAGCTTTGCTCTCTGAAGATAAAGTCCATAATAAATTACTGATTTAATAAGGCAGAAGACATGAAGCATAATCAAAAGAGAAGATCTGCACATTGACCCTTATAATTACAGTGCAATTATAGTGGTGTTTTGTTGGAAATACTTAATCTATCAACATGTCAAGTTGCTGCACCAGAAGGCGTATCATTAGTTTCTGATTCTTCTAAGTATTTCAAAGGTACCCTGAAATTTGAAGCAACATGCATTGGCAAGTTAAGTAATTGACTACACATTAGTGATAATATATTTTTCTTGGGGTAAAATACTAGTTTTTTAAAAAAGGAAAGTATGACCTTTTGCCCTAAAATATTTATTATTTCTCAAAAAATGAAAATATGGCCCTGACTGGTTTGGCTCAGTGGATAGTGTCAGCCTGCGGACTAAAAGGTCCCAGGTTTGATTCCAGACAAGGGCATGTACCTTGGTTGTGGGCACATCCTCAGTGGGGAGGTGCAGGGGGGTGGAGTGTGTGTGTGCAGGAGGCAGCTGATCGATGTTTCTCTCTCATCGATGTTTCTAACTCTCTATCCCTCTCCCTTCCCCTCTGTAAAAAATCAATAAAATGTATTTTAAAAAATGAAAATATGCTAATTTTAAGATTTAAAATTCAAAATTTTTAAGGTTGCCATGAGAAAATGACTAGTAGCCCAGCCTTTGTGGCTCAGTGGTTAAGTGTTGACCCATGAAGCAGGAGGTCACAATTCGATTCCTGGTCAGGGCACATGCCGGATTGTGGGCTCCATCCCGCAAAGGGGGAATGCAGGAGGCATCCGATTAATGATTCTCATCATTGATGCTGCTACCTCTCCTTCTTCCCTTCTCTCTGAAATCAATAGAACTATATTTAAAAAATGAATATGTATAGAAGTTAGAAGATGGCAAATGGACCTTGGGACAAATGAAAATTTGTGAAAAAGCCAATAGGATTTTCAAGTCTTCTTCACCATACAGATGAGTGTGGATTTAATCTTTAATTTTGGAAATTACTGACTCATTGATGTAGTAGAGAAACATGGTCAAATTTGCTTTTGATATTAGTAAAAATTTTCCTTTGATATTACTATGAAAACTGCTGGCTTTTATATGATAATGGAGCAAGATTGGTCATGAGAATTAATATAAAATGCAAGTGGAATTTTAATTGTTTAAGCTAGAGGATATACTTTTTCCTATTACACTATTTAAATGTTAAAATGAAACAGGATGCCTCAAAAAAGTATTGTGTTTAGATCTGGAGCAAGTTAACTATCCTCTGGTCTTTTATTTCCCATACACAAAATAGTTTTAAAATTGAAATTCCTGTCTCTCACCAATGATGAGAGGATAAAGAGTCATATTAGTAAAATGCACATATCAAATATGCTAAATGTACCTATATCTAGTGTTGTTGTTGTTATCCTTCTTATTGATTATGCTGAAAAGGCCAGCATTTAGGACTTAGAATCAGGTATAATGTTAAAAATATTTTTGTAGCAGGAAAAGCTCTCATACATTTGCCCTTCAATCATTTACATTTTTTTTTATTCTGAGTTCTCAGTTATCATATTATTTAGAATTTTAGAATTTATCCAGTTTCTAAGTATTATGTTTTTAATGAATCTTTGCTTAGAATAGTCACAGAATTTATACTAAAAGAGACTTTCAAGGTGTCATATACTCCAATTTTATCAACCTTACTCCAAATCTCTTGAGTCTGACAAGTCAATGAAGTTTGAGGTAAAGTCAAGCACACTTGCTCACAATTAGACTGTTAACAGTATGCAAATGCGATGGCCTCATTCATATTTAGAGCTTCATCAGTAGTAAAAATAGAATTTTCAATGTCCATTGAAGAGACTGAGATTTAATAGAGGAGAAGACTGTAAACTTGGCAAAACCTATTGTAGAATGACAGTATTAGTGTTTTCTTGCCTATATTGACTTTTTACTTATTAGAATTAAAAGCAGTAAAAATCAGTAATCATTATAGCAATTTAATATAAAGCCCAAGATATACATTTTCATATAGCCTTACCTTCAAGAGATGCTTAGCAAAGATTTAATTTCATAATAAAATATATTTCTTTGTCCAAGATATAAAGGTAAGAACTAGAAAGGCTATGTGGTATACTTATGGTCAATTGCAAATTACTACATTAAAATCAGATATTTAGCTCTTGCATATTAAGCTCCCTGGATAGGGCTAATTGATCTTTAAGATAAATCCAAAACTATTTGAAGATTTTACTTTAAAATTCATAAGGGGACATTAGTAATGTGCTATTGCTTTCAAATTTCACTGGTCATATATCCTAGATGAAAAATATGCTCTAGAATAAAAGTTTTATCTTAATCTTCCTTGTTTTATATAAAAATAGAAGATAATCTTTCAAGCTTAAGGCTGACAAAGAGAAAAATCAGAGGATTGGTTTAGAAATAGTTCAACATGATATGTTAGTGCAAGCCAAAAATTTACTGCTGCCATATTAAAGCCCTGTTCTAGGAGGGTTCTGATAGAATGACAAGAACATTTTTCAGTCAAAAGAGCTTTGAGCAGTATTCTTGCTTGTCTACTTTCTGTGGAGAGATTGTCCTGAAATAATGATATATAGGGTGTCATTGGAACCGGAGGTCAACTGAGTCCGGGGTTCATGCTACCTGTCACCACCCAGCCAAAAAGCAAAGACAGTGATTGGATTATAAGTGAGCATTTAATAATATCAGATGATGGAAATCTGAGAAAGTGATGGATGGAAAACCCTAACATCCACCTTTCCCTCAAGCTTGTTAGCAGAGAGCTTACATAGGGAATCAGGGGAAAGGAATGTGGGTAAACAATACAAGGGGTTTCTGGTGATTTGCCGTCCTGGGATTTGAGTCCCTATGGGAATCTTGGGTCTTGGTGAAGGTATCATTACTGCTCCCCAGAACAGGATGCTCAGCGTTCTGAAACTGGGCAAGTGGTAATCGGGTGTGCGTCATTTGGTGTTTCTGAAACCTGATCTGATCACCCTCAGCATTCTTGGTGGCCAAGGGTGGAAGTTCAGGGCTGAGCTAAAAGTCTCTTTGTTCTTGCCTGGTTGACTGAGAACTGCAAAAAATCTTAGCCAGAACATAAGGTTAAACGTATACAGTTGATTAATCAATTACATATTCTGTTAGTAAAAAGGGAAGTTAAGGTAGGAGAAAGGAAGAAAAGAGGGGGAAAACAAAAATCATATTTTTATTCAATCCTCATACCCCTATCACCATGGCAAGTTGATCAGTGGCCTAGAAGTGTGGAATTAGGAAAATGAGAAACTCAAAGGTCTGGAAAAGAGGTGTGTAAATGAACTCACGTGAGTGTGTTTTCTGTGTGCAACTCTGTTTCATGTCATTACAAAGAGGAGCTGCTGTAGAGAAGGCACTAAGAAACTGGGCAGACAGGATAAGTTAAGCAATGGAGGTCTGAGAAATTCTGATCTCAGCCACAATAATGGAGTCAAGAACAAAGCCGCCATGGTGCCAACAATCAAGGTCAAAGTTGGGACCAAACCATAACCAGTTTGGCTCAGTGGATAGAGCGTCGGCCTGCAGACTGAAGGGTCCCAGGTTCGATTCCGGTCAAGGGCATGTACCTTGGTGGCAGGCACATCCCCAGTCAGGGTTGTGCAGGAGGCAGCTGATTGATGTTTCTCTCTCATCAATGTTTCTAGCTCTCTATTCTTCTCCCTTCCTCTCTGTAAAAAATGAATAAAGTATATTCTTTTTAAAAAGTTGGGTCCAAAAGTATGCTCTTGTTCTTCCTAAAGTTGATATAACATCTCCCTCTGGTGAATGTGTAATCCTCCAGCAATTGAGACCAAAGCTGAGCCCTTACTATAATACCATGGTGGGTGGAAAACATTTAGCCACTTGATGTCAAGTTGAATGCATTGGAACTCTTCTGCCCTGGGGAGGAAAATCATTTATCTTTACTAGGATTGACAGGAATCATAGACCTGTATTTGCCTTCCCTGCTCATGGTGCCTCAGGCAGCATTACTATCAGATTGTTTCAGAATGCCTGATTTATAAGCATGGCATTTGATATCTAACATGTGCATAAAGGAGGTATGACATTCAGAACCATTGGTCCTATCCTATCCCCCACTGTCTTAAAACAGTCAGCCTCATAACAGTCGAAACATTGGGATCAAGTCAGATGCCAGCATGAGACTGACTGTCATTTGTGGATTCTGTCCCTCAAAATGTGGAAACAATGGTCAATGTAAATTGCTAAGTCCTAAACAGCTAGAAAGATGTTTCTAGAAATTGAAGGGTAGAAGTAGAATTGGCCTCTTGTACCATCATTCCTATGCCTCACAGATTTTGTGTCTCCTGTGCCCACAGCTTCAGGATATGATATTTTGGTTCAGAGATCCTATTTCCTGGGTTGTGTGGTACCTTAACCAGAGGACAAATAAAGGATTCTGATGAACTTGAAACTATGACTGCCACTTATTCTCATGACAATGACCATCAATCAAAGGCAATTTATATGATTTGGGGTAATTAAACTAATTATCATAAATATTTAGATTAGATACTATATTGGGGAAGTAGAATAAGCCTGAACGTGGAAGATTCACTAAGCATTCTCTTATTGATTCTATATCTGGTGATGAGAGAAAATTTTGAGTTGTGACTGATAAAGGACATGGGAAGTCAAGTGTTTACCTTCCTTAGAAATGAAAGTTTGGGCCATCTCACCAAGATAAGCTGAAATACTAACTGAGAGTATGAGAAATAGAGAATGGGTGATGGAGATGAAGAAAACAATTGTATTCCCAGAATCAACTGTGAAGAAAAAGCTTGCTCCTCACAATCTCATTGATATTGCTTTTTCAGAGATCAGAACCAAACTTCATCTGGGATAGTAAGGCCATAGTGGATTTAATGTGGAATATAAGAAGTTCTGAATATGACAAAGGAAGCACAGTATCAAATGTATTTTTTTGGGGCCTCATTTTATGTCTGTTTTCTACTGCAACTGGTGAACAGCAGTGCAGGTCACAGGCCTAACTAAAGTGTGCACTGCTAGTCTCTCCCAATTTCTATCCCCAGGAATTTCTATATTTATGAGTACTATAGAACTGTAAATATAAAGGCAAAGTGAGAGATTTAAGGAAGTTCCTTTTTAGTGACTTTAATATTCACTGTGTAATAGAGGCTTAAAGAAATTGCATAGTGAATTTGAAGGGAGTGGTAAAAATTTAAACAGAATTATGAAGCATTCCTGAGGCCCCAGCTGAGGTTAGCAATCATGAATCAATAATGGTCTCAATTAGTAGTGTTAACCACTTACTTCTAACAAGACCTGGCAGGAACTATTAGCTCATTGACAAATTCACTCAGTTATTGACTCATTTATTTTCTAAAATATTTATTAAGAGCAACAATGTCAGGCGATAATGAATTCTTGCTTTATACAAAAAAAACAGCTGTGTAATGTGGTCGGTCAATTGGTATGTATGACTTGAAAGCAGTGTGGTCAGCTAAGGAAATTAAATACATATATGTAATTCTACATTAAAATATATGAATATTATGAAATATATGACTATACAGGGTGGGACAAAAGTTGGTTTGTACAGCTCATTGTATGGAAGACAATACAATAATTAACAAATTATAACATAAGAATAAACTCTGTTTCATGTAGTCACAATTACAAACCTACTTTTTCCTTGCCCTATATATGAATATAAATTTCATAAAACATACGATTATAACAAAATGCCAGAGAAATTCAGAGAGGTTAAAAATTATAAATGGAAAGCGCTTCTAAAAGTAAATGTTAACACTTTATTTACTTTACATTTTCAACATATCTTTTTTGTCTTTCGGATGGCTATGATCTGTTGCTTTTTCTTATATTTTAGCTCTTTCCTGCCAGTTGTTTTTCCATTTTGAATTTGCTCTTATCTTTTAAAACAGAAAAGAAATTGGTTTTTACCTACATTTTTCTTTTAGATATCAAACAGTAATGCATTGTAGGAAAAGATAAAGAAATATTTACTAGGAGCAAGACACCAAAATGCAGCATTTGTATATGCCAGTAAATGTGACCCTGGACATTCACCTCACTTAACCTAGTATGGGGATTTTGAACTAAGAGGTATCTAAATTTTTATAAATAAAAAAGAAATGACCCGGCTGGTGTGGCTCAGCGGTTGAGCACTGACCTATGAACTAAGAGATCACAGTTCAATTTCTGGTCAGAGCACATGCTCAGGTTGCAGGCTCCATCCCCAGTTTCAGGTATGCGGGATTCTCTCCCATCATTGATGTCTCTCTCTCTCTCTCTCTCTCTCTCTCTCTCTCTCTCTCTCACACACACACATACACACTTCCTCCCTGAAATTAATAAAAATGTATAAAAAATAAAAAAATGAACAAAAATTAAAGGCACCCTAAGACCAATATATTTACACACACTGCTAATTTCAAAAATGTATTCACAATGTAAATCATAAGAGGAAATAAAAACATTCAGCATAATCTGTGACATAATTGTGACAATATCATTTAAAAAATATAGAAGTGGATGAGGGCAAAATATGAATTAAAGATACAGACTCCACTGTTTGTTTATGTGCCTATACTATGTAATCTTTGTAAATTAAGTAAATTATATTTTATCATCCTACTTATTGTATCTATAAAATGAGGAAAATAATATTATCTTTCAAGAAGGACTGTTTGTTATGAGAACTATTCAAGGGAGAACCTTATCATGTTATGTGCTTCGACTCCACTCCGGCTGACAGCACCATAGAGTGCCATTTCTATTCTCCATAGAGTGCCATTTGGAAGTGTGGAAGAAAAACATTATTCTTGATTTTTAAAAATTGGGTACTGATCAGGTGCTATGTGAAACAAAACAGGACTAAATTATTAAAAACTACATAATGCTTTAGAGACCCCAGAATACTAATAACTCCATCCCATTTGTTTAGAATTCAGAGTGAAACTCGATAACCAAAAGGGACCAGCTGTATAAAAATATGGGTATTTAAATAATAAACCATATTAAAAATCAGAGTAGAAACGGTGCCTTAGGAAGGGTGGAAACAATTAGAACACGCTGTAAGAATGAGTCCTCACAAAGCATAAATGTATTATAGATCTCAGTAAGGATGCAGTAGTTTTTAATACTTAGGTTGATTAGTGGAAGGGAGACTAACGGTCGTGACACTGCATTTCCAATTACAGTTTTGGCTCTAGGAATAGGGATCTGTGAGCATCAAGAAGGCAAATTGGAGACAGTAAGTAAAATTTTTTCTGCCCTGGGTGTTGTTAATTTAAACATGTCTTTGTCCCTACTAATTAGCAGACCTAATATAGGACTATAATAAAATCAATCAATACTAAAGAGCTTATTTCTCAAATTATGGAAAGTATTGG
>NW_006300375.1:555324-564738 GCF_000327345.1 Myotis davidii
CTTTGTGTATATTATTTTCTCTGAAATTACAATATAACTTTCCTTTCTTTTATTCTGTTACTGACAAAAATAGTAGAAGAAGTGTGATAAAAGATGTTGAATTCACACAACACTTCACTCTCTCACAATTTTTTTTTAAGATAGGAAAGGGGAATTTATTCATGGAAGAAAAGTCATCTGTGAACCCTCTACCTGACTGAGTAAGTTTGATGTTAGCACTGTGGACTGGAACATGCCAGCCTCTCCATAGCAGGTGACAACAAACAGCACCGTGGATCCACTCAAGTAGTGTTTCAAGAACCCAGGGGGACCAGCAGGGGAGGCGGCCCTCCTCTGACAGCCACCTGTTTTGATAGTTTAAAGTATACTAGTTGTACATATGCATCTTTTAGCATAAGTCCGTGCTTAATTAATTTAAGCACAGGAAAGACTTTATAATTATTTATTTGCTAAACATAGACATCTATCCTTTGGGTCTTATCTGAGAAATACTTGTTAACATTTCCCCCTCTTATTTTATGAGTGGGCTTTTAATTATTAGTAAGTAGGTGGGACATCTTAACTCTATTACATTTTTGCTGACATTAGATAAATTATTTTATACTCCTACCCATCTCTCTTTCAGTTTGTTCCCAAGTAAAATGAGGATCTTATACATGAAAATGAGTGACTTTCATGTTTTGTCAGTCACAGATCCACACAGAGCAGCGGTTCTCAACCTGTGGGTCACGACCCCTTTGGGGGTCGAACGACCCTTTCACAGGGGTCGCCTAAGACCATCGGAAAACACATATATAATTACATATTGGTTTTGTGATTAATCACTGTGATTTAATTATGTTCAATTTGTAACAATGAAATTGGGGGTCACCACAACATGAGGAACTGCATTAAAGGGTCGCAGCATTAGGAAGGTTGAGAACCACTGACATAGAGATAACTCAAGGACTACTGTGAGTTAATGATAAAGAGCTTCAAGACCCAGTGGTCCTTCTTTAAACTGTGACTGCATTTACTCTTTTGGCATCCACTTTCATGGCTTTGAATAGCGTATATCTGTACAAACCTAATGCACTGATATTTCTAGCTCACACTTTTGTGTGAATCATGTGTCAAGATTTATTCCCCAGATTCACACATCTAGTTGTCTATTCACTTTGATGGCAGACAAGACCTCTCAAACTCTGTATGTCTAAAGCCAGTCTTGATCTCCACCCACAACACATCTACTTCATTTCAATATTTCTTAATAAGCTTCCTTATTTTGGTATTTTTAGGTGGTCAAGCCAGGAATTTCAGAGTTATCTTAACTTCTCTGCTTTTCTTACCCCCCCACAAATAATTCATCATAAATCTTCTTGTCTGCTTTTGAAAAATATTCATAATCTGTCTACTGGGTAATTGCCTGGTATGATTCCCCAATGTGGCTAACTTGCTAAAATTACTTTGATAGCTTTTATAGTGTAAGTCCTGAAGTTGGATTTTTCTTTTATTTATAACGCAAGTGCCGGACACAGCTTTGATTGCCTGCCCAGGCATCCACTTCAATTTTGGCTGTCTGGAATACACCTGTGGCCAGCCTCAGACTAGGTAAAGAGCCAGGCAGTACTGGCTCCCCACCAGCCCTCCTTGGTCCTAGTCTCCTTTGTTTTTGAGATCTTGGTTGGTTTCCATAACTGAACACTGGGGATAATCATTTGCTCCCTTTTCTCATGCTTTAAATTCTGGTGCTTATGTTTCAAATTCACCAATAAAGAATGAACCTGCAAGCTCTAGGTTCCCCATCCTTGACCCCAACAAAAGCAGAAGCTCAGGACCGTGGTTCTCCTTTTCTCTACCCACGAACTTGCTGTGTGCTTTTCAGGAACTGTGAGTAATAAACTTAATAAATCTTTTAAAATTATTATTGTTGAGGGTGTCTTGCAATCAAAAGAATTACAAGATCAGGTTAAGCCATAGCATTTGTTATCCATAAAGCTTATACTGGTGCAGAACAATTTCTTACTAAATTTCTATGCTGCAGGTTACTTTCAATACTCAGACAATTTGATGCTTTGTCTAAATCAGATAGTGTCACCCCAGTGCTTGAGCCCTTCTAATGGCTCCCCCTTTACATTCACTATAAAAGCTGATATCATACCATGTACAAACAGGCTCTACATAATTTCTCTGTCCTCGATTCCCACTACTCACCTCATGAATCTCTCTCTTCTTGACACACTGACCTCCTTGCTTGCAGGTCCTAGAGGCCTTTCCTGTGAAGAAAGGGGACACCAGACATCCACTCAGGTCCTTGACACACTGACCTCCTTGCTTGCAGGTCCCCTTTCTTCCTGTGAAGAAAGGGGACACCAGACATCCACTAGGTTAAATCCCTTTGTCTTCTTTGTGACAGTGCTCACTACCCCACTTCTCAATGGAGTAACACACCTGTTTACATCTGCAAAACCTCAAGCACCGCTTTCTCTCACACCTCTGTTTCCATGCCCCTAATTTACATGACACTTATTACCTTCTACAGTAAACAAATTTCTTACTTACATGCCTACTGTTTCATATTTCTCTCATTCTCCTGAAATACAAGCTCTATAAAGCCAGGTGTTATAACTTTCTTTTTTTTTAAATATATTTTATTGATTTTTTACAGAGAGGAAGGGAGAGAGATAGAGAGTTAGAAACATCGATGAGAGAGAAACATCGATCAGCCACCTCCTGCACATCTCCTCCTGGCATAGATATACACATAGTTTATAAATGTCTGACATGTCAAGAAGAAATGGATAAAGAGTGGTACATTCTATTGGAAAGTTGATTCTGTGTTTCTTTCATCACCAAGTATTATTGATAAAACTGCAGTGTATATTGTGTCATTGACAAAATTCCTGGTTAGGCCTTAATGTCTTTATTTGGGGGCATGAGGCTTTCCATTTCATGGTTACAAATTGGATTTGGAAGGCAACTAATTTAACATTTGCTTCCAGCATGAACAAATAACTCTGATGAAATCAAATGTCTCACAGATAAAACTAAATGTTGAAACATAACAACCCAAAACAACATCAGCAACAAAAAAAATAGGCAGGATACTAGTACATGAAGAGTAAACAAACAGAGGAAAGGAGTCAACATTTGAAGGAGTGAATGTCATCAGATGTCTCCCCTTTTTCTGTATATTTAATCCTGAAGGATTTAAGTGATATTGATAATGGGGTAGTTTGAAGTCCAAGTGTGTCTAAGTGACAGATTAAATCCTGTGCTTAAAAGAACTCAGTCAAGCACATGTGTTGGAAAATAAGGTGAAAATTGTCAGGAATGAACTTTAACTAAATGCCTGATTAACCCTAACCCAGAAATAAATAAGATAGATTCCAAGCAGCCTCACTAAAGTAAAAATTACTGATTTGAAATTTGGCTTATCAGACAGTTTTAACTGTGGATTTTAGCCAAATTAATGGCATGCTATTTGAAAAGGAAAATTTTTTAGGGGAATATTACAGAGTCCAGATATTATTCAACATATCACTCAAAATGTCTGGGAATATATTACAAAATGACTTTAACATATAAACCAAACAAAAACAAAATAGACTTTTTCTAAGAGAAAGAATAATCAACAGTCATTATCCAAGATAACAAACATATCAGAATTAGTAAACAAAAAATTAAACTATTATAACTATGCTTAAGACACTGATACAAATATGTTCAAATTAACAAAAAGGAAAATTTCAGCAGGGAAATATAAACTTTAAAAAAAGAACCAAATAACTTTTCTAAAAATGAAAAGCACATTATCCTATATAATAAAGAGGTAATATGCAAACTGACCATCATGCCCTCGCACAAGATGGTTGCCTCCATGTGGTCGAAGATGGCCGCCCCCCTGTGGTCACAAGATCACTGGCAGAGGAGGGCAGTTAGGGGCGACCAGGCTGGTATGGGAGGGCAGTTAGGAGCGACCAGGCAGGTAGGGGAGGGCAGTTGGGGGCGACAGGGCTGTCAGGGGAGGGCAGTTGGGGGCAATAGGGCTGGCAGGGGAGGATTTAGGGGGTGATCAGGCTGCCCCGCCTAATCCAGCCAGAGTCCCCCAGTCCCCCTCAGCCCTGCCTCACCCAGTCCCTGCAGCATCCAGCCAGAGTCCCCCAGTCCCCTCAGTCCTGCAGGGGAGGGCAGTTGGAGGCAACTGGGCTGTCAGGGGAGGGCAGTTGGGGGCAGGGAAGCCATTAGGCATCGATCAGGTTGGCAGGGGAGTGGTTAGGGGGCAATCAGGCAGCCAGGCAGGTGAGTAGTTGGGAGCCAGCAGTCCCGGATTGTGAGAGGGATATCCGACTGCCAGTTTAGGCCTGATCCTGTGGGGTCCCAGGTTGGAGAGGGTGCAGGCTGGGCTGAGGGACACCTCCCCCTCTGTGCACAGGCCTCTAGTCTGAAATAAAAATTCAGTAAATGGGCTTAGGAGAATGGATATGACAGAGGAAAATTTGGTGAATTTGAAGGTAAATCAATATAAATCATGTAATTTGAAGAAGAGATTTTTTTTAGATGATAAAAAAACAAAAACAATGATAGACTCTGGAACCATGATGTGCTTAAATAAGTGAATGGATAAATAAACTGTGGTACATCAAGACAATGGAATATTATTCAGTGATAAAAAGAAATAAACTATCATTAATATGCATGTAAGTTTTCTCTAAGGCATAGAGAAAACTTACATGCATATTAATAAGTGAAAGAAGCCAATATGAAAAGGCTACATACTACATGATTTCAACATAAGGCATTCCAGAAAATGTAAGACTATGGGGGCAATTTGAAAAAACTAGTGGTTGCAGGGGAGAAAGAAGGGAAAGATAAATAGGCAGAACACAGAGGATTTTTAAGGCAGTGGAAATACTTTTGTGTATTGTAATGATTAACATATGTGATTATGCTCTGTCCAAACCCATAACATGTAAGGCACCAAGAGTGAACCCTAAGGTAAACTATGTACTTTGGTTGATTATGATATGTCAATGTAGGTTCATTCTTGGTTAAAAATAAAAAGTTCCATTTTGGTGAGTGATATTGATAATGAGGGAGGCAATACATGTGTGAAGGCAAGGAATATATGGAAAAACTCTGTATTTTCCTCTCAATTTTGTTTTAACCCTAAAATTTCTTTTAAAAAATAAACTCAAAAAAAGAAATGAATGATGAAAATATCTAATTGGAGGAATAACCAGTTTTTATTTGCAAAACAGTAGTGATTCAGTTACACAACAAGGCAGAGAAGTGAAACTCTGCTGAGTATAAACCTCAACTTTAAGGGGAATAAAATCTCTTCCATTTATTTAATACAGGTGGTTAGTATTGAAATTAGGAAATCTCTTCTGATAGTACTATATGTCCTTTTCTTTAAGTCCTAATTTATAATGGTATTTTAAACTTTTATATTGTGTGTGTGTGTGTGTGTGTGTGTGTGTGTGTGTGTGTGTTGAGGGGATTCATAAAGCAATGTGTAGTTTTGTTTTTATTTTTTCCTCTTAATTTTTTCTTTATGGATTAAGGTATTACATATGTGTTTTTATCCCCTCATTCCTCCCCCTCCCCCACCCCTCTCATGCCCTCACACCCCTGGTGTCTGGGTCCATTGGTTAGGCTTATATGCATGCATACAAGTCCTTTGGTTGATCTTTCCCCCTTACCCCACCCTCCCCTACTTTCCCTCTGAGGTTTGACAGTCTGATCGATGCTTCTCTGTCTCTGGATCTGCTTTTGTTCATCAGTTCATATTGTTCATTATATTCCACAAATGAGTGAGATCATGTGATATTTATCTTGCTCTTTTATTTTAGGCAGTAGATGGGATGGTAATAATAGGAGAGATTGCAAGACATCAACTTAATCACCAGCAGTAACTTTCATATGTAACTCCTCTATGAAACTATGGGGAATTTTAAACTTTCTAATTATTAGTAGGTAGAAATAGTCATAAAAACAAAATGTGCTACAATGATGTATATTTTCTTTTTAAAAGGATATTGACAAGAAGATATGTTTGAAGAAGCAGAATGTTAAAATTAGCTACTGTATTTTCATTGTGATGAGTTATATATACATGAATGGTTGAATTTCATGGGTTTATTATATTTTTAAAAATATTTCTATTTAAAACATGTCCAAAATATAATTTTTCCTTACCACTTCTTTGTGTAGAAAATAAATTATATATATCAGCTATTATTTTCTTTAGAAAGACAACAAAAAATTACTTTGAATATGAGATATGCCTGGATTCTGATGTTTGCATTTTGACAGCATACTCCAGAGACATTATATTTTATGATGTAAATATTGTATTATAGGATTTATAATAGCAGCTTCATTCTTTATGCCTGTAAGCTTGTTTTTTTCGGGGGTGTGGAAAATTGAATTCATAACTGTGTGCACTACTTTAATCCTCACCCAAGGATATTTTTCCATTGATTTTTAGAGAGGTTGGAAGAGAGAGGGAAAGACAGAGAGAAAGATCGATGTGAGAGAAACACATCGATTGGTTGCCTCCTGTAAGAGCCTCAATCGCGGCCTGGGAAGGGGAGGAGCCTTCCACTGAGTTATGTGCCCTTGATTGGAATCGAACCCAGGACCCTTCAGTCCTCAGGCCGAGGCTCTATCCACTGAGCAAAACAGCCAGGGCTGAGTACACTACTTTAGAGGAAAACATTGAAGGGGAGAATCAGAGTTGGAGTAATTGTGAAAACAATCTTCCTATTTGAAAAGAGTTCAATGTTTCTCTTTTGATCATAAGTCAGTACAGATAGTAAATCTTACTATATTCAGCAAATATAGTAATCTTGCTAAAGAGCATAGTAGAGTTTGTGCTAAATCTTATTTTTAGAAAAGCTATCTACACTTTTATGCTGATAGTGTTTTAAAACAATAAACTTTATCCTATCAGTGTCCATACTATTAGAAGGGAAATAAAGCATTAAAAAACGCAATTCAGTACTTAGCACAGAGGATGGAAACTGCTGGCCTTGTGAGTGTACTTTGCTGATATATGTTTTTAAAGGCATTACATTGCTGCCCCAAAAGAATCAGTTCCACTTGGTGAGCATTCTGCCTTGCAGGTAAAAGCAGTGCCAGCATTCACATAAATGACGGGGTTGTGGGTATTCTAGTCTAAACACTAAAGCAGGGCTCAAAGCCCAAAAGATTTATTTTTCCTGTTAGGGATGTTTGTAATTTACTCTCAGAATGCAAAGCTTTAGGTGATTGTTTTCTTAAAAATATAGCAAAAATATAAATAGCTCAATGACATGTAAAAATGTTAAATCAAGTATAAGTGAACGTTTCTGTCCTAGGAATTAGTAAGAAGTATAGTTGTTACGACAACAAAGAGAGAATCATCAAAAAACTAATGGCATACTTGCTCCAAGTAATCAGGTATTAGTATACCTAGGAATAATAGTGAATATTAAGAGAATGTACATTTTTTTAATATAGGGATTAGCTAGTCTTTTTTTCTTACTTTACAGGCTATGAAACTTTGCTTCCTTAATAATTGCCACAATCTTGGGAAATTGGTCTGCAGGGTCATCTCAAATTTCTAAGTTGACTGAAGACGCATCTTCCAATTTTAAATGACATATAAAAAATGTTAAATCAAGTATAAATGAATGTTTCTGGCCTAGGAATTCGTAAGAAGTATAGTTGTTACAACAACAAAGAGAGAATCATCAAAAAACTAATGGCATACTTGCTCCAAGTAATCAGGTATTAGTATACCTAGGAATAATAGTGAATATTAAGAGAATGTACATTTTTTTAATATAGGGATGGCAGAAGATAGTAGAAAATGCTGGCAAAACAATGTACTTATAAATTTCAACACATAAATAACAATATATACCGTACAGAGCTGACCAGAAGAAGGAATTGAAAACCTGTATAGTCTAATACCGCCTGAAGAAATTGAATCTATTGTTAAAAAATTTGCCAACTAAAACCCTAGCCTCATGTTTCCTACGAACAAATTCTTCTAAAATTTAAGGAGGAAATAAAAGATTTGCCACATATTTTCCTCGTAATTAAAAGGAGGGCTTTTAACTCCTTTTATGAGGGAGCCATTATGAAAGGAACATCCTAATTCCTGGATTAAAGAGTTAAAAATTGGATGGCCTTGTGAACTATGCCCTTTAAGACTGTCTTTAACTTCACCAGCAAATGATATATAGCCCAAATCTAGCTCTGATTACCCAAAATTTAATTGAGAATTAATTATTCTATTTTTATTTGTTTCTTACTGACAAATTTTCTAGTAGGAGACAGAAATATTCTTATCTTGCATGGTGCACAAAAGTAAAATAATAAACAACTGGAAAAGTCCATTTTCAGTTAATTTAAGAGAAGAAAAGAATTCACCAATTAAAAAAAGTTTTACAAGTTTCCCAAAGCAGCCTCAGAGTGAGACACTATGGAAAGTCATGTAGAGATAATGTGCTTAGGGAACAAATTAGGACCACAGTGGCAGTAGATAGTAGAAAATGATGGCAAAAAAAATGTACTTATAAATTTCAACACATAAATAACAGTATATACCGTACAGAGCTGACCAGAAGAAGAAATTGAAAACCTGTATAGTCTAATACCGCCTGAAGAAATTGAATCTATTGTTAAAAAATTTGCCAACTAAAACCCTAGCCTCATGTTTCCTACGAACAAATTCTTCTAAAATTTAAGGAGGAAATCAAAGACTTGCCACATATTTTCCTGGTAATTAAAAGGAGGGCTTTTAACTCCTTTTATGAGGGAGCCATTATGAAAGGAACATCCTAATTCCTGGATTAAAGAGTTAAAAATTGGATGGCCTTGTGAACTATGCCCTTTAAGACTGTCTTTAACTTCACCAGCAAATGATATATAGCCCAAATCTAGCTCTGATTACCCAAAATTTAATTGAGAATTAATTATTCTATTTTTATTTGTTTCTTACTGACAAATTTTCTTCCATCATTTACAATCAAAACTAAACAAACTGGGATTTGCCAAATATCAGAAAACATAATGCCAAATTAGGTTTATCGTTGTCACTGGATATATATATATATTTTTTTTTATAAGCTTTGTCGAAACAAAGCCACCAAAAATTTTGGTTGCCTCCCCCGCAAAAAAATTGGGAGAGAGATCCCTGGATATTTTTAAACTCGGCATCTTGTCAGGGTCTATACTATGAATAAATAATGTCAAAAGAAAAGGATGTGAACTAGAGAATGCAAAAAGGTAGATTCAGCTAACAGTGTGATGAAATTAGTTTATTTTCCGTTCATGTGTCTAGCTAGTATAAAGCAACAGCAGGTATGGGGAAATTAAAAAATGATAGATACTCGAGATGAAGATTAGGGATAATGAGAGTATCAAGTGCAAGGTATTACA
>NW_006300375.1:564917-575896 GCF_000327345.1 Myotis davidii
AAACGTCGATGAGAGAGAAACATTGACCAGCTGCCTCCTGCACACCTCCTACTGGGGATGTGCCCACAGCCAAGGTACATGCCCTTGACTGGAATCGAACCTGGGACCCTGCGTCCTCGGGCCGACGCTCTATCCATTGAGCCAGACTGGTTGGGGCGTATCCGGACATTTAAATGAATTTCAAAAAAAAAAAACAAAAAAAAAACAAGTGACTAAACCCAGATTACGTAGGGCTGATGATCTAAGAAGCACCTTTCATTTTCTCTTAACACCTGCTCAACAAGTTAACTGCCATTTTGACTTTTGACACCATAGATTACTTTTGCCTATTTTTGAAAATTGTCAAACATAAAGCATTTTGTACCTGACTTCATTTGTTCAATATTATGTTTGCGAAGTACATTCAAGTTCGTTACCGTAATTTGTCTTCAGTGGTTTTCATGGCTTTGAGCTTGAAGAGAGATGTGGCATGCAGAAGGCGAGAGGCAGGGAGAGGAAGAAGGCAAGGGATGTAAATAAAGGCCTTGAATGTGGAGGGAAGACTCAGCAATCACCTGCCTGAGCTCAGGACAAAGAGGAGATGAAACCAGGTAAGTCTCTGTGGACACCGGGCCCTGATCTTAGTGCCGATTCCTCTAATCACTTTAATTTACTTTTTAAATCATCTAAAAATATAGATGAAATTTCAGGGAAAAAGATCAAGTTACTTAGTTGTCTGATACTAAGGCTGCTGCTTTTGCAGATTACAGGCTCAGTTAAAAAAAAAGAAATGTAAAAAGATTACATTCTTGCATACTTGTTTCTTAATATAGCTTATAATTATGAATATCATACATCACCTTCCAAAATGGGAACAGTATCCATATTTACATACATTCATCACTGAGAGTTGTACTCTTTAATTCTTTAAAAGATATGTATTATAAATGTAAGACACATCTGCCCTGAGGAAACTCAGTGAGGAAGAGAGATGAGAGAAAATACAGCAAAGAGATAAAGAAAAATAGGTGGGAATGTAAACTGGTATAGCCACTATGAAAACAGTATAGAGGTTTCTCAAAAATTTAAGAATAGAGTTTCCATATGCCCCAGCAATCCCTCTTATGGGTATCTACCCGAAAAATTTAGAAAGATTTATTCACAAAAATATGTGCACCCTATGTTCATTGCAACATTATTCACAGTGGCCAAGAGATGGAAATAAAGGAAGTGTCCGTCGAATGATGATTGGATAGAGAAGATGTGGTACATATATACAGTGGAACACTACTGTAAGAAAATATGAAATACTACCATTTATGACAACATGGATGGACCTTGAGAATATCATGCTAAGTGAAATAGTCAGAAAAAATTTAGAATCATACGGTTTTACTCATATGTGCGATATAAAACTGAAACTAACAAATGAATCCTTCAAATGACAATTGGATAGAGAAGATGTGGTACATATATACAGTGGAACACTACTGTAAGAAAATATGAAATACTACCATTTATGACAACATGGATGGACCTTGAGAATATCATGCTAAGTGAAATAGTCAGAAAAAATTTAGAATCATACGGTTTTACTCATATGTGCGATATAAAACTGAAACTAACAAATGAACAAAAAGGTAAAATAAACAAATATTCATAGACACAGGCAATAGTATGATGATTACCAGAAGGATTGGGGATAGTGAAGAATAAAGGGGGCCAAATATCTGGTGATGGCAGATAAACTGATTTTGGGTGGTAATCACACAATAAAATATATCAAGTATCACAGAAATGTACACTTGGAACCTATATAGTCTTACTCACCAATGTCACTCAAATAAATTTAATTTTTAAAAAAGGTCAAGTTGGAGGAAATCTGCACATCTAGATGATGGGTTTGATTTGAGATTCAGAAACGTTGCAGCTTTGAGATATGCCTTGAAACTGTGACATATTTCCTGCTTGTTCAATAGACAATGGGACTGAAGCAAGCTTGCATGATTTAAGGTAGAAGCAAAGTGAACTGGCAAATGCTACATATTTTGTCACTCACACAAAAAGATTCATGCTCTAAGCCAGGGATAGGCTAGGTTTTACATAGTAGTGCCTGTTCCTACTCTTTCCTGCCCTCCCCGCCCCCAAAAACAACCCTCTCTAATCTGATACCACATACTGCTAATACCAAGGGAAACCTAGTTTGGGAGAAAGCAGCTTTTCCTGTTTAAAAAACCGTTGCTTTACCCTGTTAATTTAACAAGTAAAGGAATGACTGTGCCAATGAGCTTTCTCCTTCAGTGCAAAAAATAAAAATAAATAAATAAAAGGGGGGAGGCCTTAAAAAAGGAAGTAACATTATGTAATTTCAGATATTTAAATGTATATTATTTATATCCTAAGTTTTATTCTTCCAAAAGGAACTCCTTATGTATTCTGGATGACCCTGAGGCTGCCACTATGGACACCCCTCTCCTGAAGAACACCTTCTTAGAGAAGGGAAATAAATAGCTGTGTTCCTCTACAGCTCCAAGGGGAGAGGGAGCAGGAGGAAAGGTTGGCAACAGAAGTTACAGAAAAGGCAGGAATATGGGAATTTTATCACAGTATCATAGACCTACAAATAAAGGTCAGGTGACAAAGACTTGTCATCCTATATAATCCTATATAATAAAAGCATAATATGCAAATTGACCAAACAGCAGAATGACCAGTCAGCGGGGGGTGGGACTGGCGAGCAGGTGGCGCCAGGCCAGCCAAGGCGCGTGCCAGCGGGCAGACGGAGGGAACGGTGATGGGGGGACGGGAGGCAAAAGTGACCAGTGGCGGCAGAGAGGTGATTGGGCGGCCCTCCTGGTCTCCTCCCGCAGAGGGATGCCAGACTGTGGCCGCCTAAGCTGTCAGTAGGACATCCCCTGAGGACTCTAGGACTGTGAGAGGGTGCAGGCCAGGCTGAGGGACCACCCTGAAAATTCATGCACTGGGCCTCTAGTTCAGAAAGAAAAGCAAATAATGTATTGAATTGAGGAGTAAGGTTCTTTGTGGATTTTTTAAAATTAAGCATGTCATGCTATGCCTTCTTTTAGGGAAGACATTAGCCATGCCATAAAGTTCCAATATTGGAACATATAGTCACTGAATTTGGGGAACACGTGATAGTGCAAATTCATATTTGCTCATTCTAAGAAACTCAAGAAATTTAAAAAAACACAGAAAACTATCATTTTTATTTCAAAATGAGTACTTTTTTACTTACTATAAGAATCTATGATCAGATTTTTAATGTCCTGAATATGTTTTTATCATTCTTAGAAATAAGAAAACATAGTTTTTGAATTCAGAATAATGAAGCTGAAAAATGATATCAGAGAAAGAACCCATCCATAAATTTGAGAACATTTCAGTCAGTTATTATTAAATTTGGCAAAAGTTGTTAAGATGACAGGCATCAGAACACTGTTACAAATTATTTGGACTAAGAACAGAAAATCCAAAATGCTAACAAGGACCTTTTTTTAAAAAGTCCATAATTATAACAATAATTTGACAACTGTCATTTGGTATTATTTATATGAAAGCATTTGAAATGATAATGTCTGCCAAATAGTGTAACTGAAGAGGCAGAAAGAAAGGAATATTAAAAAAAAAACAAAAAACAAACTCTGAGGTAAATAAAGGAAAAAGATAATTGTTATATTTTCTTTTACAGTATTTATTTTCAGTATATTCCATTTAAAAAAGAATATTAGGAGTTTATAAATAATTAGGAAATTAGTCTATCTATATTAGCTTATAATATTTTGAATCATTTAATTTAAAAGTACTATTTCTAGCCCTAACCAGTTTGGCTCAGTGGATAGAGCATCAACCTGCGGACTCAAGGGTCCCAGGTTTGATTCCGGTCAAGGGCATGTACTTTGGTTGCGGGCACATCCCCAGTAGGGGGTGTGCAAGAGGCAGCTGATCGATGTTTCTCTCTCATTGATGTTTCTAACTCTCTACCCCTCTCCCCTTCTTTCTGTAAAAAAATCAATAAAATATTTTTTTAAAAAAATAATAAAAATAAATAAAAGTACTATTTCTAGCCCTCGCTGGTGTTGCTCAGTTGGTTGGCATTGTCCCATGTACCCAAAGGTCACTGTTTCAATTCCTGGTCAGGGCAGATGCCCAGGTTATGGGGCACCATCCCCCATCAGGGTGTCTGGGGGAGGCAGCCAATAGATGTATCTCTCTCTCTTCCCCTCTCTTTTCCTCTCTCTAAAATCAATAGAAATAAATTTAAATAATGTATTTAAAAATACTATTTCTAGGTGGCAGAATTTATCTCTTATCTTTATTTTTCCCATTGTTAGATTAAAAAAACAACAATGTGAACAAAATTTGATAGAGCTTCCAATGAATAACTTCTACAGTTGCCTTTGTTCTCCACATTGAGCAGTCAATAAAATTAAGCACTGATTACATCAGTGTTTGCTGATTATAATTTCTGAAACTTACTGTTGACAATAACAAATTATATTAGGAGATTACTATTTTCTGTAAGTACCTTAAGAATACAAAAACCATTAGCAGTGTTTGGTTTAAATATTGATAATTATATTTAAAATTAAAAAAAAACACCAAGAGATAGCTATGCTGGAATTTAGAGTGAGTTTTTCATTATCAAACCCATGATGACTTCATAGTATTTTAGAGTAAGTTGGTTATTCTTATTTCTAGTCAATGGCCAATTATGTTCCTCACTACTCTTTGTTGTCAGTTATGCCTAAATAGACATACATATACTGTAATTATCAGATTTTAGGAGTTTTTGCATTAATTTCAGGTGAAATTATATATATATATATACTTTACTGTAAGAGTTTAGATAACTATGTTATAAATCTTGGGCCACCTACAGAACTTATATGAAATTACCCCAAGACATTAATAACATTTTAAAAATTACATAAATTAGAAATTCTCCAGTGTTCATTAAGTCTCCATTAGACAATGTGCTGTTTCACACTATAAAAAATTAAAAACATATGATATAATCTAACTGTATTACTTGTTTTTAAGTTTATATCTAACAAAACTGAACACTATGATTAATTATTTTTAAATAATATTAAGTGGAAACAAAACCTTGATTCACTCACTTTAAAAGTGAAAATGCCAAATAACACATCAATTTAATTATTTTTTTACCACATAAAAAAAATGACAGCAATAGAGAGAACTATGAAGTAAGTAAAAAATAATAATCTGGATTGGTTCATCTTTTCTAAGTATGTCCTTAACACAAAGTTGTGCTGAAGTTTAATTGAAGATGACAAATGCTTGCCTCTGACAAAGGCATTCCTTTTACTTATTATAATGGTAATGAATTAAAAGTTTCATTTATGAATAAAAGCACCAGCATGTCTAGATAAAGGAAGGATTATTAAAATCATCTTTCCTTAGTACTTGGTCTTGTAACCATTCAATCAGTGTAATTTTTAGTTATTAAGTAGCTTCATTGTAAAATAATAACCACTTTTTAAAATCCTTTGTATTATCTGAAATGCAATTTTAGAGAGAAAAAGATAGATAGTAGCTACACTTTTTAAGACAAACCTTATCTTCTGTTCCCAAAATAGTTTGGAAAACTGGAATAAAGTAGTTTTTATAAAGTAATTTATTTGAGATATTTAGTACAAAGTACACACAAGGAATCTGAAATACCTTCAAAACTAATTTAAAATTTTAGAAATAATTTAGACTTTATATAGTAAGCACATAATTAAAAGTAATTATTTGTGTTAGACAAAGTAAACTCATTATGAATATTATTTTCAATAGTCTTTTAGGGCATGTTTAATATTCCTTGAGAAAACTAAAATATTTTCCACCACAAATGGTCAACCTTTAGTTGGTACTTAAACTATCTTATCATAAGTATTTTAAAATGACACAGTAAATGTGTCCCTAAACTTTGATCAGAGTAGCTCTGGGGTCAGTTTACAACCATATTAATAAAATAAGTGGGGGACAAACTTATAGGAATTTTTTTTCTTTCATTTTAAAAATACTTTTAGAATGCAGTTTACCATCATAACACACATATATGTTTTTTAAAAATGTAAAGATTCAAATATGACTAAATTGATAGCAACTTTATCATTTCTCCAAACTGGGAACAACTCAGACGTGCCTGAACTAAAGGGTAAACAAGGTAAGGCACACTATGGAATGAAATGTTGCTTGAACAACCAAAAGGGACAAACTGTTGATACCTGCAACCATGTGGGTGAATCTGAAAAGCATGTGTTTAAGTGTAAGATTCATGTTGTGTGATTTCATTTATATGACACTCTGGGAAAGGCAAAGTTAGGAAGGAATACAGATTAGTGATTGGCAAGTGTTGAGGGGGTAAGAGTAGAGTCATTGGTAGCATGATAGTATAGGGGACTTCAGTGTTCTGCAAAAAACTATGCCCATGGTTCTGTGACTCTATGCATTTGTTAAAACTGATAAGAATGTGCCACAAACAACTGTTTTACTCTATCATAGTTCTTTTTAATTCACTAGCATATGGGGGAGAGATAGAGTGTAGACTGTGACAAGTGAGCCTATTTTTCAGTGAATCAGATACTAAATTGAGTACTATGGGAAAGAAAGAAGCTGGCCTGTGCAACTTGAGAAAACAGTATTTTGATTGGATACTGTGAAGCTAAGGGCAAAACAAACAAACAAATGAACAAAAAAACCTGAACAAAAATGTTGTACTCCAGTTGGTAAATTTGTTTCAGACAGGGGTATGGTTTAGGAATTTTGAAACTATTTTATTAGCAAAATAAGGTAGAAAATGGATATAGACAAGGAGAGAGACAGTTTTCTTACTGTAGGAAAAGAACTTACAAATAAGGAAAAGAAAGAAGGCTGGAATGAACACTGGATAGAGGTGTTAGTACAGACTCAGGCATATATTGTTAAAATATATGTACTGACATAGAAATAAATATTAGTAACTTTGAGTATGCATGTATGAATGAGCATATATATTCCTTAGATCTATCCACTATCAGGCAAGAAGCGGTGACACTCAGATAGCAACGAGCATACTAGTTCTCAGATCTCAGTTTCTAAATACCATACTGCAATAAAAGGGTTCTAGAACTAGAGCAAGAAAAGTATAAACAGGGCCTGGAAACTCTTGTGGTGCTGGAAAGCGAGAAAGTGGAGGAAAAAAAGAGGGGGGCAGGGGAGGGATGAGTAGGTTGGTGAAATCATGCTTAAAGGGCACAGGCATTAAATGTCTCCATAAAGGTGAGGGGAAAAAGAGTTCCCAATATTTAAAGTTGGAGCAGCTTGAGCAACAAAATAAGTAGCAATAGTTTTGGATGACAATCCCAAAATAAGGTAAATGTCCATGAATCCATACCAATTTTAAAAAGTATTGAAGGCAGAAATAAATGGGGGATATATAATAACTTCTCCTTATATGCCAATGTATTTCATTGACTAAATGTAGAAGGGATGAAGGGTATAGAAAATCACCATTAGAACCATAGTACTGGATGTGAAATATGTGGGTGAAATTTTAAGCAGAAACAGGTTTTTTGCATAATCTCAAAGTATCTCCCTCAAAATATTTGGTCATTACAAAGGGAAGAACAATTGGGGAACCATGGGAGACACCCATTTTAGTCATGTGGTCACAGTTAATATGACCAGGAATGAATGTTGGTATTATACCCCCTAATATGTATTGAGAAGGGCATATAACCTCTCTGTTATTCTTCCTTATAATGCATGACCTCACTCTAACCTTGAAAAAAACCAACAAGTTTCAAATACAGATTGAGATACAGTCTACAAAATATCTTACCAGTTATCTTCAAGAGTCAAGAAAATGAAAAAGAAGACAGTCATAGGTTAGATTTAGCCAAGAGGAAATGACAACAAAGTGTATAATGGAATACTGAATTGAATCCTGTAAAAGAAAAAGGACCTTCGTGGACAAACTGTTAAAATCTAAATAACTTCTGTGATTTAATTAATATTAGTGTACCAAAGTTAATTATTTGGTTATAAGAAATATCCTACTGTTATATAAAATGCTAGCTCAATGCAGGGCATACGGGAAATCTCTACACTTTTTTGTAACTTATGTAAATCTAAAAGTAGATCAAAATAAAATGTTTAAACCTGCTATTAATTCACATGAATGCACTTGTTTTTGTCTGACATATTATAATTTTTAAAAAAAATGTTTTGGATTTTACTTTTTATTTATGCTTTGCCATTTCTGAACAGCATTTTTAAAAGGTCCAGAATAAATTGGAATAGGAACTGTTCCCCTTTCCATTGTAGTTATAGTCTTTGTCAACATAACATATTACTGTGGTTCCACTTTCCTCTCTTATTGATAATGTTGTCATGAAAAGAGAACACCTGAAGTCTAATGTGTCAAATTCCCCAAATGCTTCATATTTGAAAGATTAAACATTAAGGATTGTGCTTCTTTGACCTTCTCAGTATTCAAGATGCTGTTGGATGACATTTGCATTCCAGTTGATTACATTCTACTAAGCCTGACATTTTTATAGGGGTAGGAAATAAAAAAGTATTTTGGATATTAATTGCAGCTGTTGCCAAATTGTGTTATGCGATCTCTGGTTTTCTATAAGTTTGGCAGATCTGGAGCTTTAACAACATGGTTATAAAGATTAAAATACTTAGTAAATAGTTTTATCAAGCACTAGTGTTAATATTTGGACCTCAGATGTACCACAGATATATAAATTCTTATATACATTTAACGTAATTTAGTCATTACAAGTTATTAAAGTATTGGTGTAGCTTGGATACCATCTGCAATGTATGCCAGAATGTTTGGTGTCAAAATAGGTGCTTAGTCAGATACTTTGTATTTTACCAACTCTCCATGCATTTCTGAGAAAAAGTACACTTACACATACTGACAAACAATATTTATTACAACAAGCTCAGTTGAGATGTATCATAGTTAGAGAAAAATGTGAAGTGCCTAGGGCTCATTTTGTATCACACTGGATCCCAGAATCAATCCCAGTGAGATGCAAACTGAAATCCATTTTTTAAAATTCAGATTATTTTTAGAGCAGTTTTAAGCTTATAAAAAAAAATTGAGGAGAGAGCACAGCAATTTCCTACATAAATCTTGCCCCAACATTCACAGCCTCCCCCTATTACCAATCTTCCCCACCAAAGTGGTCTCATTTATTACCAAGAATAATTACATCGACACCTCATGATCACCTAAAGTTCATGGTTTATATGACTTTTCACTCTTGTACATCCTATGGATTTAGACAAATATATACCTACTAGAGGCCCTATGCATGAAATTCGTGCAAGAGTAGCCCTTCCTTGCCCCGGCTGCTGGCTTCCCTCTGGCACCTGGGATCTGGGCTTCCCTTTGGCCTCCAGCAGGCACCTGGGACCTGCCTTCCATCGAAGCCCTGGCTTCCTCCAGAAGGTCATCCAGTCTAATTAGCATATTACACTTTTATTATTATAGATGTATCCATCATTGTGGCACCACACAGAGTATTTTTACTGACCTAAAAATTCTTTGTGCTCTGCCTATTCATCCCTTCCTCTACCCAACCATGGGCAATCACTGATTTTTTTTTTATTGTTTGCACAGTTTTTCCTTTTCCAGAATCTCATATAGTTGGAATATAAGTTTTGTTTCACTTAGTGATATGCATTTAAGTTTCCTCTATATCATTTTATGGCTTTATAGCTCATATCTTTATAGTACTTAATAATATTCTTTTGTTTGGAATAATATTCAGTAGTTTATCCATTCACCTACTGGATGTCATCTTTATTACTACCACATTTCAGTAATTATGAAGAGTTGCTGTAAATATTCATGTGTAAGTTTTTGTGTGGACATACATTTCAGCTCCTTTGAAGTCCATACAAGGAGCACTATCACTGGATCTTATGGTCAGAGTATGTTTAATTTTGTAAAAAAATGCCCTCTTCCTTATCTTATTTGAACTAATAGCAGTATTTAAAACAGTGTATCACTCCTTTAAAATCGAAGTACTTCCTTCACTTGATTTCTAAGACACCACATGCTTTTCTTTATGGTCTTCCCTTTAACTGTAGAGTGTCCTAGGGCTTCATACTTGCACATCTTCTCCATCTAAATTCTCTCTCTGGACCCTGGCTTTCTATGCTGATATCCAGTATCATGTTGAACAAACTCCTTGAAAAATCCATTTGGAAGTTTATTAAGTATCTCTAATATGTATTCCAAACTGGACACCTCCACTTCCTCCTACAATGTGCTCCACTTGAGATTCTCCTCATTGTCAGAATGTCAACTCCACCTACTAGTAACTAAAGCTAACAACTTTGGCATCATTCTTGTCAATTTCTTTTCTCACTCACCCATCTAATTAGTTATTCTGTTCTGGCATCGGTCCATCTGCCTTCTGTGGTCAAAAGAATAGCAGCCAGGATGAACTTGTAAAATACAGATCAGATCATGCCTACCTTCTGTGCAAAACTCCGTTTCTTTCCATCTCACTCAGGGTAAACCCACTATCCTTACAACAACCTTCACAGCCCCAGGGGGTGACATCTCTGTCCTGACCTTTACTATCCTCCCTCACATGCTGTCCACTCCAGCAATTCTGCGTTCCTGGTGGTTCTCTTGATAGCCCACATCCTGCCACAAATAGCACTTCTGCCCTTGCTGTTCCCTCCAATTGCTGCATGATTTTCTCCTTTACTTCCATCTGGTCTTTTTGTAGGTACCATCCCTTAGGAAAGTGATTTTATAAAAGTTATGTTAATAGTGTGCACCCTTACCCTGGCACCCCTCATCCTTCACTTTACTTCTCTTCATGGCAATTATCACCTTCTGATGTAGGATCTGTGTCTGTGAAGATATTGCTACGACATATGTCTGCAATTTTGCTGCCTATGGAGTCTTGTAGGGCTTTTATGGTTTCCCGTCTTACATTCAAGTCCTG
>NW_006300375.1:575936-576770 GCF_000327345.1 Myotis davidii
TATTCCCCAGAGAAAACTGTGGACAAGAGACAGGGAATAAGGTTATGTGTGCCTAGCTCCTGATAAGCCTTCTCAAACTCTGACAGAATAACAGGATAACTCCCTGGGCACTAAAAGGCATCTCTGGTCAGCCTCAGTCTTCAAGAATGTCTTGGCTTAATAGTCCTTTTCCAGAGAGCAGGTTGTCTAACTTAGTAAAGAAGTTGCACCATGTGTATGTTTTCCATCCCATTCCTCTGACCTCATCCTCTTAGCTTTCTTCTCCGCAAGCCAATTTAACAGTTGTGTC
This sequence comes from Myotis davidii, assembly GCF_000327345.1. Classification (NCBI taxonomy): domain Eukaryota; kingdom Metazoa; phylum Chordata; class Mammalia; order Chiroptera; family Vespertilionidae; genus Myotis; species Myotis davidii. The sequence goes on from NW_006300375.1 coordinate 576,226, forward strand.
TCAGACTCAGGCTCAAAAACCTCTTGGATGAGTTGTTACACCTGTATACTACTCTTACCTCACCCTAGCATAACCATGTGTACATGTTTATCTACATTAAAAGATGGTGAGAACATCAAGAGAGAATATTGGGAAAGCTATGGGTATATTGACTACTTATTATCTCATCCTAATCTCTAACTTATTATTGCAGTTCTTCCAGAGCAGTCCAAATAAGACCCCAGAGGCTTGAAATAGTGTACAAGTTGGGGAATTATGATGTGTTCTAACCATAAAGTGAAAGAAATGATGGAAGGACATTAAGTTGGAGAAAGGGGTCCCAGACTGTCCTCACGGGGAAGTCATTACAAAGCCTCTCTTCCCCACACTCCCTCCTCGCTCTCTTTCTCCCTTTCACCAGGTTCATCTATTTGCTTTAAAATAACCCCTCAATTGAAAATATTTGGGGTTGTTTTATCTTCTGTCTCCCGACCCAGGAGCACTTGCAAGTGAGAGTTAAAGATGCCCCGAGGGGCACAGTCACAACGAGGTGGGCATGGCCTGCG
>NW_006300375.1:577277-583497 GCF_000327345.1 Myotis davidii
CAGTGATGACAGCTGGCGGGGCATCGGGAGGAGCTGGCATCAGAGCTGGGCTTCAAATGATGCCACGGAGGAGGGGGGTGCCACAGAGAAGGGGGAGGGTGCCATTGAGAAGGGGAAGGGGGAGGGTGCTAAGGGGAAGGGGAGGGTACCATGAAGAAGGGAAGGGGATAGTGAAGGGGGATCAGAGGGAGGAAGCCATGGAGAAGGGGGAGGGGAGCCAGAGATGAGAGAAACAAGATGAGAGAAACATTGACCTGAATCTCAAGCTATTACCAAGGCTTTAACTTTTTGATGAGTTGGATGATAGCCATATATATCATCCATATATATATATGAGTGGGGGGTCCTTTAGCCCTGCCTGTGCCCTCTCACAGTCTGGAATCCCTCGGGGGATGTCCGCCTGCTGGCTTAGGCCTGATGCCTGGTGACTGGGCCTAAGCCAGCAGCCAGATATCTCTCTTGCATTCCAGGACCCCTTGCTCCTTACCACCCGCCTGGCTGGGAGGCAGGGAAGGCTCCCGCCATCCTCGCTGTGCTCACCAGCGGTGAGCCTGGCTTCTAGCTAAGCAGTGCTCCCCCTGTGGGAGTGTACAGACCACCAGGTGGCAGCTCCTGCATTGAGCGTCTGCCCCCTGGTGGTCAGTGCACATCATAGCAACTTGTAATTCTGCCATTTGGTCGATTTGCATATTAGGGTTTTATTATATAGGATTATTGATTTCAGAGAGGAAGGGAGAGGGAGAGAGAGATACAAACAGCAATAATGAGAGAAACTCATTGATTGGCTGCCTCCTGCACTCCCCCGATTGGGGATCAAGCCCACAACCTAGGAATGTATTCTGACTGGGAATCAAACCCGGGACCTCTTGGTTCACAGCCAACCTCCCATGGCCAGCCAACCTTCCGTGGTTCCTCCCCCTAGCCGGCTGGCCCAATAGGCCCTGATCAGGACTGGGCGAGAAGGCCCTGATTGGCCCCAATCACCTGCCAGGCAGAGGGACCCAACCCATGCATGAATTCATGCACCGGGCCTCTAGTCTCTCTATAATGGTACAGTGTTCTAAGTCAAATACTTTGTAAAGAAAAGTACAGATTGTGATAGAAAATTTCATTAAAAATCATGGTGTTTTTAGAAGAAATTTTATTTTGGTTTAGAGTCATTTCATATAGTTTGTTAAAAAGAACTGTTTAAAAGCAATGGATTATAATTGCTCAAATATATTCATTTTATTATAAAGTATCTTCAGTTGAACACTGTGCTATTTAAAACCTTCTTTAGACCTAGATATACAATTTCCAAAAATATTAACTTGGAGCAGGTCAGGTACTCAGCATCTATTTAACTGATGTACAATTTTCTCATTTATGCACAAAACAATGGATTATAATTGCTCAAATATATTCATTTTATTATAAAGTATCTTCAGTTGAACATTGTGTATTTAAAATCTTTTTTAGACCTAGATATACAAATTCCAAAAATATTAACTTGGAGCGGGTCAGATACTCAGCATCTATTTAACTGATGTACAATTTTCTCTTTCATGCACAACCAGCTGCAATTATCTTGTTACAGATTTTTGAAAAGACTTTGTCAAGACCCATAACTTAGATGCAATACTGAATTCATCCATTTATGAAACATTATATTAAAAATATATTAATCTATTCCCCTTTCAATCACTTTCTCTATTTTTCTTTCTCGCAGCAATTTAATCATATTTCTTTTGTAATTTTCAGGGAACTCAGGTAAACAGAACAGAATAAATCACAATTATTGACAATTTTCTAGCCCATCTATGAATGATTTCTGAACATATCCAATTCTGAGTATTATTTTCTTTTCTATTCCTTGTTGTGATTTTGGAGGCCAAGTCAATAATTAGAAATTGTTGTTTTTTTTCTTTCTTGCCACTAGAGTGACCTAAGTTATCCTTGCTACAGTTTGAGAGACAATGTATAGTTCACATTCTTCCCTCTCTGACTTAAAAATCCATTGAAAGACAGAAAAGTGAAAATTTCAGGATAAAAATGCCAGCTTATTTTCTGATAAATTTAAGCTAGGATTGTGGTATTTTTTTGCCAGTAAGTGAGTGACCTTGCCAATGCAACTCTCACAATATTGTAGGCCCTCCCCACAAGTTACAGCTTATGCTCTGTAGCCAACGTTGATCTTCGTAATTTCTATACATCTAACCTAGTCTGTGAAATTCCCATACACACATAACATTAGCAAATAAGCCTTGGAAAAATCCTTCCCCTCCCACTGATCTTTTTATGTGATAAGTAGTAACTGTGCATGCCTTTGGATGGTATGATGATAATAAAGTTTTCTAAGTAAATGTAATAAAAACTTGCAAGGTCATCTATTTCATGCTGTGAGTATATTAAGATAATTAGAAGTTCAGTTTTATACTAGAAAAGTGTATATTTAAGAGATGGCCATAGACCTAAACCTTTAAAAATAAATGTAACAGGAAATGTGTTAAATTATTTACTGAAGTTATAACTAAAATGTAGAATCTACACATAGAAGAGGATACATCCGTTTGTAGAGATTCAGTGAAAAGGTAGGCAATGAACACATTTTGGCTCAGCCAGTACCAGGCTCAGATGCAGAGAGATGGCCCATTGACTGTCTAGTTGAGAGTAAAAATAAGCAGTTTCTGGGGCCAGCAAATGTGGTGTCTGTGCGGGAAACATTTACTCATCGGTGGGTAGGAGGGAAGGTATCTAACTTTCTAGCTGTGTTTCAGACAACTTCCTCTCACTCTCTCCAGCTTCACCAGTTTAGATGTGTCCCTTGCAAATTCCATATTGTTTTGCCTCTTCAAGATTTTGTCATTGATTTTTCTCTCTGCTTGTTTGTAAATATTTTGATTTTAGAAATACATTTAGTACCATTCCTATTCTTGGAAATATCACAGCAGATGATAAGTTTTTGGATGACACTATTATAACTAACATCTTACGCATTAAAAATCCATTTCACATAACATTTTATTTAATCTTCACAACATTTCATGAAGTAGACAATTATTTTCTGCACATTTTGAAATATACAACTGAGATTCAAATTTCAAGCAAATCACTTTGTGAGGTAACTCATACGTTGCAGGGATCAGTTTTAAAGTCTAAATCTTTAGTAGGGGGGTGGGGGGGAAGAAAAACTACCATTAAATTAAAACTCCATCAGAGCAGTGGCCTTTGGCCAAAATGTTAGCTCCTTAATCTCCTGCTGTTATTAACTTATCAAAAAAAATTTAAATAGAAAGTCAAGTTTTTTTTCAAATACAATCAGTGAGCACCTTTGTGTGATTAATGGAAAAGTATGGATGCAAGCCAAAAAGAATTATAAATGTATTATTCTGAAAGTTAGAAAGCATCTTCTTCCATGAATTTAAGACTGGCATGCTAAAATGAATATTACCTATTTACAATCTTATAATTTCATATGAAAAGGCAATATTTGCATGCTCAATGCCAAGAACAGAACATATTTTATGACAGAAGGATTTTTACTATTTAAAACCTAGAAATATCAATATATCTAATTTGTTCATAGTTTTCATTCTATAAGTGCTATTATTTAATATACATATATTATTAAACATAGCACACAGCAACTCACATTTAAAGTGTTATAATTATCACCACTAGATGATGTTCCTTATTTAAAGTCAATCTTCTATTCTAACCACCAATATCCAACATTCATTATGATTTTGCAGGTGAATAACAGAAATTAAGTTAATTTTTAATATTATATAAATGTAAGAAAATATAACATACTTTGTTCGTCAATCATACCCTTAATGTTTAATTGACTTAAATAGGTATTTTATATGCGGTGCTTAAAATTATTTTTGAAAGCAGTTTATTTGTAAATTGATATATAAGTAAACAATGGCATGAAAATCAAGTCTACTGAGCATTGATTAACATTGAGGTTTGCCTGTCTGAGATGGTTGGGGCCCTGTGGTGAAAGACATAGTCCAAAACTCTTTAGGCAAAAATTGGCCTGTCACCTTTAAAATGGGTGACTGATGTGGATAGAGAGAAAACATTCAGGGTGAAATTGAAATCAAGAACCATGCCAACATCCCAATAAAGGCATCAGTTTTGCAGGTCTGGCCATAAAATATGGAACCCAGTTATGTGATATTATGATACAAACTGGAGGTTCAAGAAAAGTTGGAAAGATTTCAATACAGAAGGTAGAAGGCAGATGCTAGAGTGACTCAGAGGCTCGGGGAAATTTTCAAGAAACTTGTAATCTATCAGTATGAGGGAGGAGGGTTGTTAAGCTAAACACACATGAAATATTTGCTTATATGGTTGAGTAGTGGTAGGTTTAGAAGGTAGAAGTTTTTGGGTGAAGACCAGTCCTAGAATAGGGTTGCAAACACCTTTCAAATCTAGTTAATATGATTTACATTTTAATAAATGATGTTAAATCAATTTCTGTTTAAAAAAGTAAAAATTATCTGCTAAATTTTTAATAGTGTTAAAGAATTATTCATTCATTTAAGAAATATTGGTTGTGCCCTAACCGGTTTGGCTCAGTGGATAGAGTGTCGGCCTGTGGACTGAAGGTCCCAGGTTCAATTCTGGCCAAGGGCATGTACCTTGGGTTGCGGACACATCCCCATTAGGGGGTGTGCAGGAGGCAGCTGATCGATGTTTCTCTCTCATCGATGTTTCTAACTCTCTATCCCTCTCCCTTCCTCTCTGTGAAAAATCAATAAAATATATTTTTAAAAAAAGAAATATTGGTTGTATATCGACTATGTGTCAGGCCCTGTGCAATGTCTGCTTTTCATAGACCCTAGATGGGAATCAGGGTGGGAGATAATTCCTAATGTTCTCAGGTTGGTTTTAAAGGCAGTTCCAAGTCCTTAAGGACAAGGATCATCAGAAGAAATGTCACTGCTGTAATGAGAATGGGCCAGGTAACACAGAAAATCATTGACTTATTCTGTGGGTATCAAGGAAAGCAGGGGGTAACTGGTAATGTTGAATTTTGAGTTGGAAGAGACTTGCTATTAATATAGTGATGTTGGGTTTATTTTTGTTGTTGTTTTTGTAAAGAAATACAAAGATTTTTTTACCAAGAGTTTAATGAGATAAAGAAAAAAAATCAACTTGTAGGTACAGAAAAATTCTCATCTCTCACGAGCATGAAATCATTTGGCTGAATAAATGCTACATGACAGAAAAATTGCTAAGTGGGTTGTTTCTGACAACACCCTGCCATGATTCACTGTCAAAAATCCCTGGCCTTATGGTAATTTGTGGCTTATCTGTCCTTTAAGAAGAGTTTTAGAAGGAAGACATTTAAGTGGGTGTATATTTTCCCAAAGACATATGGTAGTTAGGCAGTGATAGAGCAACTAAGCAGAAATGTACTAAATGCTTATCGACTGGTGGAAATATGACTATTACTCAAAGATTCCTGTGGCTGTGTGTGAATAAAGCTCTTATTTCAAGGAGGAGGAAAGACTCTAACTAGCAAAATAACTTACAATCTAAGATATGATCACAGGATCATACTAGAAAAGACATATTTTGATTCACAGAGAGTTTTACAGGCTGTGGATCGGTCTGGATTACATGGTTTGGGTTAGACAGAACTCCCGCATTTGATAGATACTTTCTCAGGCATAGGCAACAAGTACACAGTAAGAAACTTCCACGTAATCTTCAGTACAATGGAAATATTTATAGCCCAAATCTGCTTTTTTAGAGAGAAAATTTTGGTATGGATTACATGGTTTTGGTTAAACAGAGCTGCCGCATTCGATAGATACTTTCGCAGGCATAGGCAACAAGTACACAGTAAGAAATTCCACATAATTTTCAGTACAATGGAAATATTAATAGCCCAAATCTGCTTTTTTAGAGAGAAAATTTTGATATATTATGATTGATTGCTATGTAATCATTTAAAAACTATATTAGTACATAATTATAAGTAATTATAATTCATAGAAGGATAGCTGACTATAGTGATCATTTATTTCAGATGCTACCTTGAGTGCTCTGGTCTAAAAAATCTTCTGAATTAAATATTTCTTAACATTTCAAAGGCTAAATAACATTTGGTTAGAGATTATTTATTTAGAAAATGTCATTTTTAAGAAACAGAGTGTGTGTGTGTGTGTGTGTGTGTGTGTGTGTGTGGTAGCAGAGTGAGAGGATTCAAACAAATAAGAAATAT
>NW_006300375.1:583689-592775 GCF_000327345.1 Myotis davidii
ACTTAAATACTTAGCTCAGCTAATCAGGTCAACAGAAGAGACAGGAACTAAAGCAAACTCCAGCAAGTGGCAAAGTAATGTTTGTAAAAGCAGCAAGTGGTTGGAGCTCGTCTCAGTGGGAGGACTATGCGCCCCAGTATTATAGTGTCCTCACTTATCACAACCACCTGGCTTCCTTACTCATGATATACATATGAAACATAAATTGTTAAAACTAAAAATTTTGGTGGGCACTGCAATCCTTTTTGACTAATCACTATGTTTCTGGGCATTTCCCTGATAATTCCTTTGAGTTATAATTGAAACAGATCAATTTATAGAAGATAATACAAGTTTTTTGACCTGTGGATTTCTTTGTGGTTTCGAGTGAACTCGAGGAGGATATCTTCCCACTGTGCTTTCTATGATTGGTCAAAAAACAGTGTAAATTCACAATCTTTGGGCAAAAACTCCCATCAACCACAGTTCTCACACATACATCCATGTACTTCAAGCAAACTTTAAGTTTCAGAATCATTCTGAATGTATTACAACTTTTTAGAGAGATCGGAGTTGGGTTTGTAGCTCAGTTCATCGAGTATTCAGTTAATACAGAAATAGTTACAATTTTGATCTCTTTTTAGAACATTAGTTTTTCTTCTTTAGGTATTTCTTCCCCTGGGGAAGCTGATTCAGTTATTGCATATTATTATTTCTCAGAAGAGAGCAAGAAAATGAGATAGATCAAAGAATCAGTATAAACCCAAATCAAAGTGCATGTTCTACTATAGTGGGCTATTAATTACCGTGGAGCAGAGCACATCCTCACATGTTCAGATATCTGGAGGCATTCTGCTAGTCAGTTCCACCAGCGCCCCCTCCTGACACCCCAGCAACACCGCATCTTCCAACTGCTGTCTCTGGGCTATCCCCTCGCACTTCCTCTCTCAATAATCTCACTCCCTCTGTAAAGAGAGGCTATTTATTTGAAAATCACTGCCATAGATATAAATTTTGACAACATCTGATATTCACTATAACTGCTCCTAACACCATCGTCATAGGAGACTGGGGAGTAAACGATCTTAATACACAAATACGCTTCCTGATTACAGAAAACACAAAAAGTTTCTATGCTGTTGTCATTGTCACCATTCAGCCATTATTACACTTTTAGTTCACATTTCTGCATTTATTTGTCTGAATATAGAAGCAGCAGCTGGAGCTAATCATAAAGATCTTAGGAAAGACACAATGGGCTTTTACTAGAGGAGTTAAGACGAGGCAGGGAGTAGTTGATCCCAGTTTCCTTTTGGTTAGGGGAGTTAAGTTCATCTATCTATACCCCCAGACTCAAAACACTCTACCTTCAGAGCCTAGTGACCAGATGGGCCCTGCTCCCTATGCTTTCTGAATAATATACTTTATATCTAATAAGGAATATCTGAAACGTGATGCCTCCAAATAGCCACAGGTATGTGGTAAAGAATAACTGTATTTCTTAAAACGGAATTTTTAGGATGATTTCTCAGGTGGGATCGCACTATGGAGAGGCTCATGTAAGTGAAAGAGATTTATTATCCCCACAGGTCCTGGAAGAGAGAGGCACAGCACATGGGGGACCACATGGCAAGAACTCCAATGGAGCGAGGAGAGAGTGAGGACCTGTGGGCAAGTGCCTTTTTTTGAGGGTTCAAGGTGGAGTGGAACAGGTAAAGCCATAAGGGGATCCATTGGTGCATTTGAATGTCACTAGGTCACAAGCAAGGGAGGAGAGGAAGTGGGGGGCTTATCACACTGATGCACCCAGCTGCCTGGACGTGGTCCTCACAGACTGTTCATGGGGGATGTTGAGGCATCAGGAAATATGAAGTTTTAAAATGTCACAATGCACAAGATTTGTCTCTTCTCTCAAAGGCCTTTTTATTTTTTTATTTTTTGTGTGTGTATAAAGCTTTTATTTTTTATTATTTTTTTAATTTTTTTATTATTATTAAGGTATTACAAATGTGTCCTCATCCCCCCCCATAAACCCTACTATAAAAAGTGTCCTGAGCGCTAGCATTTCTTATCCTCCTCACGTGTCTTTTTTCTGCATTGTGCTTTTTAAGAGCTGATATTTTATTTGCTTGTTTATTTTGTTCAATCAATTATCTATCCAAGCAAGAATGAGGGCTATATGAGAAAAGAATTGTTTTATGTTTTGTGCATTGCTTTTTTCAAACTCCCAGAAGTGTAGCTTCAAATAAATCTAGCATGTAATAGATGTTCAAAAAATAAATCATCTACTAAAATTTTATGCAACTGGAAAAGAGTAAGGTAGTTTCTTACAAAACCAGATAAGTGCTTATCATACTACTTAGCAATTGTACTCTTAGGCATTTTTTGTGAATAAAATTTTCATAATTTTATTTGTGCTAGTATAGAGAAACAGAATTGATTTTTTTGTACATTAGTACTTATTTATCCTGCAACTTTGCTGAACTAGTTTGTAACTTCTAATAGTTTTTATGGATTTCTAAGGAGTTTCTACATAAGAGATAATTGCATCTGCAAATAGAAATAATTTTTCTTCTTCCTTTCCAAACTAGAAGACTTCTTTTTTTTTTTCTTGTCTATTAGCCCTGCCTAGAACATTCAGTTGGATTAAAGTGGCAAGAGAGCAGATTTTTGTCCTGTGTCTGATCTTAGGAGGAATGTATTTAGTCTTTCATGCTTAGCTAGGTGTAGGATTTTCGTAAATGCCTTTTTATCAGAATGAGGAGATTCCCTTTTATTCCTAGTTTGTTGAATTTTTAAAGTTTATTTAATGGGGCATATTTTGTCAAATTTCTCTGAGTCTATTAAAATATACTGATTATTCTCATATATTATACCAACTTTTCATTTCTGGGATACATTCCACTTTGTCATGCTTTATAATTCTTTTTATAAGTTGCTATATTTTGTTAGATAGTATTGTGTTGAGAATGTTTGTGTCTAAATGGTATTGATCTGTAGGTTTTTTAACATTTTTTTTCTTATATAACGTTTTTGTCTGGTTTTGGTGTTAGGGTACACACTGGTCTCATAGAATCTGTGGGGAAGTGTCTCCCCTAATTTTTTTTGGAAAAAATTAAGATTTGTTATTAATTATTTAAATGTTAGGTAGAATTTGCTACCGAAGCTATCACTATTTGAGGTTTATTTGATGGAAGATTTTAAATTACCAATTCAATTGCTTTATTCATTAGGCCTATTTAGATTATTTCTTTCTTCTTGAATCAGTTTTTGTATTTTGTTACTTTCCAGAAATTTACACATTACATCTAAGCTATCTAATCTGTCAGTATACATTTTTTAAGTATACATTTTTAATAGTACTCCCTTATTTTCATAGCATTTGCCTTTGTTTCTGTAAAGTAAGTAATGAGTAGTTTCTCCTTCATTCTTGATTTAGAAATTTAGATATTTTCTCTTTTTGCTTTTTGCTCTCTTTACTTGGTAAAATTTGCCAATGTTGTTGATCTTTTCATAAACTAACCTCTGGTTTTATTGCTTTAGTATATTTTCCTATGTCACTAAATTTTATTCTAATCATTTTTATCATTTTCTTATTTCTGCTTATTGCAGGTTTAGCTTGATCTTTGTTTTTTTTCTAACATATTTTGAAGTTCTGTGATGAAATTATGAAGTGCATACATTTTTTTAACATGGTAGCTAGGGGAAAGTAGTTTTCAATGCATTTTACATTGTATTTGTGTCAGTACAGTCACTTTATCTCATATTGGAACAAAAAAAAATGAAGACATAAGAACATTTGTATCAAAGGGGACATATGAATTTCAAACACACACATATAAGAAAAGAGACACCATTATTTAGAATCATTATGTAGAGAAATAAAATTATATCCCTGAAGGAAAATTAAATAAATACTTTGCATGTTGTAATTCGAGAGAAAGAATGATGAAAGTAATATCAGATTGGTGTTTTTTCTGAAGGGTTATCTTAACAGCATTCCTCTTCAATGCATATTTCCAAAAGCAATACATTGTACATATGATTTATTTGTTCTCTTTGATGAAATAAACATGATTTATCTTTTATAAATGAACCATGAAAGCATTATATGCTCTTTCTTCTTCATTAAAGGCGATAACAGAATGCTGGCGATAACAAACTTTGAGTAGCTGAGTATTCAGATTGCGTGGGTGATACCTAATGTTTTCAAATAAGTACAGAGCAAATTTAAAGGTAGTAGAATTAAAGTGTTTTAATGCTGACAATAGAGAATAAATGTGGCTTCTCATTGTCACAAATTTCAAAATCTGATTTGCTTTAAAGACTTTTTTAGAGTAGAAAATAGTGGAAGATAAGAATATTTGTCTAAATTCACATATTTTAATTTAATGCATGGCATATACTGCCAAAATTGTCCACAAAAAAGTGGTAGTTACTTAACATTGCAGACTAGATAAAACATTTCTAAGCAGAAATACAGTGATAGACATTTAATTTTTCAGAACTAAAAAATAAAGTTTTTAATGACAAGAGAACTTTACTAGATTATTTAATTGTGATGTGTTTTATTTTTGAAATACCCCCACAAAAGGCTTAGTAATTGTGAATTAAAGAAGGCACAATGTTAAATGATGCCAAGTAAGTAAATCTGATATATGTAAGGTTGAAAATGCAGTATTTGACTTTTTTACTCCTATATCTTATCTATATTCTAAAACAGATACTTCAAGCTAGTGTCAAAATGAACATTAAAGAAGGCACAATGTTAAATGATGCCAAGTAAGTAAATCTGATATATGTAAGGATCCACAGACAGTATTTGACTTCGGCACTCCTATATCTTATCTATATTCTAAAACAGATACTTCAAGCTAGTGTCAAAATGAACACTTACATAATCAAATCACACTTCATTTAATTAATTTTATTTTCTAATAAAATAATGTCAGTTTCTTAAATATAATATATATTGTTAAAATGGTAATTATGGTACTTATGTAATTAAAATAGAAAATCCTGCATAGAACCTAGTAAGTTTCATGCTATGCCCTTAAGTAATATTGTGGTGACTAGCTTATTAAAATGGAAGTAGCAAAGTAGAAAAATAATAAGATGCAATAATGTCTAAGAATAGTAAGTGTACAATTGTATTTCACTGGAATTTTAATTGTTTTTTTAAAGTGTATAACCATATAAGCCTCCTCATAAATACTTTATATTCAAATTAGAGTAAATGCACTGCAAGCAATACTTTATTTTATCCTTTTTTCTTTTTAATGGAATTTAACAGCAAAATGAACTTAAAATGTGACACTCTGACTTGAAATACGTATCATGTTTCTTCAATATTTTTTTAAAACTTTATATAGATAGATGATAGGTATAGATTATATAGGTATAGATATAAATATAGATATATAGATAGAATATAAATCATATTTATGTATGAGTATATATGATTCTCAGCATTGCTCTAATGAGATATAATAGTAGAAACTTGGAGTGTTTGCCTTACCAATTTCTATGGCCTTCTGATAACAATACTGTGGTTCTCTTTTTCATTTTCATTCACAATGGATTGAATGGAGCTTGAAATACTCCCCATCTCCAAATATGCAACATATGGCAACATCTATCCAGATGGGACTAACCAGACCATGTCATTATTCTAGCCTTGGTGATTAGGTCAGATGTAGCTGTGTAATCCAGGCTACAACAAATCAGACTCTATTTCAAGAATTTTGCTGGAAAGGCCCTCTTTCTCTCCCTAAGTTTTTTATTTTGATAAATGATAAACCTGGATCTTCTTTTGGCTATTTTTGCCAGCATAAATGGGATGGTATCATATCTGAGAAGGAAGCCACAGTCCTGGGACTGAGGAATTGATTTCTCTTCTGTTTGGCTATCTGAATATAGATGTTCTTACAGCCAGGCCATTCTCTGAATATTCTTATTAAATGAACTAATATTATTTTTGTTTAAGCCTGTTTGAATTGATGTTCTGTCCAAATATAAAAAATGTCTAGGACAACATTCCATCAATAGTCAACTATCTTGGGATATCCAATGTGCCCATAGCTTCTGCATTTTTTAAATAAAATAAAACTGTAAAATATAAAATAGATAAATTTCAAATATATAACTTCTATAAATTAACCTAAAAAGAAAAATAATATATATATTTGTTGGGAGGAGAGGTAAGGTTAATCAATAGAAATACTACATATCTTTTTTTAAAATTTATTTTTATTGAATTTATTGGAGAGACATTGGTTAAAAACACCATATAGATTTCAAGTATACAACTCAATGAAAGATTATCTACACACTGCATAGTGTGCTTATCACCCAAATTACAATCTTTCTTCTTCCTCATTTATCCCCCCTTTGCTCACCTCCACCTACCCTCCCACCCCCTTTCCCTCTGGCTATCACCATACTGTTGTCCATATCTATGTGATATATATATATATCACATATATATATATATGCTTTATTTTGCCTACTCCTTTCACCTTATATAATGAACAATATAAACTGATGAACACAAACAGATCCAGAGACAGAGAAGCATTGATCAGACCATCAAACCTCAGAAGGAAGGTAGGGGAGGGTTGGGGTAAGGGGGAGAGATCAACCAAAGGACTTGTATGCCTAACCAATGGACACAGACAACAGGAGGGTGAGAGCATGAGTGGGGATATGGGGGGACAAGGACATATATGTAATTCCTAAATCAATAAAGGAAAAAACTCATTAAGCAATGTGTTTTATATCTTAATATTTAATAAATATTAAGTGAGTATTATTAATACATAGCCATGATTTTTTAAAAAAGTTTAAACATTATATGGGACTTCAAAATAGAATTCACAGATCATTTAGAACTCAATAACCATATTTTACAAATGACACAAATACAAAAAATGTTAATAATTTTATAAAACATAGGTAACTTATGGTAGAAATAGACTATCCTCTTGACTTTTAATCCTCAATTCTTTGCATTAAACTATTTTATATCAAGGTGGACCAGGTTGGGTAACTAATACACCAAGCACAATTCCTGGCTTATTTAACAGGAAAGTGCTAATGTTCTTGTTTAATCAGTGGCTCACATTTTTAATGCAATTCCTAAAAGCCTTGGGCCAGAAATGTCATGTCAGTGTTGTTTACATTCCTTTGATGAGACTTGAACTTGGCTACACCAGCAACAATTGTAGTTTGTGTATGCCCAGGAATAATATAATCATTCAAAATTTTTTTTTATGTATTAGCTCACATTTTAAGTTGCAAAATCTTTCTCTTTTGTTTTGTTTAAACTTTAAAATGTTCTGTCTTCTCTAACTTAATATTCTACTTTGTTATTATGCCATGTTTTGCCAGTGGGAAGAAGAGAGTTTGTATAACCATTTCTTTTTTAAAAATGCTTTTGTCGAATATTAATTTTTTTTTCATTAGGCAGTTATATGAGTATAACTATAACTTTTGTTTTATATAATTATACCTTCTTGGATATAATAGTTCAGGCTTTATATTTAACCATCTTACAATGAAGACTGTATCAAAAGAATAAGAAATCTATCATCTTTGGCATTACTGCTGTTATTTAGCATTGAGGTATAATTTCCTCAAAAATATTGGAGATACTTAAACCTTTAATCCCTAGGCTATTTACCACATATCTTTTATATTTGCCAATATATTTCTGGAGCCTAGCACATATTAAAATATTTAAATTTTGATAACTTATTAAATAAACACATAAATGGATCATCTTTCTAGTATTCTTATCTTCCAACTAGAGGCCCAGTGCATGAAAATTCATGCACTGGAGGGGGACCCTCAGCCCGACCTGCCCCCTCTCACAGTCTGGGAGCCCTCAGGGGATGTCCTACTGACAGCTTAGGCCCACTCCCTGGGGAGCAGGCCTAAGCCACAGTCTGGCCTCCCTCTGTGGGACGTGACCAGGCAGATCAGGGGAAGGTGCCACCCCCATCACCCGGCTACTGCTGCCACTGCCACTGCCAGCTGCTGCAGGTGCCGGCCTTCCTCAGCCCTACAGCCGCTGTGGCTTTGTCCAGAAGGATGTCTGGAAGGACATCCAGAAGACATCCAGTCTATCTGGTCTAATTAGCATACTACCTTTTTATTAGTATAGATGAGTGTAAAAGTAAATTTATAAAAATTAAAACAATAAGGGATCCCTCCATCTTGCCTTTGGTTATTCCATTAAGATATTGACTCATAGTTTCAGTCATATGGCTTGATTGAATCAATGTGAATGTTACAGAGGCAGAGAAGGAAAAAGTGCTTTTGCCTTGTGACATGCCCAGTCTTGTGCCTATTGAGAACACCTACTATGTGAATTCACCAGGAGGCCTTGGGATGATGAGACACCCTAGCTGGGTCATCCTGATCCCCCAGGTGACATTGAACCTGCTGACAGGTATGAACAGAAGCATCATAGACCATCTTGTTCCAGCCAAGCTGCCCGCTAAACAGAGATGAGCTAAAATACCTGAATTATAACTTCCCAATGAACTCAAAACATTGGAACAAGAATATTATTTGCGGATTTAAGCCACAAGTGTTAGGTTGATTGTGTACTTAATAAAATGTAAGTGTATACAGGATTTGGGAAACTGGAACTTTTCAGGAGACTCATACTGGAAGTCTGAAAGTAATTGAGAAAAGAGGTTTACAGCAATCAGCATGTTTCACATCCTTTACAGAACTGTGGGTATATTTTTCACATCATGCTCATTAGTATACAGTTATCATTTAATTGTGAATTCTTTGATTCTGAGTTGTTTGTAGCAAAAAAAACATAAAGATGAAATAAAATAAATTAAGAAGGGAAGAAAAATTAACAATAACCTGAAGTGGGTTGGAATCTAGTGACTCATATGTTGTGGCATTTCTAAGGTTGGACTATAATTATTTATTATTTAACCTTTTAGGTAGCTAGCCTAAATGACGAAGCTTATTTCAATGCATAAACAAAACTGGAAACCTTTATGTCAGTCTTCTGAATGCATCTCTGCTCTCTTAAAAACAAACATACAAAAAACAACAAAGACAACAAAAAGCATTAAGCATAG
>NW_006300375.1:593478-596714 GCF_000327345.1 Myotis davidii
CAAAACAATATATAGAAAATAAATTTGATTTACAAATCTGTATTTAAAGTGTCATCATTTGAAATACATTCAAAGTGTCATTTGACCCACTTTTCAAATCTCGGAAAATAATGTTTCTGGAATTGAATTTTTAAGGAGTTTGGAAATGAGGAATAGCACTATCTTCTCATATGCAGAAATAAGAAGGGGAAAAAAGGGAAACCTAAAACACAGGGTTAGTTTTCAAGGTATGTATGTCTCTAGTTCTAGAAAGAGTTCTGGGGCACAAAAGCAAGCTATAATTTATTTGAAGTTTATGGAAGTAGGAAAAGCTTTGACACATTTGAGAGCTCATTACCTGCAACCAGAGATATGGGTCATGACTATTACTGGTAGCAAATCCCTAAGCAGTTTGATCAGCATTGAGGCTCCCAGATCTGGGTGAGAAACTGTCACAAGATTTTTGGGGAGAGCCACATAATGACTTCCAGCAGCAGTAAGAACTGCTTCTGAACTAATGAGACCAACTTTGAGAATTGGTGTGAACATCTTTTTTTATCAATTCCTCTATCAATAGACACCTAGGTTGCTTTCACATCTTACTATTGTAAATAAGGCTGCAATGAACATAGAGGTACATATACTGTGTTTTCGTTTTCTTTGGATAAATGCCAAAGAAAGTGGAATTGCTGGGTCATATAGTAGTTCTATTTTTAACTTTTTGAGGAACTTCCATACCATTTTCATAGTGGCTGCACCAATCTATAATCCCACCAACAATGCCCAATGGTTCTCGGTTCTCTTTTGCTATATATGGATGATGAATTATAGAATTGTATACTTAAAACCTATATAACTTTATTAATCAAATGTCATCCCAATACATTTAATTAGAAAATTAGAAGTAAACTCTTTTTGTTGCTGTTAATTCTCACCCAAGGATATTTTTTCCATTGATTTTTAGACAGAGTGGAAAGGAGAGGAAGAGACACACAGAGAGAAATATCAACGTGAGAGAGAGACATCAATTGGTTGCCTCTGCCAAGCACCCTAACCCAGAGCCAGAATTGAGCCTGCAGCTGAGGCATGTGCCCTTGACTGGAATTAAACCCATGACCCTTCAGTCCACGGGCTGATGCTCTATCCACTGAGACAAACTGGTTAGGGTAGAAGTAATCTTTAAAACAGATTTTTAAAAATTAAAACCTAAAAAAAGGGGGTTCCGTTTTCTTCACATTTTCACCAACACTTATTCTTGTGTTTTTTATAAAAGCCATTCTGACAGATGTGAGGTAACATTTCATTGTGGTTTTGATTTGTACTTCCTTGGTAATTTGTGATGTTGAACATTTTGTTCATGTGTGTGTTTTTTTTGTTTGTTTGTTTTTTGCCATCAGTGTGTCTTATTTGGAGAAATGTCTATGTAGGTACTCTGCTCATCAGAGAATCTGAATTAATTTACTGGCAGTACCAAACACTAGCATGAACTATGGCCTCTTCATGCTATGATCACCAACTCCCCATTCCCCTTTGTTTAATTTGTCACTGCTCCTTTCTTGTGATTTCTCTTAATACGTACCTCCTGTGAGTTGGAGTTGCCTCATTAGATTCTAATCCGCTAGAATTTAAAATATAAAAGTAATTCGTACACTAGAATGTTTAGTTCATTGCCTTATAACCAGCACCAG
The DNA here is from genome assembly GCF_000327345.1 of Myotis davidii. Taxonomy (NCBI): domain Eukaryota; kingdom Metazoa; phylum Chordata; class Mammalia; order Chiroptera; family Vespertilionidae; genus Myotis; species Myotis davidii. The sequence goes on from NW_006300375.1 coordinate 595,146, forward strand.
TGTCTGGCATATAATAAATTCTCAACAAATATTTTCTGAAGAAATGTGAAGGTTAGCTTTGTTGTCTCTCTTACAGAAGGCCTTCCTGCTTTCCCCCCAGCACCATCAAGCTCAATTAGATGCCTCTCCACGTTTAGTGTTAATACATATGTTTTCCATTACTGTACATGCTCCATTATTTGTTGACATGACTGTTTATCTGTACACATTGAATTCCTTGTCCTTCTGTATATTATGTTTTATTCATATATTTTTTTCAAATCTTTCATGGTTGGTAGGGCAGATGAAACACATTGGACATTCAATAAATATATGTTAAAAGCATGAATAAATTTATTTTTAATCCCAGGTCCAATTCTATTAGGCTTATTCCAGATTTTATCAAGATTAGGTCTGTAAATGTCTTCTGGATTAGCTTCTACTTTAACTTTTTTGATAAAAAAGAAACAAAAAAAATTAGATTACCAAAACAGTGATTGTGCAAGTTTCTTTCTTTATTGTTGCTGGGTTTTTAAATTTACATGTTCTTTATTCCTTTTTAAACTGAATATCATAAACACATTCATATTTTATCCAGTATTCTGTTGAAATGTGGAAATTGTAAGTGCTCTCAATGATTGGAGTGGATGAGCTATCAGTCACATCTTCTATTACCTGTCCTCTTGTACAGATGCCAAGAATCTATACCTAATTTGGACATTATCCAAAGAGTATTCATGACAAAGTTTTGCTAAAATTTCTCCATCTCAAAATGTGATAGGTAACCAGCAAAGCACATATCAAATGAAATGTGAAGGTCAAGGTGGAAATGGATCCATTAACAGAAATTAAAATGACATATCCAGAAGATAAATTCATTGGAAAGTTCCTAAGTCTTGTTTAGTTTTAAAATTAATAGTGTGTAAGACTAAAATTGTTAGCAAATAATTCATAAGAATCACGGGAACAGCTACAAGAAGTCCTAAATCACATGACCAGTGCAAAAAGGATCTGACACTAAGATTGTTGTTCTATATGGTTGTTCAAGATAGTGCTCAGGTGCTTTTGTTACTCATTTATTTAAATAAGACTCTTTAAGAAACATACATCACTGTGTAGAATTATAATATAAAACACAAATGCCTAATGTTGCAATAAAACACTAGCAATAACAATAATTGCAGAAAGCTTTCAAATTTTATTTTTTCTATATTCATATCATAAAACAGAATGATTCTGTTGATTTCTCTGTTTACCTTTTATCTGAGAGGAAACACAGCAGGAGCAGGTGTTCCTTAGGGATGTGGACTCTCCAGGCCCACCCAGCTCACCTCCTTCTGGTCCTCTGTTATAAGAGCTGCAACACTTCCCTTTTCTATCTCTTACTCCCAATTTCAATGTCTTTTTATTTTTGACCACCCAAGCCTTTGTACAACAATGTAGTATTAGAAAAAAAATAAGTAAAAAAAAAATTTAAGTAAGTTTTCTTTATTCTCTTTTTTCTCAACTGAGTTATACTTCAGTAACTCTGGCTCTTTTTATTTTTTTTAAATGACATTATTGATTATATACAGAGAGGAAGGGAGAGGG
>NW_006300375.1:596761-603111 GCF_000327345.1 Myotis davidii
CCTCCTGTAACCCCTGTGGGGGTTGGAGCCCATAATCCTGGGCATGTGCCTGGAGCTGGAATCCAACCAGGGACCTCTATGTGCATGGGACAATGCTCAACCAACTGAGCCACACTGGTCAGGGCATTTTATTTGATCTTAATTATTACTTCATTACAGCTGTCATTTCATTCTCGGTGTCTCTTTCACAACTTGTTTCCCTTCATTTATTCCATTAAATATATAAAATTCCAATTACCTTACTTCTCTCTAAGTTGCCCTATTCTGAAGCCATTTTGGTCCCTGGATTTTGCAATACCAGGTTATTTTGCGCTCATCTTTTCAACCTCTACCTAAATATATATTATATTTTTCCTCCCACAGATATTAAGATCCTCAAATCTATCTCATCATAAAAAATAAAATGAACCTATTTTGTAACCTGACAAACACCATTAGCTATTGTCCTAACCCTTTTCTTTATGTAACTTCTGAGCTGCTGCTCTCATAAAATTGACACCAATGCCAATATTTTGATGAGATTGTTACTTCTACAAATATTTTTTATGAAAACATTACAAGATCTGATAATTTGGAGAACATTTGGATTAAATAAAGTAAAACATAGCTTTTATTGCAAGATTACTCAGAACCTTCATATAAAAATGTTTATTATAAACTTACATACTAGTAATGTTTTCTAATGACCACAAAAACTATTGTTCATTTATTTATTCATACATCATTCATTTGTGCAGCAATTCATTCATACATAATAGATTCAAAAATTCTAATATACATTTACAGCCTCTAATTTCTCACTTTATAAATTCACTTTAATATAGCACAATACACATTTTACTACCTAAACTTTTTTTTATATATACCTACTAGAGGCCCGGTGCATGAAATTCATGTACTGGGGAGGGTTATCCCTCAGCCCAGCCTGCACCCTCTCCAATCTGGGACCCCTCTGGGGATGTCTGACTGCCAGTTTAGGCCCGATCCCTGTGGACATCCCTCTCACAATCTGGAACTGTTGGCTCCCAACTCCTTGCCTACCTGCCTGCCTGATTGCCCCTAACCACTTCTGCCTGCCAGCCTGATCACCACCTAGCCACTCCTCTGCCAGCCTGATCAACACCTAACTGCTCCCCTGCTAGCTCGATTGCCCCCAACTGCTCTCCCCTGCTGTCCCAATTACCCCTAACTACCCTCCCCTGCCAGCCTGGTCACCCCTAACTGCCTCCCCTGCAGGCCTGGTTCCCCCAACTGCCCTCCCCTGCAGGCCTGATCGCTCACAACTGCTCTCCCCTGACAGCCATCTTGTGGCTGTGGGAGCCACTATCTTTGAGGGTATGGCAGTAAATTAGCATATTTCCTCCTTATAGGCTGTGGGCGCCGCCATCTTTGCGATGGCATAAGGGTCAATTAGCATATTCCCTCTTTATTAGATAGGGTGGCAATTGTCAGTACAGTCCTGTATTGCATAATGACTTTTCAGTCATTGATAGACCACATACTAGTATATGACTATGGTCCCATAAGATAATAGAACTGAAAAATTCCTATTGCCTAGTGGCCTCATAGTCATTGTAACTTCGTATTGCAATGCATTGCTCATGTGGTTAGTGGTGATGGTGGCATAAACAAACCTACTGCGCAACTATATAAAAGCACAGCGCATACAATTACAGTTGTAGGCTATACCACCTAGGTGTGTGTAAGCACACTCTATGATTTTCACACAATGAAGAAATTGCCTTGGGATGCATTTCTCAGAAGGTATGCCCCTTCGTAAGTGCTGCAGGTCTTCAAAGTTGTGGGGGGAAGAAAATAAGGCCTAATGGTATTTTCAGTCTTAAGTTCCTGTACTGCCATATTTCACACCAGTGACTTTTCCCTTCTCACAGGTCTCTCTCTCTCTCTCTCTCTCTCTCTCTCTCTCTCTCAAACTTTGTGCTTTCTCTTCTATGTTTCTATACTTCCTACTCAATCCTCTTGGCAGGTCTCTTTATCTATTTACTAGTTGATGTTCACAAAAGGTTGGTCTCATTCTCTGGATTATGTAATGTGTTCTGGGGTTGGTATTTAAAAAAAATTATCTGTACTCTCAAGACAGTAAAATTGGTATATCAAAAATGTTCCCTTGTTTTTTTTTATTCTCATATACAGCTGCTTATATCTCTTTCTGGGTTTTCCTGGGAAATCCACAGATTGAATGTTTAAAAATATATATTTCTTCTGTATCTGAGCACATGGCATTACCATCTGTTCACTCATCCTTGTCAGAAACCTGAAAATTCTTCTTTTCCTCTTCACTCAAATCTTAGCACAAATAGATAATGGTTTCATTCGTTCTTTTTATTTTTTGATATCTTGCAATTCCTTCTTATGTAAAACTTAATGGCTACTGACTCAGTTAAGTCTCCTTCCCGTTACTTGATTACTGCCAGAGATTCTGCAGAGCTTTTACTTTCCTAGGTCTTAGCATTTTAAAAGGCTTAAAAATTTTACAATTCAAACAGAAATCTGACCATTTGTCTGCACCACTAAAATCTTTCAATAATAACTACTATACAGAGGGTAGCCCAAAGTTATTTTACAGGAAAAACAGTATTTCAGTTCCTACATGATCTCTGAGAAATGTGATACTTTCCAATTATTAGTTGAGTCCTATTTGCCCTCCCATTTAAACACGGTGGGCCATTGTATGTCTTTAAACAAAATAAATGCTTGTACAACCTACATAGTGTGAATTCAACCCAACAATGCAATGGATTATGGTTACACAGTCTCATGATTATGTCCCTCTACTCAGTGCCACAATTTCACAAGGCACTCTGGTGAGCATTTTTGTTTCTAGTAATTTCTTTCCCTGACTGTATACTTCCATGAATACTTAATTTTCAATTAGAGACAAGGTAGTTCCCTATCAGATTTTTCATATTGAATATTTTTTAATCCTTTGAATTTACATTTCCTATACTATTTTTTTAGACTATTTCAGACACAAATAACTCTACAAAGCATCTTTTGGCCAAAGTAGAATTGATTACTTCCACTCTTGTGCCACAGTAAACCCAATGCTTATAAAAGAAAAAATGAACCATGCTAACTTTAAATCCTTATTTTTTCTAGTATCCACTTCTCTCAACAGTCTACAAACTTCTTAAATCAAGACTAAGTATAATTTGCTGATTTGCATTCATAATGCCTAACACCACTTTTAGCTCATGAAATGCACTCAATAAATGCTTGGGTATCTATAGATATCAAGACTAGATACAAAAATAACTCCCATTTCTGACTCACAAGATTTCTTCATTAGACTTCTTATGCTTTCTTCTTTAGTGCATCCAAATAGTATTTTCTTGTTTTTAAAATGGCTTCAGTAGCTTGAACAGAAACTTGGTCTACTTTCTGTAGAACAGAATAACTCATTCAACTGATAATTTCCTGAGTGCCTACCTATTATATGTCGTATTTTATGCAGGGTGTTAACACTGCAGTAGTAACTTCAAAATGAGTCTAGAGGCTATGAATAAAAATCAAGATTATCTTCTCTTTACTCTATACCACTTTCTTCTGACTCTTAGACAAAATCTAGGGCAAGTCCTATGATTTATGCAGTCATGCTCAGATGATAAAAATATCTCCTGTCACTTTTGATCAAAGGTATAATTTCATATCAGGACCAGTCAAATCTACAAATTTTATTTGAATGAAATGTTTTCCTCCTGCTGCACTTTGTCTGCAGTGGGAAAAGGGGGTCATGATTGGCTTCATCATTATTTCTTGAGCAAGGCTTTTATACCAGTCTTCCTGTGACAGCTCTCAGCTAAGAGCAGAGTGGAAAACCAGGGAAAGTCTTAATAGATTAATATTGCTTAAAGTAACTTTGATATCCTCTGGCTGCAGCAGATACTGAGAAATACCATTTTCCCTTCAGAGTGCCTTGTGGGCTCATTGTAGACATCCTCAAATTGCTCGTCATTTGTCTAGTGCACCATATAGTAGGTAAAGCACTCTACTGTGCTGTGGCCACTTGTTATTCTCCACGTGGCTTTTATCATGGCAGTTTACGTATACTCTGAGGGTCCCTATGAAGATCCATAGTCAAGAAAATATACATCAAAATTATTTAAAACAGGTGAAGATAAATTCTCTCTCTCTCTCTCTCTCTCTCTCTCTCTCCCTCCCTCCCTCTCTTCACATAGGAACATTTGATCTTGGGAAACATACTTCTGAATCTATATCTACAGAAAGGTTGTAAGTCGTCCAAGTCCAACCCTCTATTCTGTTGCCATATGCAATTTCAAATTCTCATTCTTTATATTTCCAATGCATATATTAGTTTATGGCATCCCTCAGACTCTCCAAATGGTCTGTTTGAAGCCTCCCTTGTGGGGCTTAAAATGAGGAAAAGTAACCTTTCCTCCTTTCCCTATTGGATTATGAATTGTTATTCAAGCCAAGCTTTTCTGCAAAAAATATCTTCAGTTTCCAAACTCCTTTTTGGATGATCAATTTTATATCTAGAAAATGAGTGATAGCTACAAAATCCATTTTTTTCTCTATCATCTAAGCAAATTCAATATTGGTTGATAACAACAGTCTTTAGACAATAAAAATATTCCATACCTGTTATCTTAGGATCTCAGCTGAAACTGAGAATCTAACTTCTGTCATCCTTTTAAGAAATGACCATAGAAGCTTATTACGCTGAAGTTGACATTCTAGGAGAAAATAATTGCCATACAAATAATTGCTGACATTATGATACTTGCTTTCATATACACATAAACTATACGCTCTTAAGCCAGAAAGAATAGGAGAATAACTGTCTGGTTATGTCATATAACTTCCAAAAAGCAGAAAATATTTCAGAAAAATATTTGAAAGATGTGCAGAAGTCTGGCCAGAATAGAATAGCAAAAGGTTAATCAAGCAGAGTGGTTTCTATGTTCAAAAGCAAATAGTAGTAACAGAGCAATATTTGTTGGGGAAAAAAGTTTTGGTGTATCTAATCATTAGTACATGGGATATGGTTGCAGGAAGAAGTCTGGATAGAAATGATGCTGGACGCATAGTTTTATCCCACTATTTTAGAAAATTGAAGTTTTATAATCAAGAGAGTAATATGAGATTTGGATTAAAGTATTCCTCAAGATGTATTGCATGAAAAAATGATGGAGAGGAACTGAAGGATCCTAGGGAAGCTCCTCAAAAACAGGATGTGTAATTAACTGTTTAAGATAGCCAGTATTCAACTTATCACTCATATAAGTCTATTAAGTGTCTGAGAATTTCTGAGGTTAAAGAAGCTTTAGCAATGAATTAACCCTATATCAATAAAATGTGTTAGTACCCAAAATTTTAACAACTAATTATGACTTACAGAAATATTATATATATATATATATATATGTATACACACACACACACACATACACACACACACACATACACACACACACAGGTAGCCTGGTGTTGGCAATATTTATAGGCATTTAGAGGCTATTAGAAAGTGATCACAATTGTATACATGACAGATTTTGAGAGCCTTCATTAAAAGAACAATAGTTTGGATGACTCAGAGTACCTATATACAGAATTTATTCCCTCATGGAACATGGGTGGACAGTGAAAAAAGGAGTGAAATTTCACTCTGAGTGCTCCACTTTTCATTGTCTGTGAACGCCAAACCATTCAAGATAATAAGCAAACTTACTAAACTTATGTTTAAATTTTCAATTAAAAATATCAGTTTGATTGTCTTCTCTAAAGTATTTTTCATTATATTAAATCTGCTAAATGCTGTTTTATTGTCTGCCTGAATGTGAAGCCCACTATTAATTCAATTGCTAAATCTTTTAAACTTAAGCACTCATAAGACTTATCTCTCCACCTCACACTCACAGCCAATTCCTGTCTCAATCTTGAGGAACTATCTCTGAATAACTCCTAAATCAAGAAGAAAATACCCAGGTGTTTGGAATAAAAACCCTGTTATTAATGTTCTTAGTTACATTATTTTATTTTATTTCTTACTAGGGGCCCGGTGCATGAAATTCGTGCACTGGGTGGAGGGGGGGAGAGTGTCCCTCAGCCCAGCCTGCCCCCTCTCACATACTGAGAGCCCTCAGGCATTGACCCCCAACACCCTCCAATCGCAGGATCGGCCCCTTGCCGATGAGGGCAGGGGACCCTCATTTCCCTCCATCACTGGTTCTGCCCCCAGCCCACGCCTGACGCCTCTGCCAGAGGTGTCAGGCTTGGACAGGGGACCCCCATCTCCCCCTGAACACTGGCTCTGGCCCCTGCCCAGGCCTGAGGCCTCTGGCCCAGGAATCATGCCTGAGCAAGGG
>NW_006300375.1:603456-638933 GCF_000327345.1 Myotis davidii
TCTGGCCCGGGCAGGGGGGCCCCGCAGCTGCAGTGGCCCCGCGATCGTGGGCTCCGCTTTAGGCCCAGGCAAGGAACCCCTAGCTCCTGGGACTGCCAGCTTCGACCGTGTCCAGCTCCCCTCGCTGGCTCCACCCCTACTTCCTGCTATCACTGGCCAGGGCGACAAAGGCGCCCAATTCTCTGATCATGGCCAGGGCCGCCTTTGCCCTGCCCCCTGGCTCTTGCTCCCTGCTGGGTTTCCGGATCACTGTCAGTGGCAGGGGGCTTCTTCCTGCTTTCCCTTTCACCTCCCTGCATTTTGTGCCTACATGCAAATTAAACGCCATCTTTGTTGTCAGTTAACTGCCATCTGAGTTGGCAGTTAATTTGCATATAGCCCTGATTAGCCAATGAAAAGGGTAGCGTCGTGCACCAATTACCATTTTTCTCTTTTATTAGTGTAGATGCCTATAATTTAAAAGAGGGGGTTATGAAAGTTTTTTTTGTTTGTTTGTTTTAAGTAGCCATGTTTACAGCTTGGGAAAAAAGAAGCACTAGTTTTTTGTTCAAAAGCTATCATGTGACTGCTATCTCCAGTAACAGTGCTGACTATATATCATGGGCGGGGGGAGGGGGGAAGGCCACAGGCATAAAATACATAGAAATGCTATTTCTAAATGAATAGCTGTTGCAGGAAATCCTGAGAAGCATAAAATGGAAAATAAGCTGAAAACCACAGCATTAAGTGAGCCCTGAAATCAGGAATGTCCTGAGGGGATTTCCTGAGTTCAGTAGCTGAGTTTTGGGTTTGAGTGTCTGCATAAGGAATAGGAAGGTGTCAATGCTTTGGGCATAGTAAGGTGGTTATTATAAATAAGACTTCTGCCTAAAATAAGACCATTAAAGAAATGCAACTTTAGGAAAGTATGGATTTATGAAAGTTTTCCTAAAGGCAATATCAATAACCACAATATATATTTATATCAGTGTGGATTCAAGGAAGAACTTAAAATACAGAAAAAAAAGAAAATTTTGTTGACCATTCATAAAAATATGTATGGCTTCATGTAGATATTGGTTTGAATTTACAATTGTGGCATAGTTACTAAGTCAAAGTTTAATTTAAATTATGTTAATGTTTAATAATAATTTGTGGTTTCTAGCAGAGGGATATCCTCTTGGGAGAGACTTATGTCTGACCTCAAAGAGTATGAAAATATTTGAGAGAAAATTTGACACAGTTGAATGATAGGCCAATACATAACCATAGTAGTGCCATCAATCACAATAATTATAAGCATAAATGCCCTCAAATTAATATTCATAAATTTATAAATTAGTAAAATGTATACAAATAATCACATATATATATAAGCCTAATATGCTAATTGTCCCTCTGACCGTTCGACTGTTTGACCAGTCACTATGATGCACACTGACCACGAGGAGGCAGACACTCTGACATGTAGGTTAGCTTGCTGCTGGGGTCCAGCCGATAGGGACAGGGCTGGACACACCCTGGAGCCCTCCCACAGTCTCTCCCAGCCTGTATCGTGCACCAGTGGGGTCCCTCAGCCTGGCCTACACCATCTTGCAATCCAGGACCCCTCGGGGGGATGTCAGGGAGCCGGTTTCAGCCCAATCCCCACAGGCCAGGCTGAGGGACCCCACCGGTGCACGAATCCATGCACCGGGCCTCTAGTTAGTGTTTTTATAAAATCATACACCCTTAAAATTAGAAAGCAAACATTCTTATATAATTGCTAGACAAAAGTAAACCGCAGCAATACAGCTGAAAAAACCACAGTTAGCAATACAGTGCCTTAAATGCAGAACACTAAGATAAGAAAGAAACAATAGAGGTTCAAAATGCTAAAAGAGCCGAAACCGGTTTGGCTCAGTGGATAGAGCGTCGGCTTGCGGACTGAAGGGTCCCAGGTTCGATTCCGGTCAAGGGCATGTACCTGGGTTGCAGGCACGTCCCCAGTGGGGGATGTGCAGGAGGCGGCTGTTCGATGTTTCTCTCTCATCGATGTATCTAACTTTCTATCTCTCTCCCTTCCTCTCTGTAAAAAATTAATAAAATATTAAAAAAAAAGACAACTGCAAAATGCTAAAAGAATCAACAAAATAGATAAAAAATGGGAATTTTGATGAGACTGAATGAAAGGAGTCATTAATAAACTATATTAGAAATGAAAACATTAACCACAGATTAATTGATTAAGATTATATTTCAAATAGGCAAATAACTATAAAAACAGAGAAATTCATAATCTAATATAAATATAGTACCTAGTAATTGAAAAGAGTTCATTGAAAAGCTAAATAGAAACATCACCATTAAATAAATGTTATCAGTATGTTAAGGTATATGCTTATACATGCCACTCCTCAGAAATATTCCAGGTAAAGTTCTTTTATTTATTTATTTTTAAATCCTCATCTAAGGATATGCTTAGAGAGAAGAAGGAAGGGGGGAAGAGAGAGAGAGAGAGAGAGAGAGAGAGAGAGAGAGAGAGAGAGAGGAGAGAGAGAGAGAAAGAAACATCGATGTGAGAAACATCAATTGCTTTCCACACATGCCCCAACTGGGATTGAACCACAACCCAGGTATGTACCCTGGCTAAACTGGCAGCCTTTCCGTGCACATGATGACACTCAACCAACTGAGCCACTCCGGCCGGGCCTGCTAAAACTATCTTAAAAATAAGTTTTTCAAAGTAATAATTATCTAAATATATATGAGCTTTTGCAGATATTTTTAAAAATCACCTAATTATATGAGGCTAGTATAAGCTATAACATAGGAAAATGGAAGAATAGAAAATCTTTAACAACCTACTTTTTATATGTACATAAAGGCAAAATTCGTAAGTGACATATTCATAAGCACTATATCCAGAAGGTATATAAAATATTTCATAGAAAATTTAATTTAAATTAAAAATGCAAAGATATTTATTATTAGAAGATGCTATTTAGCACATTAATAAATTAAAAAAGAAAATGTATATAATTATTTCAGTTGTTGTAGGGAGAAAAGATAAAATACAACATCCTTTCATGGTCCCTGTCCCTGTCTAACTAGCTTCCCTGTCTTCTCAGTATCTCATTGAATCATAAACTTGGGATATATTATAATTCCCCATTTTATATTTGTGGAAACTGTGAGTTAGTTATTTATCATATGTATGTGCCAAACATTGCTCTGCATGCTTTAGGGAAGTTAATCTTTATAGTATCCCATGAAGTAAGTACAATGAGCATTACCACCCACTTTGGGAAATGAGCCTGTTGGACATGAGAGAGAGAAGGGAGAGAGGGAGAGAGAGAGAGAGAGAGAGAGAGAGAGAGAGAGAGAGAGAGAGAAGCTTAAAGAAGTTAAGCAACTTGTGCACCATTAAAAATTAAGTGACAAAGCTGAATTTGAATGAAGACAGTATAGTGGGAGATCTCAACTTTCTAACTCTTATAAATCCTCCCCAATAATCCTATGCTTCATAGCTATAAACTGGCAGATTCACAACTGGAAGATATTTGCTTCCAAAGCCTATAATATTTTCTTTACAATTTACCTCTTTGCCCTCTGTGGAAATATGTCTGCTGAGGGAGGGGGTGGGCAATTGAACGTTTTGTTTTCTCTTGTGAATTTTAGGAGGTACAGAGGGAACTGAATACAAACTGAAGGTGGCACAGAGTAATGGTTACCAGTGGCCTCACAATCCTATGATTAAACCGTTAGGCTGCAGAGAGAAATGGATTCCCTCCCACACTCACTGCCTCCTGTCTCCAAACAACCCTTTGTTTTTCCTCCTCCAGGTCAGGATGGTGATATGCAAGGTGAGGAGCCAGAGCTGGATGCTTGGGCTCAGCATCCGCCTGGGTGAAATCACTATGCCTTCTCCGCTCCAAATTTTCTCTGGTCTTGGAGCTTTCTCTCTCTGCATAGGGCCCTCGCTCACACTCTAAGCTGTCATTGCCCACGTTCTTTGTCCTATTGAACTTATTTCTAGAACATTATCCCATAGCGGAGCCAAATTTATTTTCAGGCTAGTGTTAATTATAATGACCCCACATCATGTCATTCTGTATTGAGAGGATGACTTGTTCTCCATTACACAAAGCAATTTTCTCTGACATATTAACCTTCACTGAGCATTTTTCTAATTTTATCCAGGCAGAATCACTCCTATGAAGGATAGTTTATAGGCAGGTTTTTTTTTTAAAGAAACTTTTTTCTTGTGAGAAAAAAGAACTAGAGATATTTACATTTTACTATTTCCTTTTTGTTTCTATTTTTAGCTGCTATAATCAATTCTCAGAGGATTGCAGAGAATGTCCTAGAGAATAAAATAAGCTGCAACATAAAATATATTTAAGAAATTGTAATGGCATTGAAAAGAAAATAATTGGGCTAAATTAGAAATAATTTCAAGATACTTTTGTTAAAAGTTTTTTAAATAAAATGCTCTGCATTACCGAGGTATAACTGATAAATAAAATTGCAAGTTATTTAAATTGTACAACATGATGACTTAGATATGCACACATTCTGAAAGGATTCTCTTCATCAGGTGGTAATTTATTCTTTTTAAAAATTAAGTTATTTAAGTTCCATTTCTTAGCAAATTATATGTCTTATCAAGTATTTTCACCATGTTTTACATTAAATCTTCAGGCCTCATTTATATTATAGCTGAAAGTTTGTATCCTTTAACTAACTTTTTTTATTTTTCACATGTCCTGGTCCCTAGCAACAACTTTTGTACTCTCTGTATAAGTTTGAATTTTTTTTTATAGATTCCACATATGTGATACCCTGCAGTACTATTTTTCATTCTCAATCTGGTTTATTTAATATAAAGCCCTTCAGATCCATCCAGACAGTGTTTCCTTCTGTCTTGTGGATGAATAATATTTGTGTGTGTGTGTGCGTGTGTGTGTGTGTGTGTGTGCGTGGACATACATATATCACATCTTCTTTATCCATGCATCCACTGATGGACATTTAAGTTGTTTGTATGTCTTGGCTATTGTGCATAATGCTGCAATGAACATGGTAGTGCAGATATTTCTTTGAGATCCTATTTTAATTTTCTTTGGATACATACCTAGAAGTGGGATTGCCAGGTAATATGGTAGTAATATTTTATATTTTTTTTAAAAAAAAATGTTTTTTTGAGGACCCTCTACACTGTTTTCCATGGTGGCTGCACCAATTTCCATTCCCACCAACAGTGCACTGGCTGGCTTTTCTCTGTGTCCTTGCCAACCGTTACCTCTTGTCATTTTTATAATAGCTATTCTCACAGGTGTGAGGTGATAACTCTATAGTTGTTTACATTTCTCTGTTGATTGGTGATGTGGAACCACTTTTCATGTACCTGTTGTCCATCTGTATGTCTTTTGTTGGAAAAATGTTTATTTAGCTCCTCTGCCCATTTTTTAATCACAGTGTTTGTTTTCTTGCTATTGAGTTGAATTAAAATTGTATATATGTATAGTCCCACCTACTTGGCCTCCCTCTTTCCTCATAGGTGTGTCCCTGAGATACCTCAGTGCAACTCTAGGGCTCCATGGAACACAGTTTGAAAACCAGTAAAATAATCTGTATAATAAAAACCCAGTGGTTGTAATGTCGTAACGACCAAAGACCGGTCACCAGGAGGTGCATTGATGAGTCCCGCAGCGCTGGTGAGACTTGACGCTGCATCCATGACGCCGGCGGGACTTGACACTGAATCCCACAGCACCGTCGGGACTTGGGTCCTGCAGCTCGCAGGGTCTGGGTCTTGCGCAATTTCACGCGCTAGGCCTCTAGTTTATTATAAACCTCAGAAAAAGTACCTTCAGACACAAAAGTAGGCGCCACCATTAACAAGGCAGCATGAGGAGAATTTGCTCATAGATGGGAGTCTCATGAGACAAAGAAAACAGTAATAAGAATGTTCTCCGATGAAATGCTCACTGATCTGTAGCAAGTCAGCAACAAATTCAGATCTACCATAACCAAATAATATACCAAAAACCTCCTTTTCTCCCAACCTCTCTCCCTTGTACCACTCATCTCTCCCTCTCTAAACCTTTCTCATGATCATCTTTACTTAAGTCCTAGCCATGTGGACAGCCAGGCTGAACTGCTATCATAGCTACAATAGCAAGCCTCTTAAGGAGAACATTTTAAGAATGAGCAGTTGACCTGGATTTAATGACTGTGGCATTATAATCTAAAGAAGAACAAAACAAACGTTTTCTGTAAAGATTCAGACAGGAAATGTTTTAGTCTTTGTGCACTATATCTAAGTGTCTATTGCATATTTTTATCTGTGTGTTTGTTTATGTACTCTTTTAATATAAAGAAAACATACTTAGCTCTCAAAACAAGCCTCAGGGCTGAATTCCACCAACCATAGTTTGCCAATCCATGGCCTAAACAATCTACTAATTCTCAGAGAAAAAATGTGAGAAGAACCTGCAAAGTCATAATCTGTCATAACTAAATGCAATTCATTGTATATGTTCATACACAACATCAATAAGTTTTAAGATCTATCTCAGTTGCTTTGGAAGAACTGTTGGTGAATATCAACCTATCTCTTTGGTTTGGTTCTCAGACAGGGTATTTTGGAAATCTGTGGGGTCATTTGGGCTTGTCACTCTGACCACAGGAGAGGGTGGCTGGACTGATCAGAGGGGATTTGGGGATAGGCATTCCTTCTGGCCTGAGGTTTGTGTGAGAGTCGGCAGTGCCAAATATCCTCCAAAGGGAGTTTTAGCCAAAAGTGAAAATGACCTTCCCAACATGCCAATAGCAGTCATTTTATGACGCACTGGACTTTGGGGGACAATACTTTTATCCAGATTTCATAACAGAAAGCTTTGAGGGCCTGAGAGCTTTGAGGCTCTTATGTCAAGAACAAAATGGGGCATGAAATGAATGTTTATTTAGAATGAGAAAATAAAACCCTAAATACTACACATTAAAAAAACAACAACTGATAAGTACCCAGGTGTCACAAAATTTTAAAAGCTGCAAATATTACTTGTAAATATTGCTTGTCTAATAGCATTGTGATTTGGTATTGTTAAAATGTTTTTTTCCTACATTTTTTGCTGCATACTCATTGATATTCTTTTCGTTTGACAACAGTTTCAAAATATTTTTGCAGAATCTTTAGAAAGAGACTGTAGTTCAATACTTCCTCTAGCAAGGTCGATCAGCATGTTTTTTTAAAATCTATTGGCAACAGTCTCCGCTCGTCACTCTATAGTGCAGTGTCTGTAATTTTTCAGTTTCTTGCTCAGGAGGTGCTTTCTGTGGAGGCACGGCTTTGGGGAACTCCATCCCTCTGATCTCATCTGGCAGCCACTACAGCAGCTTGCCTGGCACTCTCTGATCCAGTTCCCTCCAACCTCCCACAGGTAGTCTGTCCTCGCAAGCACTGAGCAGCACGTTAGTCATACCTTTCTCCTTCGCATCAAGCAGAGAGGGTCAGCCCTGGCCAGTGTGGGTCAGTGGTTGAGTGTTATTCCATGCACCAAAAGGTTACTGGTTCCATTCTGGGTCAGGGCACAAGCAGGGGTTGTGGGCTCATTCCTGGTAGGGGGAGTGCAGGAGGCAACTGATCAATGTTTCTCTCATCACTGATGTTTCTATCTCTCTTACCCCCTCTCCCTTCCTCTCTGAAACCAATAAGAATATCTTTACACTAATAAAAGATAAAAATGGCTGAGCCATGCCGGCTATTTAATTGGTAATTTTTCTGAAAAGAAAAAAAAAGAGAGAGAGTTTCAGATGCTCCCCTAGGTCCAACATGGACATCTTGCCATCGGGGGCATGATTTCCTCTGCCCTCTGCCCAAACCTAACCCAGGAGCAACACTGGGATAAGCGGGGGACTCCCATGCTGGGACGGCATCCAAGCCGGTGGCTCAGGCTGGGGTCTGCTGTTTTCTCCAGGTGCTGCCTAAGGACAGTCCCAGCAATTAAAGGAAAATCCCAGGAATTAAGGTTACGGGCAACTGGGGAGCCATGGAGATTAAGCTACATTCAACTATATCAAGTTCAGACAATGTCATTCCTGCCAACCTGGATCCACTCATGTGGGTCTCATTATAATCTGACATCGTACTTTTTCCGGAATATGTGCTTCAGGATCACAGTTTGCTTAAGGAGTTTCTCTCACCACAGATTTAAGAATCACGTTATGCTCAATCCATTCATCGGCTGGAAGAGTTTGTTTCTCATCAGTACATTACATACAAACTAGCTATCTTCATTCTCTCTCTCTCTCCTGCCTTCGCCTTCTCTCTCACTTAAGTCCAGTGTTATAACTCTGTGTATCATCTAGAAACATACTGTCTGTGTACAGGCAGCAGCCTCTGTAAGCATTGGTAGATTATCTTAATTCCACAATGGAGGTCAAGTATAAAATTGATCTCCATTGTGCTGTTCCATGTTACTTCTAGCATAATACAACTTAAAAACCCCATGAAGAAGTATCTTGGAGCATTAATATTTAAAACAGTGGTACTCCTCTCATAGATGTTGACTTTTATTATTTAAAGAACTTTTAACCACTATTTTCCTAGTATCTCTTCTTATACCACTCTCAACTCTATGCAAATACATGCCAGAAACAGCAAATGATATCGACACAAAGCAAAACGTAAACTGTAATTACTTATTTTCTCATCAAGAGGTTATATGCAGTTAAAATTAAGAGGACCCCTTAAGATAAATTATATATAAATATAAATTTTAGATTGTTGTAACTTAAAACAATGAAATCTCTAAGTCAATTAGTAAAGTAGTTTTGGTCCATCATACTTACATGTTTCTCTGATGAATTTTCCACCTTTCTATGCGGTTTCCTCTTACCTTTTAAATGAAATAAATAACACATTTCATATGAAATATCTCAGATAAATAGAGGTATTATAGCCGTATAAGATGTCCTAAAGGAACAAGAATTTTCATTTTTCCTAAAGCAAAGATATGTGGCATAATCATCGGAGCAAAAGCACCCTGTCTTCCCCAAACAAGAAAGATACAGTGTGTTTTTGTAACCTGGCAACTCTTTGTCTATTACTTTCAGGATTAGAGTGTTTCCAGAATTGCTGTATCAGTTAAGCTGATGTTATCTTTTAATGCTGCAGTGTTTCTTTGCTTATCTCATGTCCCTCACAAATGTTCTTTTTTCTTTCCTTCGGAAGGTATTTCAAAGGAAGAAAAATGCGCATACGCAGCTTAGAATATCTATGTAGGAAAATGCAATTACATTTTACCTCCATCTATGGTTTGCTTTTCTCACAAAAACATCCCAAACTTCTAAACAAAGACCCCAAACACTTCTAATATTAAACATTGAAATAAATGTAAACCATGCAGACATTTAAGAAAGATGAATAAAAACAATAGAATTTTTTCCCCCAACCCTCTTACCCAGTTCAGGGTAGCATGTGGCCAGGGCCTCTCCTGGCAGCTCAGGGCACCAGGAGGGACCCACCCTAGACAGGACACCCTTCCATCACAGGGCCGCTCACACCCACACTCACACGCAGACTGGTGCAATTTAGATACTTCTGTTCACCGCATGTGCACATCCCCGATGTAGGCAGAAACTGGGGTGCCTGGAGAAAACCCCCGTACACTTGGAAGAACTTGTCAACTTCCAACAGTCATGGCCCCAGCTGGGAATCAATTTTTTTTCTCATTCATGCTATAATGAAACAACTTTGAACAAAAGGACTTGTTTGAGGACCTGATGTATTTTTAAATCCTATTATTTTGACTAAGATATCCCCTGCTTATGGGTCATCTAGAAATATTAAATACTTTTCTAAAATTTACAAGTATGCATTTTAAGACCATCTGCTTTGTAAAGTTAAGGCCAGCAATGCATTCCCATCACCTTTGAAGCCAAACTCAAATATTTGATATGAGTTTTGCAGTTTGCATACATGTAATGGGCTGTTGATTAGGAGGAGAGGGGCATTAATGAAACACTATCCAGAAACAGCCAATGTGCGTGGGTAGCAGTGGCCAAGGTCCTAGTAGCAGTGCTGTCATTCTCTGCTCAGTGGCAGCCAAAGAGATTGTTCATTAGAACAGACCAGAGGTATAATTTGGTCATGGTTCTGTAGATGCCCAGCCTGGTTCTCTAGCACTGCAGATTTGATGGACTTCTTTATATTTCAATGAATGTATGTTTTGCTTATAATAACTACCATGGATTTGTGGTTTTTAATTATTTCCTGAAAGATATAGTCAGCATACTAAACATTTGAGTAGAGCCCTGGATAAAAGCATTTGAATTAAGAACATAACTATATAAAAAGCAAATTACTTATATTTTAAAGTAAGAATTCAAGGTATGTTAGAACACAGTGCTCTGTAAGTTTTAGACAACTATATATTTATAGCATAGTTTTATTAAATATTATTAATAATGATAACCACAAACTTTAAGAGTGAACATTTCGTCTAGGTTATAAATTCTATAAAATTTTATATTTAGAAAAAAATGTGTTTAGATTAAGTATACTTCCACTTATTTCCTTATTTACTAGTTTCTTTATATCAAAAATAGGAGCCCAGCCAACATGGCTCAGCATCGACCTATGAACCAATAGATCACAGTTCAATTCCCAGTCAGGGCACATACCCTGGTTGCAGGCTTGATCCCCATTGTGGGGCATCCAGGAGGCAGCCAGTCAATGATTCTCGCTCATCATTGATGTTTCTATTTCCCTCTCTCTTCCTCTCTGAAATCAATAAAAAAACACATTTATTTTTATTATTGATTTATTTTTAAATCTTTATTGTTGAAAGTATTACATATGTCCTCCTTTTCCCCCAATTGACCTCTTCTATCCCACCTTCAGCCTCCACCCCAAGCCTTCACCACACTATTGTCTATGTCCATAGGTTATGCATATATACATACAAGTTCTCGGGAATAGCTAATGAATCAAAGTTTAGAAATACTATTTAAATATTGCTTATCTCCAATTAAATGTCAAAGTTTTATTCCCTAATAAACATAATAAATTATCCCCAAATGATCAATATAGTTATAGAAAAAAATCTAAAGTTGAAATGTATCTATTACATTTTGAATACAATTTTACTCCTTTGTTCTGTGGTTTTCTTAACTATGTCTTGAGTATTATATCTGTTTTAGCATTCCTCATATGATCTTAGTGAGGAAAAACTACTATAAGGGTAACATTTTTATTTTTAATTTGCTGAAGATTTTTGTCTAACTAGAACTAACTTATGCCATTTTTTTTTTTCAGTCACAGAAACAGAATGAATAATTGCTGACATAGCATATGTTTTCCAAGAGCTGGGTTACTCATCCTAATGAATGTCAGCCTGATATTTAATAGGATTTGTGTCAAAGGAGGGAAATGGTGAAAAGTCCAATTAAAACAGATCCGACCATAATACATTTTTTCACCTTCCAGCAAACTGGGCTCTTAGTTTAGTCTAAATGCATTTTAGAAATAGGGCAGTATATTTTACAAACTATCATCTATATTTTTCATAATGTAGATTTTAATAATAAAGAGAATGCATATATATGAGAGAGAATGCATATATGGGAGAGAATATATATTAGAGAGACAGAGACAAAGAACAAAGAGAGAGATACACATACCCTTAACTGCATATCCAAAATCCAGAGAGCTATGCATCAAGTGTTTTCTTCAAAACTGACTTTTTAGCAAAGCCTGACTTGAACAATCACGAGGCTACTTGTAGTCTTTTAGGAAAAACAAACAACTAATTTTGATTGTTCACACATTTTACAGCAGAAATAATAACAATGACAGGTTACTGCCGCAGATCCCTCTGGTAGTTGTAGCCATGACATAGTATCTGCAATGCATCTCCTGTTTAGAAGTTTAAAAAGGCACACCTTTCCTCAGAGGATTAAGTTGAGGATTGTCAACCTGCATTTTTATTTTTTTCTTTATTGATTAAGTTATTACATATGTGTCCTTATCCACACATTACCCCCTTCCCCCCTACTCATGCCCTCACCTCCCTGGTGTCTGTGCCCATTGGTTAGGCTTATATGCATGCACATCCTTTGGTTGATCTCCCCCCTTACCCCCACCCTTCCCTACCTTCCCTCTAAGGTTTGATCAATGTTTCTCTGCATTTTTAAACCTTACAACCCACTGATGGGAGGGGTCATTTTCCCTAAACCAGGTATTTATATTGCAAACGCATAAAATACTATGAAAAAATAAAGAAAATGTACTGATACACCTAATTAAAAAGGCTTGAAGTCAGGTGGGCTTCAGCAGAGTTTAATCAGTGTCATCCAAGCTCTAAATCTCTGCTAGGACTTTCTGGGCTGTCCTTTCAAGTGGCTTTTCAGGCTGCCTCTAAGATGTCTGCAGTAGTCATGGAGATAGGTATGTCTACATAGAGCAGCAGTGTGGTTTTATTTATTCCACATATCAAGCCGGGGTCCTGCAAGGTTGGGTATGGGATGTACTAGTTAATTAAGCCTCTGTCATGTGTTCTATTTTTAGGAAGAAGGTAGGGCCAGCTTCCTAAAACCACTGCATTCTGCAAGATAAAATCATGGATTATTACAAAGAGACAAGAGAGAAAGTTTGGGGAGTCAGTCAGCATTATCACAATATAATCTGCATTGCAGAATGGTAAAGAGGGAGGCCGAAGCAGCCTAAATATAACAAGAGACAGATTTCAGGCTACTTTCATGCGACACCAAAACCTACCCTCAACTTCTCTGAGTTACACATATTCTTTGTTTTTTTACTTACTGATCTTAGATTTTCTTTAATTGGATCTCTTTCAGGAGAGTTTCCAGTATAAGTAAAAGTTTAATTTCCATCCATATTTCTGAAATATATACATTTATTTTTGAAATTATTTCAATGCCTTGAAATATAAAACTAATTTATTTTTACAAATAAGTTCTGATAGGATTTACAAAACTGTTAAAGCTGATGGCATAGTAATATGAGTAAAACATTTCAAAGGCAGTAACATAACTAAATTATAGACAAATTCTGTAGCAATACATGATAAGCAAAGCACATGAGAAAAGTTTGTTTTTCATACAAATGAATATTAAACGTTGCACAGAAACAACGGTTTCTACTTAAGAAGTATTTATACTGAAAAATTAAATGCACTGAAATAATAGTAAAAATGAATATGATAAATCATTCTGATTATCCATTTAAGGACTATTAAGTAATATAAAAAATTACAACTTTGATATACATGTCAAAGCAACATACAATTACAGTGTTATATAGCAATGACAAAAAGAGATAACAGTTCAAATATCTTCTAGTGATAGCTTAAGTCTCTTGACAAACTAATACTGCACTTAAAAACATTTTACTTCAAATAAAACTTTCATACTACCATCATTAGGGCTAACATAGATTTCTATATAACATATTTTTATGAAATATGGAGATCATCTAGCCTAGGTCTTTATTCATTATGGTTTTTGTTTGTTTGTTTAATTAGAAAAGAGGTCCAAAGAAACTAAATGAGATGCTAAGGTTCAAAGAGTAGCGGAGTAGCAGCTAGGACCCAGCATGCTACTCTCTCAGGAGTGCAATTGCATTTCCCTTCCTGGGAAAGAAAATTGATCTTGAGTTTTGGAAAGAAAATGCATTACTATGGCATAATTTTATTACCAATGGCTCATGTAAAGTTTACAGAAGTTACTGGGTGAAGCAGCTAAGGGGGCTTTCATGCAAACCTAGATTGTAATCTTGCTACACATTTTTTTACCAACTTGAGGAAGTGCTTACATCTCACCTGAAAAATGCAGGAGCCAGTATGTAATACATACTCAAGCAAGGTTAATTAAGTTTAGTTTAATTAGCTATTATCAAGGTTGCATTCGTGAAGTGTTATCTGCAAAGTATTATTCTTTGGACTATAATTTCCACATCCTTCTCATTCTTCACACTCATTATCTTCTTGTTTTGACAATACCTTAATGGATATATAATTCACTCAAGTACCATTTGTGCAGAAAATACTTATTACCTGCTTATATGTTTGGTAATATTTTGAGAGGTTTACATGCTTTTCATCTTCACACAAAAAATGCTGAGTTAGAGTCTAATATAATACTCATTTTGCTCATAAGGAAACTGATAAAAGAAAAGTTAAATGATACGTAGCAAGATATTTTGGAGCCTGAATTCAAACCTGAGCAGAATGTCATTTTTATTCCACTTTCAGCCTTACTACTAAGTTCCACTGTCTTCCAGATAAGTTAGTAAACATTTCCAGAAGAAATGAATAGTAATTAAATATATATTTTCAATAATGTTCACTTGCTATTATAGTTTCAAATATGGTGTTTAGATATTACCATTCATAAGTCCAGTATGTACAGCTATTTTCTGCATACAAATTCCTCTTCAAGCAGTTTAAAATCCTTTTAGAACTGAAGGCAGTATAAATACGAGTTTAAAGGTTTTAGAAAGTATTAAGGATGCAAAGAAATAGAAATAATAAAATGAAAAAGAATTATTCAGCCTTGGCCATGTGGCTAAGTTAGTTAGAGCATCATACCATACACCAAAGGGTTTCGGGTTCAATTCCCACTCAGGGCACATACCTAGGTTATGGGTTTGATTTTCAGTTGGGTCTCTCTCTTTCTCTCTTATTCCCTTACTTTCTCTCTAAAATAAATTAACATATTCTCAGGTGAGGATTTTTAAAAGAATTATTCATTAAACAAAATTGAAAAAAATATGGCAGTAGCGGCATGGGTTATAACCAGATGTGCTGTTTATGTGAGGGGGCATTTCAAGTACATTCAGATATGTCTTTAGAGTAAATTGAAATCAAGAAGACTAAGTGGTTTTCCTTTGACCTCAAGTGTCAGGGTATCATCTGGAGTCATAGTAAATATCTGGAGGCTTCTAAGGTGACATAAACAACATTTCACTGATAAACGGTGACACTGGATGTGTAGGGTAAGGAAGGTTTTCAAGCATTAGGCTTTATCGAGTTCAAGGTCAAACCTATGAAGACTGTTATTTTTTATTGAATATATTGGGATGACATTGGTTAATAAAATTATACAGGTTTTAGGTGCACACTTCTTTATAATACATTACGTATATATTGCATTGCATGTTTAACAACTCAAGTCAAGTCTCTTTCCATCACCATGCATCCCTTCTTTCCCTCCTACCTCCCCGGATTCCTCCTTCCCTCTGGTAATCATCATACTGTTGTCTATGTCCATGAGTCTTCCGTTTTGTTTTTCTTTTTTTTTCTTTGCTTAATCCCTTGGGTCTCACAGAACATCTACTACATAAGGCCACCACACAAAGACTGGGAGTCATTTGTGATAGATCTGATACATAAAAACAAACACAAAGAGGAAGCCGAAATGGAGAGACAAAGAAAGAGGATCAAATGTAAGAACAGGAGAACGCCCGAGGAAAAAGAGCTGAATGAAATGGAGGCAAACAATTTATTATTCCTGATACAGTTTATCAGTAATCTTACATGCCTTTTTTTTTGTAAATAGCACCCATGGTTTCAGCTCATAAAATGGTACCAAAAATCTAAGATAATAAAAATAAAATATTGAAAATGCATTTTTAAATCATTATAATTTGAGTTTTAAGCCCTTCACTCATGAGCTTTGCCTTCTACAATGACAAATAATTGACTGTGTGCACAAAATATTTTAATCATAATACCTGTAATTGTAGGTTTTATGTTTTGTCTTGGCTTGCATTTTCTATTATTTTCTTTTATTTTCACTAGTTGATTTATTGGCTCTACTGTCTTTGTGTCTTAGCTAATTATTGTTATTTTTGTCTGTGTTACCAACATCTTTTTAAAATAGAAATCCCATAAACCTGTCATTTGAATTTAAATTTTTCTTTTCCCTTGTGCTTTATTGGTATTAAAGTCTGAAAATCAGTGGTTTAAGACTCCAGAATTCTAATTTCTCACAAACGTAGGCCTTTCACGCACCATTACTGAGCTCTCTCAGCTGAGTTTTGAGAGAGAAGCACATGCTTGATAACAGAAATCAGGAAAAAGTTAAATTCAATTATGCTAAAAGTAATTAACAATTCTTAAAACTTAAGCTGTAAATCTGACATTTTTTGCAATTTTTCCAATGATTCACTAAGTCACTCAGAGGCTACACATCGTCTCTCCTGAGAAGGCATCAGATTGCCTAATGAAGTGAGACAGTGTATTTTAAAAGATTAAACTGTCCAACTTTTAACCAGGGCAGCTGGCAGCTCACTCTGTATAATGGTTTTAATAACTTGTGCCATGGTTCTTTATTTCTATTTTTAAAAAGTCTTTTTATAGCAACTACTATCTGCAAGAGTCTTCACTAGCAGCAGATTCTTTACACTAATTATTTTAGATGCCAGTTTTTAAAATTCCTACATTCTCAGAGAAACTTTAAAAAGAAATACGAAAAAGTAGCAGGGCATCCTTTTCCATCTCAATCTATTACTCAAATATACCAGAAGTCACTTCACTTGCTAAAATTCACTTTTTTAAAATGGTCCAGTATAAGGAATAAAAAGAAACATCTAAGGTACAAAAGAAATCATCTGGAAAGAATTGAAATAAGACTATCATTGACTTTCTTATATAAAATATTGTACTATTTTAAAAGATAATGGAAAATTATTTTAAAGATCAAAGAAAAATATATTTGAATCCTAAATTCTAAGTCGATTTAGTTATGGGAAAGTACCAAAATATGTATATTCAATATGCATGGGATAAAAACATTGACCTCTAAAGCATTCTAGTTTAGCAAATTCCTCATGAACGTACTATATAAAAAAAAATGTAAGTGAAACATGAAAGTGAAAGATATTAGAGTCAGGAAATTTTGACTTCATTTAAATAGAGTAAAGGGTGGTCCCAAGATGACAGTTTTGTATCAGACCTAAAGATCAGTGATTACATATTATAGAAGTAAGATAGTGAGCCCATGGAGGGAGATTTCTGGGGTAAAGAGGGCTCATGAGAATAGGTGATATGACATATCACTTGAATATAATTAATAATATGATATAGACAAAGTACAATTTAAAAAGGGAAATTAAATAAAATTTTAAGAAAAATAAAAATTCTGTAGAGATAAGGAAATGTGATACTTTCCTGGTTACCTTTTGCAGGATTAAACAATAACAATAAATTAAAGAGTAAATATCAACTCATATTTGACAAGGGGTGTCATGAATAATTAATGGAGAAAGGTTAGTTTATTCAATAGATGGTGTGTGGAAAACTGAATATCCACATGCAAAATAATGAACTGGGAGCCATGTTTTATATCACTCATAAAAATTAACTCGAAATGAATAAATGACTTAAATGTAAGACCTAAAACTATAAAACTCCTTGAGGAAAACATAAGGAAAAAATCTCTTTTACTTTGGTCTTACCAACAATTTTTATATATGATACCAAAACACAAGCATGAAAAGCAAAATAAACAAACTGGGCTACATAAAACCAAAAAACTTCTGCACAGAAAAGTAAACAATCAACAAAATAGAAAGGCAACCTACATAAAGGGAGAAAGTATTTGAAAATCATATATCCAATAATAGGTTAATATCCAAAAAATATGAAGTACTCATACAACTCAATCACAAAACGAAACAAAACCCATAAGTAATTCAATTAGGCAATGGGCACAAGACCTGAATAGACATCTTTCTAAAGAAGACATACAATTGGCCAACAGGTTTATGAAAAGGAATTCATCATTAATCATCATGAAAATGCAAGTTGAAAACACACACACACACACACACACACACACACACACACACACACACACACACACAAACACAAACACACACACAATAAGTTATCAACTCACACATTTTAGGATGGCTATTATCAAAAGACAAGAGATAAGTATTGGCAATGATGAAGAGAAAAGGGAACTGTTGTACACTTTTGTTGGGCATATAACTTGGTACAACTTCTATGGAGAATTGTATTGATTCCTCAAAATATAAAAACTACAGTTATCATATGACCCAACAACTCTATTTCTTGGTACATATTCAAAAGAAATAAAATCACTATCCTGAAGAGATATCTGCACCTCACACTTACTGTAACATTATTCACAATAGCCAAGGTATGGAACTAACCTAAATTTTCATCTACGGATGAATGAAAACAGAAAATGGGATGCACACACATATACATACATACACACTCACTGAAATATTATTCAGCCATAAGAAAGAATAAAATCTTAGCATTGGCCACAGAATGAAAATGGACTTTGGCCATCGTGCTAGTGCAGTAAGTCAGGGAAAGACAAATACTATGATTTTATTTATATGTGAAATCTAAAAAAGCCAAATTCATAGAAACAGAGAGTAAAATGGTGGTTGCCAGGGGCTGTGAGGTTGGGGAATTGGAAAGATATCACTCAAATGGTACAAGCTTCTAGATATGAGATGGATATGTTTTGGGGATCTAATGTATAGCATGGTGACTATAATTAACAATACTGTAATGCACTAGTATACTTGAAAGTTGCTAAGAGAGTAGATCTTCAGTACTCTCACCATGTGTGCATAAGAAAAGGTAATCAACTGAGCTGATAGATATTTTAACCTACCCGATTGTAGTAATTATTTTGTTATGCATCACGTATACACATTAAAATTACACACTATGTGTCAATTACTTCAATAAAACTGGAAAAGAGCAAAATTGGAAAACTGAAGGACTTGGGCAGATGACAGCAGTAGTATAGTGATTTGGGGGGAAAAAGTTAGTAGCTACTAATTTTTAAGTGCACTTAAGGAGATAGAATTATAATGGAGTTCTAACATTTATTACCCAGAATTCCATATTAGGTATTAATAAAAGCCTTCAGCCAGAAAATGCTTAGGGACATAGACAAGTCTATGTCCCATTTTTTAAATCTGTCAATCCTTTGTTTTGATGCATTCAGTTACTAGTAAGTGTCTTACCAGGTGGTCATTTCCTCGTATGAAGACTGGCATTATAAATGCAGAGTGCTCAGTCTCTCCGGTTGGACTTGATTCAAGTACCGATTTTAAGACCTGTTTTGATCAAGTTTATTTCATAGCTCTGGTTATTTCAGTTTCTATTTGCTATGCACAGATCTTTCAAATTCTAAAACACCGGGAGGTAGAACTCTCCTACAGTTCTGGTAGCTACAGCTGCTGGTAAATACCAAGGAATGTATGAATCTAAATGCTTGCTGTTGTAGGAGGACTTATATAAGATTTCCTGGCTCTGGGTGGATAGAAGTCTTCCAATTTGAGGAGAGAACGATTTTCTTTCTTCCCACTTTGTCCAGCCACAATTTAGTTAGAAATCATTTGCACTATAATCTTTCTTGCAGTTGGAGTTAAGAAAGTTATTATTTTACTTTCTTTGAATTTTTACAGTGAAAATAATGTTTTGAGTACATTTGCAATCTATGAACCTAACATCAGCTTCTTCCAAAGATCCTGGAATATCTAAAGATCATAGTCATTTTCAAATCAGAAAATAATTCTCCTAAAAGCTCTTGAAATAAAGCATATAGAAAGAAACACAAAAAGTACCCTCAATATATTTAATATTTCATGTAGTCTTTTGTCTATTTTATTATCTTCTCTCTTTATTTTTATTTTCGGTTTACAAGGTCTGATTTGATGCTTTTCTAGTGACTATTATTCATTCGATCAGCCATTACTTCAATACAAACATATACATACAGATAAAATTCACTCATTAAAAAATAAGTATGTTTGAATAGCTAATTGTATCTGATATACTAGTTCTGGATCCAGTCATGATTTTTGAGAAGTTCATGGTTTGAAGAGTGGCAAGACAGATATACAATAACAAATGTTTATATTACAAGGTGATATCTATACTAATAAAAGCCTACGTGGTCGTCGCACCCTCCCATGACGCC
Organism: Myotis davidii; assembly: GCF_000327345.1. Lineage (NCBI taxonomy): Eukaryota > Metazoa > Chordata > Mammalia > Chiroptera > Vespertilionidae > Myotis > Myotis davidii. The sequence goes on from NW_006300375.1 coordinate 623,422, forward strand.
CTCATATCATCACAAGATGGCTGCCACAAGATGGCCACCCTCTCATCATCACAGGATGGTCATCACAAAATGGCCAGCAGGGGAGGGCAGTTGGGGGTGATGGAGCGGGCAAGGGAGCAGTTAGGCGTCAATCAGGTCAGCAGGGGAGTGGTTAGGGGATGATCAGACTGGCAGGCAGAAGCAGTTAGGGGCCATCAGGCAGGCAGGCGAGCAGTTAGGGGCAATCAGGCAGGCAGGCAGGCAAGCGGTTAGGAGCCAGCAGTCCCAGATTGTGAGAGGGATGTCCGACTGCTGGTTTAGGCTCAATCTGATCGGGCCTAAACCGGCAGTCGGACATCCCCCGAGGGGTCCCAGATTGGAGAGGTTGCAGGCCTGGGTGAGGGACACACCAGATTGGCGAGGTTACAGGCCAGGCTGAGGGATATCACCTCTAGTATTATCATAGTAGGTATCCAGAGAAGGAAATGCCTAACAGCTAATTAAGCAGGTATGGAGAAACGGATAAAATTGTGGTTTTGATCTTATAGTATCTATGAAGTGAGCTATAGCATTGATACACACAACTCTATTTTCAAAAAAGCAAAAAAAAAAAAAAAACCCACAACAAAACAAACAAACAAAAAAGAATCCAATACTGTACGGTAAGTGATATTGTTTCAGAGTACATAAAATTGGAAAATCTGCAATGAAACTGGTACTTATCAAGCTGGGAAAAATCTGCTAAACTGCTTGCCCTTCAGCTATTTCACAGAGTAGTGATCTCTTGAAATCCCAGAAGGAGTGAAGCATCACTCTGTTTTCCCAAACATTCCTAAACTAAAAGTGATTCCTTGAACTTTAGGTCCTGACATCAATGGTAACAGATTTGGTGGTTTTTCATCTAAGTTGTGAACATTAGGATGTGCAGAGAAAACTTAATATAGGTCTTACTGCTACCCTTTGGGGAGCCTACTTCCAAGGTTGGGCCTTGGCTGACATCTGAGAACTTATATTTTGGGAAGTTCCTCAATATTAATTGGTAAGAGTGGCTTGCAGTACTTAATCTCTTTGAACAAACAATATGGTTTATTACTGGGGCTAAAGACCCATTTCCTTTCCCGTAATCTGGAATTAGGTTACTTAACAGGCAGTACCCTAAAACCAATAAAATCTCTGGACACTGAGTTTATAACAAACTTTGTATATTTGTGCTCACAACTTGCTACAGTTCCGTGGACTTCACTGGGAGGGGATCTTTGGAAGCTGGCTTCTACTTCCCCCCAGACTTTTACTCCATGAGACTTTTCCTTTTGGTGATTTTTCTCGGTCTTTCACTTTCATAAATCATAGCCGTGAATATGATTATATGTTGAGTCCTATTAGTCTTTCCACTGGATCATCAAACCTGGTGAGGACCTTTGATATTCCCAACAAATTAGGAATATATTAAATTAAAATAGTTATATTTGGGCAGTATTTCTGAATTTTTGCTAATGTAAATTCATAATATAGAAATCTGCATGTAATAGAAGAGAAAAAGCTATTGCCTCAGAGAACATGAATAACTTTATTGATGTATATATATATATACACATCACATTAACTTATATAAATGTTATATAAATTGCATATTTACACATTAATATATATGTGTGTGCTACCTTTGAGCTATTAATTCATAAAGAAAAAGAACCATTATGACTAGATCATAGTTAATAGATTTCAAACTCTTTAAACATAGGAATTATCACCTTTTTCAATCCCAGTGCTATCATAAATCTATTGAATGAACTGGAACAAATTACTTAATTATCTTGAGTGAAGTCACTCATTTTACTGGCTATATTTATGGGAGAGTTTACGGTGTAGTAATAGATACTTTATGGAATGTCTTTCTTTTCTAAAATTCTAGTTGTTATGTGAATAAAGGGTGCCCTGGGCATTCACTCCATTTCTAGTTGATCCTAAGGATTGAGTTGATTCCCAGCCTTCAAGTGGGTGATCGTGTTCTCTCTCAAAGCACACTGTGTGTCCTACCAAGCTGTCCATTCTTCCATAGATGAAGGATATCCCAGTTTGAAGGGTGAATCTGCTTTTGGTGAAGTGCCAGTCTGGGTTCAGAGAGGACAAGTAGAGGTGTTAGAGAAATAAAGCATTTAATTAAAGAACCAGGGCTTATGCATGCACATATGGGAAGAGTTGGGGAGGAACTATTAATCAAACTTTAAATTGAATTTTGAAGTACTTTTCTCTCCTGCAAATCTCTGTGATTTAAAATATTTTATCCTTGAAAAATAAATTTTAAAACCTGAGGATAATTTCAAACTCATGTTTCTTACATTGATCATAAACATGGGTGACTGATTTCTTTAATGTTAGCTCAGTAAAAGAAAAAAAAATTCAGTTATGGGTAATGTGGTTCAGAATTATTTGAATAGCCTGGCCGGCATGGCTCAGTGGTTGAGTGGTGACCTATGAACCAGGAGGTTAAGGTTCGATTCCATGTAGGGGCACATGACCACATTGTGGGCTCAATCCCCAGTGTGGGGTGTGTAGGAGGCAGTCAATCAATGAATATCTCTCATCATTGATGTTTCTATTTCTCTCTCCCTCTCCCTTCCTATTTGAAATCAATAAAAAATATATATTCTTTAAAAATTTATTTGAATAAATTCAATTTCCCAGCAGATAATTGACCTAAATGATTTTTGACATCACTAGACTTTAATGAATGAAGAAAATACTATATTTCCACATAGAAATAATATGTGGGATACAGTTATATGCTACAATGAAATTTCCTAAGTTAATCACAATAACAGTTTATAAGGTCTAAATATTATCTAGATCTATTTCTGTTCATCAGTTTATGTTGTTCATTATATTTCATAAATGAGTGAGATCATGTGATATTTATCTTTCTCTGACTGGCTTATTTTGCTTAGCATAATGCTCTCCAGTTCCATCCATGCTGTTGCAAATGGTAAGAATTCCTTATTTTTGGTAGTATTCCATTGTGTAGATGTACCACAGTTTTTTAATCCACTCATCTGCTGATAGGCATTTAGGCTGTTTCCAAATCTTAGCCACGGTTATGGGGAACCGATATACGGTTAAGCCTCGGACTGACCTGCTGGCAAAGTCACAAACAAGTCCCAGCTTAGAGGGTTCAGTCCTTTTAGCATAATTAGGCTTGACCTTATAACACTCCCCAGATCTTACCTGGGAAGCTAATGGGCTGAGGGAAGTGCAGGGAGTGTAGACATGATCAAAATGGGTGAAACTCACAAGAACTGTAACTATGGTAACTACTGCCTTGTTGACCTCAGACTATAGAAGGTCAGTGCGGACTGAGCACGGGTGGAAGTCTTTCCTCTTGAGTTGGATTTACCCGCCTGGTCCCCCAATATTTCCAAATTATTTCTTGTCTTTTCGCTTTCATCTGTGTGCAGCTCCTCTTCCAGATACTGAACCCTGAATGACTCTAAAAGGTCCGTGTGGCCTGAGCACGGGTGGAAGTCTTTCCTCCTGAGTGGGACTTACCCGCCTGGTCCCCCAGTATTTCCAAATTATCTCTTGTCTTTTCTTTCATTTGTGTGCGGCCCCTCTTCCAGATACTGAACCCTGAACCACGCGGGACGTGGAGGGAAACATTTATGACAACGGTAAATTGTGCTGCTATTAGCATAGGGATGCATATATCCTTTCTGATTGGTGTTTCTAGTTTCTTGGGATATAGTCCTAGAAGTGGGAAACAGATCCAGAGACAGAGAAGCATCGATCAGACTGTCAAACCTCAGAGGGAAGGTAGGAGAGGGTGGGGGTAAGGGAGAGAGATCAACCTAAGGACTTATACTACTATTGCTTGCATATAAGCCTAACCAGTAGACACAGACACCAGGGGGTGAGGGCATGAGTGTGTGTGTGTGTGGGGGGGACAATGGGGGTTAAGGACACATATGTAATACCTTAATCAATAAAGAAAAAAATAATTATCTAATATATTATCTAATTTTTAAAAAGAAATTAAGCCCTAACTGGTTTGGCTCATTGGATAGAGCGTTGGCCTGTGGACTAAAAGGGTCCAGGTTCGATTCCGGTCAAGGGCATGTACCTTGGTTGTGGGCACATCCCTGGTAGGAGGTGTGCAGGAGGCAGCTGATCAATGTTTCTCTCTCATCAATGGTTCTAACTCTCTATCCCTCTCCCTTCCTCTCTGTAAAAAAATCAATGAAATATATTTAAAAAAAAGAAATTAAAATAGGAAAGTTAAGTAGGATTGAACACAAATACACATTCAAAAAAGTGACAGAGCATAGCAGAACTCAGCCTGTTATCTGAAGTTGGCATGGATATTTAATTTCATATATCATTTAGAGACTAATTTTCCATAATGAGTCTAAGAATTTAGTAGCTCTTAAGATGATAGTGAAATGAGGGCAAAAAATACACACATCTGTTTTCAACAAATGTCAATGCCAACATGCACAGCACTGGTGAACCGCCCCCCCACCCCCCACCCCCCAGTACTGTCACATTTGACTAGGTTAATATGCCTGGTTTTTTTAAACTCAAAAATGATATAAAACAAACAACAAAGACTTATTTGTTTCAAAACAGTGAGTTAATTTAATTTGAAGGTTCCATAATATATTTAACGACACATAAATTACATGCTGAATATAATGAGTCATTTCTTGCCAATATTTTTATTCACAATTACATTAGCTTTAGGACCAATTTAGAAATAAGGTAAGTGAGAAAAAAATGAGTTCGAGTTTCTTACAAAGATAAATCAATGTCAAATTCTGGTTATAAACCAGAACTTGCAAATTACTTAAGAAACATAAGAAATAAATAAGTTGTGAACTTTATTAATTTCTTCTCATAATATTGGGCCAACTACTTCAATGACCATTTTTTAAAAAGGTATCAACCTCTATATCACTAAAGAAGATGTCAATCAAGAGCTTTTTAGATCAACCAGGGTATCCAGGACCCTAGTGAGATATAAAAGTAAAAATTCAAGTCTTATAATGTTTACAATTAAACTAGGCAACTCTTAAGAACTTAAATATTAGAAAATTATAGAAAAATAAATGTAGGTATGATAGATGAATATATAGAAAGATAGGTAAATACATGGATAGATGGATAGAGGGATGGAAAGATAGAGAGATCCATTGGTATGGGTGTTACTGAATATGTATGTAGTTGTTGTCAGGTAACTTTCCAAGCAATATAAATCTTAGACTCATTGAATCTTGACCAAATCCCATGTTATTACTAGTTATTACTGTTATTTAATCAGTGAAGAAGTTGATATTTTAAAGAGTTAGCACATTTAATGAAATTGCAACAGTTAAGAAGTAATGGATAAGGAAATCTAAAACATGCCTGCCTGGTTTCAAAGCAAGAACTCAGCCATAGTACTTGCTACTTTTCCTCCCATTAAATAGGACATTTAGCACTAAAATGCTGGAATTGTTTTAAAGAAGCTTTAAGTCATTTCTTGGAGATCACTATTGTGCACCCAGATTCTGAATAAGCCAGGTCAAGGGTATGGTGTAGGAGTGTGAATTACTTCATAAGCACACCAGGCAATTTTGTTACAGTTGGTTCCTCATCCACACTATGAAAGCACTTAATGAACTCACCTTGTGACTATGATTTAAGGCAAAGGTAAAGTACTTGCCATTAAGGAAAAATAAATAAATAAACACAACAGGCAATTATTTCTATTTTTGTTCATAGCTCAAGCAGCCCCAAGCTAAGAAAAAAATAGAAAAGACCAGTTTAATTGATGGGATCCATGAAATCAGAAGTTGTCTTCCACAGATTTTCTCACTTACATTATTCACAACATAGCTATTCTGTCTACTCTAACCTCTTCATGGTGCCAGCAACTAATTTTTAAATTTTTTAAAAAATAATTGTATATTTACATGCTGTTGTAAGAAATATCCCACATACCATTCAAGGAGTTTCTCTCAATGGTAACATTTTGTGTAATTGTAGTACAAATCACAACCATAAAATACATGTCAACCAATGAATGAAGCGATAGGTGGAATGACAGTTCAATGTTACTCTCTCTCTCAAATTAATAAAATAAATGCTCATCAGAAAGGAAGTGACTTTTAGCTTTTCTTTTTTTTTCTTTTTGTTTGTTTGTTTGTTGCTTTATTGATTAAGGTATTACATATGTGTCCTCATCCCCCATTGCCTTGCCCCACCCCCACCCCGCTCATGCCATATAAGCATAACCAATGGACACAGACACCAGGGAGGTGAGGACTTTTAGCTTTTTAAACAATCAGTATTTTAGTTGTTTTGCTGCTTAAGAGTAAGAAAGTACATTACAATATAGTCACATTATTCAAGCTGATATTTATTTCTCATCTTGTGACATATCTTTCAAAGTCATGCTTTAAAAAGTTTCAAATGTCAGGATTTGGTTGAGCAAGGGGTAAAGACACTTGAAAGGAGTTTTCGAGCTCTTCATCTCTGTTCATTGCTTGCAACCTTATCTTTCACTCGGCGCACATTTCTGTTACCCTCCCACCCTCCCTATTTTTATTTCACCACCAACATGCTGGCCAGCTGTTCCACTACCATTTAAAATAGGGTGCCAGTATCCACGCAGTAGGGATTTTTAACTTAGAAAAAATTTCCTTTGTTAATATTAAATATCACCAGTGCAGAAAATGGCATATTTGTAGGAATGAATGAAGAGGCAAAAAAAAAAAAAAAGAAAAAGAAAAAGAAAAAAGAGGGTTAAACACAGCGGGGAGTGTACAGATATCTTTTTGATGGCCGGGCACCTTATGTCACTAGCCTGCTTCACTTACAGGAAGCTTTTGACAGTCTTCATGCTTTGGTTGCCTAATAGTATTCTGTCAGGAGTATATTTGGTTCCTGGTAACACATTTGCTCTAAAATAGCATAAAAACTAATGATTGTGTCAAGCTATGTACACTGCCGGCAGCTATAGCAGGCCGGGGTAATTGCTTAAATTTGGATTTCCGATGCCATTGCTCAGTTAAAGGCTGTGTTTTGAATGTTGGCAGGCCACACAATGAACTCACTGTGAATTGTATGGATAGATAACAAACTCAGAAATAGGCTTTTTTCTCTTCAGAACTTGGATTATTTCAGCAATGATAATGTCCCCTCGATTTTCCAACATGGCATTCTATTACAGCGCACAAACCCATTCAAACTATAGAATACAAGGCCAAGGTGAAGATTGATTTCAGGGATAAAAAACTTTTAATATACTTACCAGAGTCCTGCTTTGAAAGGAAAACTAAAATGGTTTAGGGAGAAAATTACACCTGGCTGCTAGTAGATGATGATGTGTGGACCTATTTGACCTCACTTCTTATAAAGGCATGCTTTCTCTTCTGGCTGAAACACTGATTTCAAAGCTTGTGACTGTCTCAAATCCTCTTTTATTTTTATTTTACATTTATTTTGACTTCCACATGCTCCGCTTTCTTAAATATGTAAGCATTGCTGTTATTCCACCTATGTTAGTCTAATACTACTGTGTGCCCAACACTTCAAAAGGCCACAATTCAAAACATTGGAGTTTGGAGTAAGGAAAGGTTTATTGATTGAGAAGGTGCCAGCTGAGAAGATGGGGGACTTGATGGTGCCTCAAATCCATCTTGCTAGCTGCACTAGGTTAAGGGGCTTTGAAGGAGTTAAGGGGAACAGGTATTCGGAAGTACTGGTGGGGCAAGTTTTAACTAGAGGACCTTGGAACTTGGCCTTTTATGGTCAAAAGGCACCAACACCAGATCTTTCTGTTCAATGGTCCCTTGGCTTCTGATAGGGTTCTGGTGTTCAAGTTCTGGTTATATTCTGAACTTTGTTTTGTGTGTGGGGGGGGACAGGGGGAGAGAGAGGGGCAAGACTGAATCTGGGTGCAACTGGAGGTCAAAGTCCTCTGCACATTCTTTGGCTGCATAACTTATGTTTTGGTGTGTCTTCTCTGAAAAGCAACTCAGTATCTCCTTAAACAGGATAGGACTATTCTGAGTTGGTTCCGTGATTACACTGCTAAATCACCATTTCCACAGGGACTTCCAACACTTTTGAGACTTTGGTTACTTCACCGAAGAGGTGGTTTCTGTGTGTGTGCGGATATACATACACATGCCAGCTTGAAGTGTTGAAGGTCATGAGGAAGACATGTGGACTTCAGAAACATCCCCATTTTTCTGGTTTTACTTCTCCCATCTTATATTCTCTCTAAGTTTTCTTAGTTTGACCAACATCTGAGCTTCATCATATTCTAGCTCAGCGATTTTCAAGCGGGTGCTGCAGCAGGCATACTGAAGTGCTACAAGAATTTTTAAAACATTCAATACCTGACTTCAGGTACTTATTTTAATTTTTAATTTCAGGCTTTATTTTAATTTTTCTAACCCACATAAAACCCTAAAAGTGGCTTTTGATGGAATTTTATATCAAATCACTATACTATGAATTCAAAACAATAATATATAGAACACTAGAGGCCCAGTGCACAGGATTCCTGAACTGTGGGGGGCGTGGCCTGGGGGGATCTCCCAATGCGGTAGCAGCTGCTCATTCTAGTCAGCTGAGCGGTGCTCCCACTGTGGGAGCGCAGTAACCACCAGGGGGCAGCTCCTGCATTGAGTGTCTGCCCCCTGGTGGTCAGTGCGCATCATAGCGACTGGTCAACCAGTCGTTCTGCTGTTGGATCGCTGGGCTTTTATTATATAGGATGTTTCAGAAAATATTTTCTCATGAGACTATACTGATCACCTGACGTTACTTTAGAGTCACAGGAAAATATTGCTGTCCTGTAATTAAATGGCTATTTGACAAATATAGGAATGTATTATATATGCATGTATTTACAGTACACCTTACTTTTTCTGAATTGAATGTACCTATACCATAGAAAGTAACAAGCTTTTCTCACTTGTTTACCTTAGCTCTGGGAAGAAAGTTTACAAAGCCTATATTATGGATTAATTTGACCCATATTAGACCATCAAAATATTCCATCAGAAAACCAGTAGCAGTCTGTGGGGTCCTAAATTTTTTTTTCCATCCAGATTTCTAAGTTCTTCTGGCTGGGTCAGTAATCAAGTTAACATGAGGCAGATTAAAAGGAGGAAATTAAAATTTATTATAGATGTTCCATAAGCATATGAAACCCAAAGATGTATTGGTCCATTGAGGTTTATATACTATCTGGACTAAGGAGAAAGTGGAGTCTAGGATTTCAAAAGGAAAGCAGGCAATTTGCAAGTAGCTGAAAAGGAATAAATGTGTAGTAAATGAATTCTTCCTGGTCCACCCAGAAACAATGGGACACAGAGGGAAAGAAGTCCAACAAACTGGATGTCTCCCTGTCTGCCATGCTTAATTCCTATATGCTAAGGTTTCCTTCCAAGAGCAGGCTTTTCTATCTTAATTCCTAGACACGTAAAGGGGGAGGGTCAAACTCTTTCTGAGTCTTTTTTTTTTTTTTTCTTTTCTGAAAACAACCAGCTTAAAATCAGGATACAAAAGATGTCTTTTGGGGTGGCAGACTCTGGTCCCCCTGAAGTCCAATTCTCATTTTCCAGTCTTTCTTTGGATCTTAACTTGGTACTTGAAACTTTCTTTTAATAGTTGTAAGAGATGTAAAGGTTAAGAGGAGACAGAAAACCTAACGCTTTCAAGTTCACTTATCATTTATCTAACATAAGTTCTCAAGGGAAGAACGTTCACTGCGTGAGCTAAGTTCTTCCTATTCTTTGATATCTTGACATCCAATTAACTGGAGCTCCAAGAGTTTAGTTCAACTTTAAAAAGAAGTAAAAGGAAACTTCTTTATTACTTTTTAGTGTTTCAAGACATTGTCCTATAAAGGTGTATGTTATAACATTGTGTTCATGCATTTTAAACTCTAAATTTTATTAGTTTTGTGGAAATTACATGTTTAAACTAATGTCATTGAGTAATACACATAATACACATAAAAGCCTTAAGATAAACAGGTATTCTCCACTAGCTAGAGGAAGAGAGTTTGAAGGAGACCGAAGTTTTACCACCCTGAAACTGTCTTTTGGGATATTGATTTTAAGCTGTTTATCAAGAAACAGACTCAGAAAAAAACCTTTAACCTTCCAAGAGATTCAGATAGAAAAAAAAAAAAAATTCTTTAGGACAGTGGTTCTCAACCTTCCTAATGCCACCACCCTTTAATACAGTTCCTCATGTTGTGGTGACCCCCAGCCATAAAATTATTTTTGTTGCTACTTCATAACTGTAATATTGCTACTGTTATGAATTGTAATGTAAATATCTGATATGCGGGATGTATTTTCATTGTTACAAATTGAACATAATTAAAGCACAGTGATTAATCACAAAAACAATATGTAATTATATATGTGTTTTCTGATGGTCTTGGGCAACCCCTGTGAAAGGGTTGTTCAACCCCCAAAGGGGTCGCAACCCACAGGTTGAGAACCGCTGCTTTAGGAAGACAATCTTAAGATGTTTGCTTTAGCCAAATTTGAATAAAATATGGTAAATATAAGGGCTTTAGTCAGGGATCCATTAGCTAGATAGTCCCTATGTCCTGTTGTTATTGAGTTTCCTAGCAAAAATTTACCTGCCATGTGTGTTTGCTTCTTCCTCAATCGTAAATAGCCCATTATCAGTTCTGAAATCCAATACCCAATTCTCCCCCTTTTCTCCTTTGTTCAGAATGCCATATATACCCACTGTTGCCTCGCTGTCTTTAAAATTTTCCTGCATATGCGAATTCTCCATGCATAGGTATTAAAATATTATTTTCTCCTGCTAGTCTATTTCTATTAATTTGATTATTCACCCAGCTAGAACGTAGAAAGTGGAAGAAAAAATTTTAATTTTTATAGCCCTCACACGTTGCTAGGAAACATTTTGTAAACTTAAATGGCATAAAGCAAAGAAGCAATTACTGTTAATTTATATGGTCTTTTGTTAAAGCAATGTGGCGTAACCTGAACTTCCAAAAAGTGAGGGCTACCTGTATTTTGAATAGAGGCTTCTTTGGACAAATAGCTGGCGTGAGTCAGTTCAATTACCAAGCTCTCTAGTGCTGAGAACTTCAAGGCCTAATTGATATATATGAGAAATAAATATTTCCCGGAAACTTACTCTCTTGAAATAATTCAACTTCTCAAAGCTAGTAAGAATTGGTAATCTCAGAATAAGTAAGGATTAAGGTGCCATGATGTTAGTTTTTAATGTCCAATACAATCAGTTTAGGAGTCAAGTATAGGGTGTCCCAAAATAATGTATACACAATTTTAACAGTTGATAACTCAATTTTTCTTTTATATCCTCACCAGAGGATATTTTTCCATTGATTTTAGAGAGAGTGAAAGAGAGAGGGAAAGACAGAGAGATATATCGATGTGAGAGAAACACATCCATTGGTTGCCTCCTGCATGCACTCCAACCAGGGCCCAGGCCAGGGAGGAGCCTGCAATCGAGGTATGTGCCCTTGACCAGAATTAAACCCAGGACCCTTTAGTCTGCAGGCCAATGCTCTATCTACTGAGCCAGGACTGTTAGCTCAATTTTGAAAATGAAATGTATTTTAATAAACACTACCTTTATAATTATTAAAAGTATGTATATACATTTTGGGGGGACAACCTATATATGTTGAACCAAACTACTGAGTGAAGTATAATAAACTGTATTACTTACATATTTTATTTGAATTGGATTTTCTGTTTCCTGTGCAGACTACCATGATTTTTTTTGTATTTTTTTATACTACTTCAATGACATCTGCTAGTCCTTTATTGGTGGGGTGCCCTCTGTGTCCCCACCTGTTATCCATAGAAATGGAGTACTTTCAATGTCTCAAGGAAAGGAATTTCCTGAGACTTGCATGGGAGGATGAGTGATCTTTCTTTCCATGGAACTAAACCCCTGGGCTTCAATGTTTCATTTCCCTTAGTCCAGCATAGAAAAAGTCCAATATTGTCTTCAGCAGAGCAATAATTAAGACCATTGCCAGAAGTTTCTACTCCATATTAAAGTACAAACCAGACCAGTATCCTGTGTATGGCATCTGTATGGCTATGGGTCATATGGCTGTTTAAGCCACATGGCTATGATGAGAGGATGGGAGAGTGCAAGTCATGGAGTAAGAGAGGAACAAGTGGGCAAGAGTGAAGCAAGAGAGAGAGAACTCTATGTCTAGGGATTATAACCAAGAGCTTAACCAAATATCCTTTTAAGATTTTGCATACTTGCAGTGGCTTCACCGTCCACTAATCATAATTCCAGGTCAGGCTGACAGTTAAGGCTCTTCCCTACCTCACCCCAACTTCACTGCACATGTGTCCATCTCACCCTTTGTTCGATCCCTTCCCCAGTGATTTTCAGGGAATGGACTGGTGTTTTACTGAGGGGTGTGAAGTTGCAGCTTCCTGGTGAAGCTGCCCAGGTGACCATGCTTATAATGTCTGGCCTGCCCTTTGCTCCCTTCCTATCATTAATATTAATAACTTGATAACTATGATGATAATAGTCCCATCACAGACATATCCTTTTAAAAAGATTTACAGCCACATTTTTAGGGACAATACCTGAGACATGACACATGTGAATAAGTGGTTTCTTTATTTTTTTTAAATTTCCTGTTTTCAGTGATTTTTTTAAAAAAAAACGGAACATTTCTTCTGCCAAAATGATAGCCACTGGACTTGGACTCTGTGTCAGTTACTGCTCCCTGATACTAAATATAGCAACTCAGATTCTGCCCCTTACAGTGGAATTTTTAGTGCTCTCTGATTCCTCCTGGGTCCCAGAAAGCAAATTCAGCCACAGTTGTCGAGTATACACTACCTTATGTACCTTATCCAAAGATAATTTGATCATCAGGGATAGCACACAGTTCACAGCAATGTTTTTCTAGTCTTCTCTAGCTGCCAAGAAACTCATATCAAATTCGAAATTTAGTCACTACAAGCATATTGACACATATGGCTGAAATTATGAATAATAAAAAGTTTTGAAGTTGAATGCTCACTTTATAGGAAAGAAACGCTATGATACAAAATTAACTAACCTGAACTACCACATAGGTATTTGGTACTAGTGATATTAAATGTATATTATATAAATATAGCATATTGTTGGATAAGGGTCTTATAAGAAACTTTTTAGCATCTAAAAACATGTCCTTATAAAGCAATTTTTCAAGTTATGTAGTCTTGAGATTAGTAAATAAGATAATACATTGCTAATATAGTTTTCAAATTTTTACTGGTGTTATTCACAGTTCTTTTTTCTATAAGCTTCCTGATGAGGACGGTGGAGTAGGTTAACACTGTGTTCATCTCTTCCCACAATCACATTAAAATACTACAACTAAACTACAGAAAAACTACCATTGAGAACTGTTTGAAGACTAACTAAACAGATTTTCCATAGAATATAAAGAAAAAGCCATGTTGAGACTGTCAAAAAAGATTTTAAAATTTTCACTCAGATAATATGAGTTCCTGAGCAAATCATGGAATTAGTCGGAGAGAGTGAACAGCGGGAGTTAAAACAGGTGTAGGCACAACTGCAAGAGGGGCAGTAGTGGGTTCAGGTGCCTCCTGAATGAGCTGCAACCATTGTCTCAATGTTTAATGCTTCGCCTCAAAGGGTCTGCTCTCAGTTGGGGAAGTAAATGGGTATATTTTATATTAAGAAGTGGTTTGAGCCCTAACCGATTTGGCTAAGTGGATAGAGCGTCCGCCTGCAGACTCAAGGGTCCCAGGTCCGATTCTAGTCAAGGGCATGTACCTTGGTTGTGGGCACATCCCCAGTAAGGGGTGTGCAGGAGGCACCTCATCAATGTTTCTCTCTCACCGATGTTTCTAACTCTCTACCCCTCTCCCTTCCTCTCTGTAAAGAATCAATAATATATATATATATATATTTTAAAAAGCAGTGGTTTGAATACTTAGCTTGTGGAAAGAGCCCTGACAGGCTTGTCCTACCTCACTAATATATGCTGGTTTTGTAAAGAGAGCTACTAGCCAGTGTTTCTGAGATGCCAAAACCTGGTGTGGAAGCATCAATGAGCTGAATGATTTTGTTATTCACCTTAATGATAAAGTGACTCACAAAACAAACCATTATAGGATAATTACTTATTTTATAACTAAATGTCATAAAGTTACCTACAGAGCACCCTCACTTAAGATTGAGTGGAAAAAAATACCACTCATACTGAAATAAGTTATTAATACATAGAGTGAAAAATATATACAAAAATGTTAAGCAAAGTTAATATTTAACTTTGACAGTTAATGATAGAAATACAAACTTAAATTTAAAATATATTAAAGTCCTCAAAATTATAATTATGTTTAATCTTTTAATATTTAGTTATTTATCTCTCAGTATTCCAAGTAAGCAATGAAGATATAGTTATTAACACTAAATAAATTTAAATATGGTGTGATCTCCCTCCCAGCAGTGTGCCTGCACCTTTCTTCTCCCCCTCTCTTTCTTCTTCTCCCACAGACATGCATCTTCTAAACTCTAAGGGACCCAATGAGGCTTGCAACCAGGACTTCACCGGGCAGTGGCAATTTGTTCTTGGCTAAACCCGTGACCTTTCCCTCAAGACCCCCTTTTCTCAAGCCAGCCTAGGCTCACTTCCCCACTGAGTCCTTCTCCTGTTGCTTATTTTATCCTAGCCCCTTCCTTGTTTCACTGTCCCCAGCTTTAATAACCATCGTCTAAAAATCACTTGGACTCATATTGTGAAATCTTTCCTGCACAAAGTCAAGAAAAAAATATAGAAATCTAAATATAATACTTAACAAGTTACATACTGTTAAAGAGAAAACCATAGGCCCCAAATGGCTTAACTCATGCTAAAAGCCTATAATATCCAACCTAGATTTAATACCTGTTCTAATTGCACTTTTAACCTCTTCCAGAAATGTAATCTTAACCAACTCATCTGGAAATTTCTAGTCAACACCTATGTTAGGTAGAAAGTTAGACATGACTGGCTGGTGTGGGCCCTCACCTGGAGTCCTGAACAGGGGTCGGATCAGCATTGCCTTGAGACAACCTCTCTGTGGATGGACCGGCAGCCAGCAGACCGACAGCGGGCAGGTTTGGAACCAGCTGGTTCCTGGCACAAGCTCAGAGGAAAAAAACAACAGTACCTCCATGTGACCTTACTAGGGTCCTGGTCTAATTATAATAAAATTTACATGGCAGTTTTGACACCAACACCCCACCTCCCCCAACTCCTGTGGGTTTTTCCTGTATGCATTTTGGGTAAGGGCATGCATAGAACAAATATCTACACTAATAAAAGAGAAAAATGGTAATACGACCAATACCCTTTTCATTGGCTAATCAGGGCTATATGCAAATTAACTGCGAACTAAGATTGGCAGTTAACTGCCAACAAGATGGCGGTTAATTTGCATATGTAGGCACAATGCAGGGAGGCGAAAGGGAAAGCAGGAAGAAGCCCCCTG
>NW_006300375.1:639704-647907 GCF_000327345.1 Myotis davidii
GGTCAATGCCTGAGGGCTCCCAGTATGTGAGAGGGGGCAGGCTGGGCTGAGGGACACTCCCCAACACACACACACCCAGTGCACGAATTTCGTGCACCAGGCCCCTAGTAGTTATATAACACTTTTCTGTCAATCATTCCTGAATGCAAATGAAAGTCTCCACCCTGAAAACCCTCCTTTAAACCATATAACCCAGGATTTTGGGACCGTTGTCTCTCTCAACTAGCCAGCTCTTATACCTCTCTTAAATCTGTCAAAAAGTGGAATTTTACTTTCTGATTCTCCTTATCTTTGAAGTCTACATATTACTACTGTCTTGAAACTATTCGAACACCCTGGGTGGGTAACTTTTCTTTATTCTGTTTTTATTTCTGCTCTATCTTTGAAATATTTCAATCTAATGTTGGTCTGTGATTATCTTTCTCCTCAACATTTACCACTGACTTGGCACTGAATACTGAAGTGGTGCAAAATTTATCCCCCAAAATATGTCTCTTTAGCATAAGCCTTATTTTAGGTTGATTACTAGTATTTCTAAGACACAGCAACCCGGAAAGGCTCTGAAATGTGAATAGAAGTTACCCTTTTATAAGAGATATTTACATTTATAAGAGAAGTTTCCATTTGTCAGGGTGTCTCCCTCTCTGTACCAGGAATAGAAGGATAACTGAATTTCTAGAAACTTATCAGTGGAGAAGGTATTGATTTCCATTGGCATAACAACCATTCCCTAGTTTCCTGTGCTTTTCCTGATAGCAGGCCATAACTGGTTCACCTACCCTCAACATCTTGTTTTGTCTTTAGTTGAAGATGGTATTAAGGTGGTATTTTGGGCCATTTCAAAGAGTTAGTCAGTTGTTGTGTTTTTCTCTTGTGTATACAAGAGGTATACATGTTATTAAACATCTGCTTGTTTTTCAGCTGTTCATCTCTTATTATAGAGGGAGGGCTCTCAAACAAGAACCTAGACAGGTAGAGGGAAATTTATTTTTCTTCCCAAAAAGTATCCTAGAAATTCTCCCAGCATCTTCATTTTCAGAGTGAAAAGAAGCTTCCTCTGCAGGGAATTCCTAACTAGATTGAGCTATTACCTAAAACATATTTAATTAAAATACCAACATGTAAAAATTAGAAAACACTGTGGAAAGTAATCCAGCGAATCAATTAAATCTCATGTGTTAAATTTTACTTATGTTCACAGAACAAAAATACTCCTTGGTTTCCGGTTGATCTGACAAAGCCTATCTCAATAGGGAAAATGCTAAAAAGAAAAAGGGAAGAATGGGATAGACCAAACTTAAACAAAATTTTACATTTTACACAACAACAACTTTATTTAGTTTGGAGGTACACTGGGAAGAATGCAGATTCTATGGAAAATGTCCTATTAAAAGACAGATGCTCAATGAAATAAGCGTTTTCCCCACAGAAACTGAAAGCACCTCTGGAAGGCAATTTAGCTTATATTAAAGTGCCCCCTTGAGGATGAAAGCATTACTACATGCCCAAATGTATTACCGAAATGCCACATACTTCAATTGCTATGCATTCCCTCCTAATTACTTTCTGCTAAAAGGGAAGAATTCTGCAAGAACAACTACTAAATCTAAGGGTTAGGACTATTTTTCCATATCTCATCATTAAAGAAATATAACATTTGTTATCATGGAAGAAGTATTACTTTACATAACGTCACTTAGTTTTTAACAGTAAGGAACTAACTGTGGCTTTATTCTATTTCAAACTCTGAGGGTTCTCCAGGACATCATTCGTGGGTGAGAGAGTTTGGGGTGTCCCTTCTTCCTCAGTCCACACAGAACTGTTATTTCCTTTTTTAAAATTTATTTTATTGATTTTTTACAGAGAGGAAGGGAGAGGGATAGAGAGTTAGAAACACTGATGAGGGAGAAACATTGATCAGCTGCCTCCTGCATACCCCCTACTGGGGATGTGTCCGCAACCAAGGTACATGCCCTTGACCGGACTCGAACCTGGGACCTTTCAGTCCGCAGGCCAACGCTCTATCCATTGAGCCAAACCGGTTAGGGAAGAAATATTATTTCTGAATCTCCAGAATGTCAGGCCTTTGGCCACTTCTGGTCGTGTAGCTCTCTTGTGCCTGCCACACAATTTTGGTGTAAGTAGATCTCAGTGAGTACTTGAAATCCTAGCTGTTAAGATGTTCTATGAAGCGAGCCTTCGTAGTGGTTGTGTTGCTTTTATAGCACCCTGACAAAAGACAGTTCTCACTTCTTAGCCTTCCTGTGAGTTTAAGGAATTACCTTTATTCTTCTGAAAAAAAATCATTTCTACCTTTTTGTTTCTTCAACATATTCATTATGTACCTGAAAATATTCTTCTCCTAAGAGTTTAATCTTTAAAAATAAATGCAAAGACATCTGTAAATTCTGTATCTGCTAATTTTCGTCCCTTGTAAGAATTAGCATAAAAACCCCACTAGCATAAGGAAGAAGAAATAAAAGGGAGAATTGCAAGAAAGAAAGAGATTATTATTTTCTCAAAATAACATTATGCCACTGCAAGCAATGATTAGGATCCTCCGAGTACGAATAAATATGTAGATATAACCAATGATGAATAATAACACACCTAGATAACATATGTCAAAAATAAATTTACAATAAAATTCAGGTAAGTGTTATATCTTTGGTTTTCCCACAATTAAATGAACTTTATGCCTTTGGAGGTTTGACTACAATAAAATGCTAATATTTGATGAAACAGTAATCGTCAAATTAGCCCTAGACAATAAATATGGTATGCTCTCCCTCATGGTTTTAATCTAGGGATATATTAGTTTTATACATCTGCAAATGTAAATTTGTTAAGAATAGGAAACTAATTATAAGGATGCAGGGTGTCTTAGAGGCAAAAACAATGGTTAAAAGTAGGAAATGAAGAGAGTTAGCAAAAAAAGACTTGTGAGCTATGTGGGAAAAGAATGAAGAATAAATCAAGGGGAAGAATACCTTGTTAGAAAATCTTAACGCCAGAACTGGAGAGAAAATCACTTAAAAAGTTCAATGCAGCTTAAAGAGATTTTAGCTCCAGGGTAGGATGCAGACCCAGTGACAGCTTCTAAATGAAAGAACTAGGAAAGCCACAAAAAATACTGAAATTATCTTTTGGAAACAATAGTACTTGATTGAGGGCTGAGTTCTGTGTACACAGGGGAAATGTATATAATGCTTACAGAGAATGACTAGTATGGTATTGAAAACAGAACTAAGATAGAAGAGGTCAAAGAGAATTAGAGGATGCAGAAGTCCAGCTCTTAACGCTTCTTTGAGAACCCAGCATTCAGCTGAGACAGAAATGTTCCATCTTGGGAATAAGGACCACATCCTAGAGTAAGGTATACATTAGTCCGGACACATTTTGATTTTTCCTCCAAGTCCATAAAGCCTTTCATAACATAGCACCCCATATGGGTTTCCTTTTATCTTTCAGTCCACCAAAGCCCTATATTTAGAACTTCTTGCCAGTTTATTGGCTACTAACCACCCCCCCCAAAAAAAAACAATAAAAAGCCATACCATAAAAATATTATTATTTTCTTGTTTACTTAGTGCACAAACAATACCAATCTTAATCTTACTTAAGCAGGTTTATCTTTTTTATCTTCAGTCAAATTACAATAACGAATGGATTGTAATGCAACTGTTTTCCAGTTTGAGAGCCTACCCTCCACCCCTCAGTTACTACTTACACCTTGCATATTTGGCACCATGTGATAACTGATTCAAGAGAGGGGCCCATTCAGCTCAAGGAGATCTATTGCAGAGCTCAATCACCTTTACATATGTGCAAAGGGCACTTTCAGTGGTGCCCCTGTAGTATATTATTAAATATGCCATTTTATTTAATAATGAACCTCTTCTGCACATATCCTTCCCTATTGGAATGATGATCTGACATAAACCAAGATGCAATGGACATTTCAGGCATCAAAATAATTTGACGGCTTTCTTAATAGAGTCATTTGCAGCTAATGCCCAATAATTGACCAAAAATTATTTTTATAAAAGCTGTGCTATCTTGAAGCTGTGCAAAATAAGTTTCTAGTCTAGATTCCCCAAAGCTGCCACTGGTTGGCTCTCGTGGGCTTTTCCCAAGGGCCAGTCAACATGATTATGGGGTAGAAATACTTGCAATATCATTTGACTGTGGCAAATCAGAAGGACCCAGAAGGCTGCATTGTGCTACAGCTCTTCGGAACTCTGAGTCTTCTGTTCCTTTGAGCTGCATGCAAATTTAGTTTTTATTTCCTGGTAATTTTGTAAATAGGGTTAATAAAATCACCCTATTTGTGTGATTTCTCCAAAGACCAAATAATTCAATTAACCTTTGATCTTCTTGCTTTGCTTTTTAATCTGAAAATGACATTGACTTATTTTGGGGTGTCCGAGGGATGCCTCTTGGCCTCTTGTGACTTTTGTCTAAATTGTGCATAAAAGCTTCTCCATTTTCCCTGACCCTGTACTTAATTTGTGTTATTCGGACATCCTCTGTGGTCACATGACAATAGTACATTTGCACTTTACTTTTAACTTTGTCTTCAGACTGAAATATCAACATTGTATCTTCAAAAGAATAAATAACAGTACTTTCCAACTCAATCGAATCTATATCTATTCCCACCAAGTTGCAGCAATAAACAGAATAATTTAAGTAACCTTGTGGAAGAATAATACCGGTATATTGAAGTCCATCCCACATGAATACAAACTGACTCAACTAGCCGAAGATTTCTTCCAAGACAGAAATTGAAAAGACAGCATTAACCAACCTGATTAGAGAAAACTAATGTCCTGTAGAATGTCTCACAGCTTGAATTGGTAATACCCTACCAGGCATGACAAATGGTATTGAGGGGACTCAGGCATTACTTTAATTAAGACTTATCAATCTACAACCTGCCCCTAGGATCCGTCTTTTCTTTTTTCTTTGCAGATTATACTGTGCTATAAAAAGGGAATTTATGGATAAGAATTTGCTTATATCTTACAGATCTTTCATTAAAACCAAGGTTTCCTGGTGCCCCCAAATGCCTGATATTTTTACAAATTGATGACTTGAGTGGATTTAGGTAATTCTAGACATTTCGATCAAGCATTCGAGATTGAAACCAAAGAATAAATTTGCACAATATTTTCTTCCCTTTGAGTTAGGGGAGAATCCCGCATCTGTACATCAGGTTCCTCCCAAGAATATACTCGGGCAGGGGCAAGGCAACAACCATGCAAAGCTTTCGTTATAAATCGCTGCTTTGAGCCCTACTCTCACTGGCAAACCTTTTCCAGTTGTTTTACCAAATCCTGTTACTTTAGCAAGTTTACGTATGACCATATACCATATGTCAGGATTCAACAAGCCCTCCAGCGTTTTACCTTTACCAGTGCAAACTGCTTGGGTCCTCTGTCCTTCTATTACAGAGCCATAATCCTCTCTTTCATCTCCAACTATTTTAATTGGAACTAGCTCTGAAGGGATTATAGATTTATCTTTTGTATAATCAGAATTTTTAAGCCTCAAAGGCTAGCACAAATTAAATGACTCTGTAGTTGTTCTTTGATAGTTTGAGGAGCTGGTGGGACATCCAGACCATTTAATCTCTTACAGGAATCCATTAGAATTTTAGGAGCTATTCTTTCTTTTTTATTCTGAATAAGTCAAAATTTTGACCCTTTATTCATCCCCATTAGGACAGTTTGGCATCATTTTGTTCCCTCCATCCCCCCCAAAAAATGTCAATTGATATAAATTTCAGTTATACAAGATGAATTAATTCTTTAGCTCTGCTCTAGAAAATAGGGCCTATAGTCAACAAGGCTGTATTGTGCACTTAAAAATTTGTAAAGAGGGTAGATCTAATGTTAAGTTCATATCTCAAGGAAACTTTTGGAGGTGATAAATATATTTATTATATTGATTGTGGTGATGGCTTCATGGGTATATGCATATGCCCAAATCCATAAAATTGTATATATTAAATATGGAAAGTTTTTGGTATATAAATTATATTTCAACAAAGCTGTTAAAATAAGAAAATGTCAAAAAAGTGTTTCCTTATATCTTTTAATATATTCTATGTTTACAAACATATTATCATGCTTAGAAAAAATGTCACAATGTTTTCTTGCATTTTACTTAATATTTTAGTATTTCAGCTGGATTATGGATTAAAAAGGCAGGGGATTATAATTATTATTTGCAATATAGTTTTTAAATTGCAAAATATGTTCTGAGTGCTAAACAATGATCTGTTAATACTTTTGATATACAAACTTACTTTAACTTCTTAATTAATCCGCATGAAATTCTCGGTTACAAGAGCACCTGAAAAATTGCTTTCATGGTGATAAAGGTGTAAACAGATAAATGACAATTAATACCTAAATAAATAAATAAATAAATAAAGTCACATAAGTAGCTGGTGCCAATTTTAGCACAGCCTCAACCATCTAGGGGGAAAAAAGATAAGGATGAGAAGAATCCTACTGTGACATATCCAGTTCTATGTTGGTTGCAGTAACAAGATTTTAGTAGCCTCATAAAAAATATTCTTTATTTAACAGCAAAAGATGGCATTGGGTAGTTTTCTTTTTTAGAATATGCACATATCTACTCTTTCTTAGCCTTATTGGTACGGATTTACTCCTTCCATCTGTACTTCTTCAAAAGCTGAAGCTAAGTGAGGGTCCTGAGAATGTCTAAAATTGCTCTTCCATTTTAGAGTATTTAATACAGGAAAAAAGCTTCTATATTTTTCATGAACAAAACCCATCTCAGTAGCAGTATAGAAAGCAGTTACCAACTGAGATGCCATGTTTCAGTTATCTAGTGAATCTCGTCTCCTGTGACCTGCATAATCATACCAGTATTATTGACTATTAGTCTGATGGAATAATTTTAATTAAAACAGATACTTGCCAACTTCCTTTTTAGCAATAAATATTCCCCCCAGTTTACGGAGGGAACCACCATATTTCATTCTTTGGTTCTAGTATTCGCAGACTATTTCTCAGTTATTTTTATTTTTGTTTAAAAACAAAAAAGCAGCTAAGACTTCCATTTCATTACAATTTCTATTGTGTTTTATTCAACAAAGCCCCCAGACCTAGGATCTTCCAACTGCAAGTGGCATCGAGATGTTTTTCCTACCATCAATGCTTACCATGTTTGCGTGACCTCACCCCAGTGATGGCCAGGAAGCAATCCTGGCAACAATGGTTTCTCAAACCCACTTTCTTTCCCCACCCTGCCTCCCACAAAGTGTTAGCTATTACTTAAATTATTGAGTCAGGGGTTGTTAACAAAAATCTCCTTCATAATGTGAACTGCAGAGATTACAAAGGTCAGATAATTGACAGGATTCACAAGCCTCTAAAGATTGCATTCGTGAACTCTCTAATAACAACCAACCATATGGTACAGAATACAAAGAAAGCACAGGCTAGAAACTCTACAGATTTCCAGGCTTAGCTTCCCTGGAACAATTCCGTATCATACAGAATATACTTTTTCTCCAGGCCCCAAGTCACCTAGATGTGTGTGAGGAGCTGTATTAGTTTCATGTGGCTGCTAGAAAAATTTCGCTGACCTGATGGCTGGAAATATCAGAAATGGGTTCTCTCATAGTGCTGGAGGCCAAATTTCTGAAATTAACATCAATGGGCCCAAATCAGGCTTTCAGCAGGGCGGGGCTCCCTGTGGAGGCTCTAACACGGAATCCATTCCTTGCCCTTTCCAGCTCCTGGTGGTTGCCTGAAGGCCTTGGCTGCTAGTGGATGAATGGGCTGCCCACTGAGGCTGTGTCACTCCATTCTTGGCTTTCATGGTCACATTGCCTTCTACTCTTTGGCGCATATTAAATCTTCCCATGTCTTAATCTTATAAAGATACATGTGATTGCATTTAGGACCCATTGAGATAGGACAAGAACATGTCCACATCTCAAAATCCTTAGCATAATATCATCTTCAAAAAACTCTCTTCTTTCTTTCTTTCCTTTCTTTCTTTTCTTTTCTTTCTTTCTTTCTTTCTTTCTTTCTTTCTTTCTTTCTTTCTTTCTTTCTTCCTTCCTTCCTTCCTTCCTTCCTTCCTTCCTTCCTTCCTTCCTTCCTTCCTTACTTTCTTTCTTTATTTCTTCCTTTTCCTCCTTCATACACATACACAAGAG
>NW_006300375.1:647963-659763 GCF_000327345.1 Myotis davidii
CCCCCCCCCCCCCCCCATAAAGTAACATTAACAGTTTTGGGATTAGCACATGGACATCTTTTAGGAGGCCATTATTCAGTTAATCACAGGAATTTTTATTTCAGGAGAATGGAGCCATGCCTCCATTGTGATCTTTCAAAGCCTCTGATCACTAGTCCAAACAGGCTGTTTAAACTTATTTAGCAACTAGAGGCCTGGTGCATGAAATTTGTGCATGGGGGCTGTCTATCAGCCCAGCCTGCACCCTCTCCAATCTGGGATCCCTCTCATAATCCAGGACTGCTGGCTCCCATCCACTCACTTGCCTGCCAGCCTAATCATGCCCTAACCACTCCCCTGCCAGCCTGATTGCCCCTAACTGCTCTCCCTTGCTGGCCATCTTGTGTCCACATGGGGGCAGTCATCTTTGACCACATGGGGGTGGCCATCTTGTTTGTTGGAGTGACAGTCAATTTGCATATTACCTCTTTATTAGATAAGATAATAAGACATCAGTAAACAAGATAGCCCTAGGTGCTGCCAGAAAAGTTTCCAACATTAAGCAGCACACTTCAGATCCCTCCTTAGCCCATTATTAGTAGCCCATCCAGTCAGTACAGGATTCCAGGTGCCCTCAGAGATTAAGCATGGAATTGTCCCAATCCAGCTGGAAGATAGCTCTTTCTCACTCAAAGGAAATGTAAGAAAATGATTTAAATATTTTTTATTTGATTCAGAGACCAAAAATAAGTTCAGTTAGAAAAACTTTTGAGGAGTCTTGCATCTCAGGAGTAAGAGAACAAATGGAGTTTTGGTTTAAGATTAGCATTCAAGATCAGTGACAATAGTCTTCCCAACTAAACCAAACCTAACTATGATAATCATAGTAACAGCTATAAAAATTCCAATATTCTAATTACATGTTAATTAACTACAGCTGCACCTGTGGAGGATGTTAGAAACCTAACTATGAGTTTCAATAATTATCTGCTACTCCCACCTTTTTCACATCAAGTTGCCAAATTCTTATGATTCTGCATCAGAAATTCTCTTAATTCTTGTACCCACTCTTTTATTTCTACTGTCAGGGCTGGTTTTTGGACTGTACTTTCAAGACAAGGGAACTACGGTTACTGCTATCATCAGTAGAGCCTTGTTTTGCCTTTCATATCTGTTTTCATCTGTTGCTAAAAGTCTCCCCCTAAAATACAGATCAATCTATATTACCATTTCTCAAACATACATGTTTGAATTTGACCTTTACGAACTCCTTGGAATATTCTGCTTGCTCTGTACTCCTGCCAAAGGACTTAAGGGTAAGCTTTTATTTCTTAGATTCATTATACGTTTAAGTCTATGGTTATTTATTTAAGGCACTTGTAAATGCATGTTTGTTCACATCTCATTGATTTTTGGCAATTAACAACAACAGCACTCACAAAGCAAGAGTTTAGTATCTACAAAATGGAAAAAAAATTAAATATACTAAAAGTATGTGCCTTTTAAGGCTTAAATGGTAATCTAAGCCATGTAAAATAGCGGAGAATATATGTGAATAGAGAACAGTAGTCTGCCTTTCCTGCAAGTGATACATTCTAAGACTCCCAGTGGATGCCTGGCATCTCAAATAATACCAAACCCTGTCTGTGTGTGTGTGTGTGTGTGTGTGTGTGTGTGTAATGTGATAATTTATCCTATATACATATACATAACTTTATACTTAAAGGAAGCACTTTACTACATCTCTCTGGCATATCTGAACTGCTAGCATCACTACTCTTGCACTTTGGAGCCATTATTAAGTTAAACAAGGGTCACTTTAACACAAGCCTGGTCAATTTGACAACCTAGATGTCTACTAAATGACTAATGGGTGGGCAGTGTAACAGCATGCAGGCGCTGGACAAAGGGCTAATTCGTGGCCCCAGTGTGATGGAGTAGGATGGTGAGATATTTCATCATCTTCTCAGAAAGGTGCTCAATTTCAATGTATGAAGTCTTTATTTCTGAGATTTCTCATTTATTATGTTCATACCATGGTGGACTATGGGTAACTGAAAGTATAGAAGGTGAAATTGTGGGTTAGGAGCTCTATTATACCAGCATAGCTATGGAACAACAGCAGATTGTGACCAGATATTGCCATTATGTCCATTTAGCCCTAGAACATTTAACTTCTGCTCTTTTAGAAATGTATATGATCATAAAAATAATGTGTTTGGGCCGAAACCGGTTTGGCTCAGTGGATAGAGCGTCGGCCTACAGACTGAAAGGTCCCAGGTTCGATTCCGGTCAAGGGCATGTACCTGGGTTGCGGGCACATCCCCAGT
Source organism: Myotis davidii (assembly GCF_000327345.1). NCBI lineage: Eukaryota > Metazoa > Chordata > Mammalia > Chiroptera > Vespertilionidae > Myotis > Myotis davidii. The sequence continues at coordinate 650,273 of NW_006300375.1, forward strand.
GGGGGATGTGCAGGAGGCGGCTGATCGATGTTTCTCTCTCATCGATGTTTCTGACTCTCTATCTCTCTCCCTTCATCTCTGTAAAAAATCAATAAAATATATTTAAAAAAATAATGTGTTTGGAACTAAGTATATTAAAGAATAAAATAATTTTTTCCAAAAAGCTAAAAAAATCTTAAATCATTGTTCTCAGATTTAAATTTATTTTCATATTGTGGGAGAGAGAGGGAAAATGAACTATACCAGAAATCCCATAATTATTTGCATACATCCCACAGGAGCTTGGTGTATGTAAAGCACATGTTTATTGTAAAAACAAAAACATAGCAACAACAAAAGCCACTGGCCTTTTGAAGAAAAAAAATGATTGGTTCCCATGCCATTTCTAATTAATTTGCTCTTCACCCAGGCCCTGACTCTCAGCAAAATATCTAAATGTACTAGCACATCTGGCCTTAGAACTAGCTCCAGTATGTAGAAGAAACTGCATTCTTATTAATATGGAAAGCATAATTTCTAACTTTGTTTCCTTTATTGTTGCAATAAAGAACACAGACAGGAAAAGCGGCATTCTTCATCACACCAAAATAACTGCATAGAGATTGCATGGTCATGAAATTATTTGGTTAATGCATGCCCTTAAGCCATCTGTAGTTTATAAATGACAATTTTATATTTACATAAAAAAATCACTGTTGCAATATTTCTGTACTTATATTTTAAATTAACCTACCTCTACATTTTCTAAACAAGTAGCAACATGTTCCAGTTAAAAATTGATGTAATAAATAGTTACTTCATGAAGGTCACTCTGTACATGTAGTTTTGATGACACACTGTAGAAAAGAGTATTGTTGTAGTAGGCAAAGAAAGCAAATAAAAACATCACAAATACATTTTAATTAGCCTCACAATAGAAAGCCAACAATATACAGATAGAGCCCAGCATTTAAAAATCACAAGTATGAGTTTAAGTTAAAAATAAATGTATTGACATCTTTTGAATATCAATTGAATCATTTGTTAAAACAAAGATAATAAACTATGATTAAATATGAAGATATAAGTGAGAAAAAATAAATAAAAACATAAGACAGTTTTAGCACCAGACACACCTGCCTTCAAATCCTGGCTTCATCATTTACTAACTGCATAACATTGGGCAAAAATCATTTATTTAAAAACAAATTTGTTGAAAAACTATTCTAAGATGTCCATGTTATGGGGTGATTTTAAGGATTAAATTAGTATATGAAAAGCATAATAAGAACTACATGAAAGATAATATTTATCAGTGTTGCTCATCTAAAAATTAATTATTCTCTTTTTCTTCCTGATTCAAAATGCATATACTAACAACACCTTTGCTCTAGAGTTGTGAAAACCAAATGAGACCATATGGATAGAAGTATTTTAGAAAATATAAAGGAAAATGCATATTTGATATTTTTCATGATTTGTAGTTGCAAATTAGCATAGTGACTGATGGACACATACTTGGAGTACTACATAGATATGACCTTAATTTAACTAATTCAATGTTTTAAAATAGTGTCTATGTTAAAGTCAACTTATTAGCAAATAGAAGACACACTTGCTGTAATGGCTCCCTAATTTCTCTCCACATATTTTAAACTTTTCATAAGACTTTTACCTCAAAACACAACTCTTGCACAGATGTGTCCAGGTACTCTTTCTCAATTTTAAAAACAGCTTAAAGATTAAGAAGTTTAAGTCTAAACAATGTAATAGCCTAAAATGAATAATAAAAGCACAGCTTTTAGCTCATATTGTCTGTCTTTCTTCAGTACCATAACAATTAAGAGAATCAAAGATCATTTATAATCTGAAATAATCAAACGGGTAAATTTTAACTATTTTTGATGACATCAATGATGTAGGCAAGGCTACCCTATATGTGAGCTAATTATGTCATGCAAGTTAGTAAATGATGAAGCCAGGATTTGAAGGCAGTTGTTTGCACTGTTCCCTTATTACTTGCTAAATCTTAAGGACTCTTTCTCATAACTACAAAGCATAACACAGATTTTAAAAAATCTCGCATGATATTACTATAGAAATCACTAGAACTACAGTATTGGATTCATAAGAATGCTAATGCCCTTTTCCCATAGTTTTCAAGGTCCAAAAATAATTTTAAATTTCAATGAAGGATCCTAACCAACATGTTCAGGGAACAGGCTTCTATAAAAGATAATTTTCTAGCTGACTTAAGCTTAATTTTAAAGAGCTTATCTTTATTTCAAAACACAGCACGTATAGATTCCCCAATTATTGTGCATGTCCCTTATATAGTTAAATGTAGTAGATAAATATAAGTTAGTCTTGTCTTACTCAGATAGGGTATCTTAAAACAATCAATTGTTATAATGAACAGCAAAAGAGCAAAAGCTGCAAGGACAAGTAAACTCTTTGAAATACATTGAAATTATTAATCATCTTGCCTTTCCATGAAATAGCCTTTTTTTGTGTGGTTTGATTTTTGTAATTATTCTTTTTCATTCACAATTAAGCTGTCCTTATCTAGGTGTTGGGATTCTAAAGAGTAAGACTGTCTCATTAATCATCATAGACGACCTCCCTACCCAACTCAGGCCATGGCTTTGCTCCTCTTCTTCTTAATCCATTTTTCTTATTTACCATTTATAAGCTTCTGTGAGCTGGGAAACTGCCTTATCAAACTTGCAGGAAATTTGCTGAAAATTAGACTAGGCTCTGAGACAGTTTCGAGATATTTCTTGTAGTACATGGACCTCTTGACCTCACTGACTTCCACATTCCTAGAAGCCTTCTGGACAGTTGAGGTTGCCACATTAATGAACGCACTTTGTGTTCAGGCCGTTTGAATCATATGGGTTAGCTGCAAACATACCTAGTTTGTTTAGATGGTACAGATACTTTGTAAATTAAACAATGCTGTACTGGCTGTCTGAGTTTTGAAGTATTATCTTTGAAAGTTGGTTTAAATAAAGCAATAAATAACCCAGATAGAACTAGAATCTTTCATCCCAATAGCAACATAGCATATTTTCATTTACCCAATACCTCCACAATTACTTGTTTTTCCAGTGATTTGCAACAAAGTATAATGCTCCTTCTGACTTTTTAAAGCACATAATCAAAGGGTAGGTGCACACCCACAGCTTCTCATATTGTTTTTCTGCACCAGGTCCGAGCTAATACCTTCATATTGAAGAATCCTTAGGAATCGATTGCCCCTGTTCCCTTGTTAGACATAAGATGTTGCCACTGTTTCAGACTAACACAAAGCTTTACTGATGATCTGGCTTTAGACCAGCATTAGTTTTCAATGCTGACACAACTAGAATATTTCCTGCTTAACGTTTCAGCACATCACAATTACATATACTAGAAGATATATGTTATATATTTTTCCTACATACTAATGTATCCTACATATACATATACATACATATATTTTGCTTTACAAAAAGCAATCTACATGTTTTATAAGTAACATTATTCAGTCAGATGCTGACCTTGAAGATGTATCCCTTTTCACCTGACTCACTTTTTCGAACATTTTTTCTGTAACAATTTTTCTAAGCCTCCATAGCTTTAACATAAGACTAAATTCACATACAGACATACTTAAAGTGCTTTAGCAATATTTTTCATGCCTGCTGAGGGGATTAGTTCACAAATTCTATAGAAATAAAAGCAGTGAATCCTGTAGTGTCTGCTGGTACCGAGTGTTTACCCCTGTTAAATAAAAGAACTCAAAGGCATCTGGGAGGTTTAGGTAACAGCAAGTGCAATGTCTGCCCCTACTTTTTATGGAAGGACAGCTCACAAGCCTTCCAGAAGTTCTGGTTCACATGATTTAGGAGACTGTGGTAAATTATACATTGAATTGAGCTTTATGTTTTCTACAATATGTGGACTATGACCACAATATAGTGAATGCCATGGAGAGAGAAAACTATTAGAAAAACAAACTGAGAGGAAGACAGCATTAGAAAGGAGTTGGAGTGATTATTTTAAGTCTGTGTTTATAGATAAATTATAGCATCATAGGCTTGGTGTGATCAAATTTTTTTTTGTTCACCCTGCTACAAAAGGCTTTCTCTATTTTAAGGAAACAGCTCCATTTACATAACAACTAGAAGCCCGGTGCACGAAATTTGTATTCAGGGGGTCCCTTAGCCCGGCCTGCACCCTCTCATAGTCAGGGAGCCCTCAGGGGTTGTCCGACTGATGGTGGGGAGCGGGCCTAAGCCAGCAGTCGGACATCCTTAGCACTGCGGTGGAGGTGGGAGAGGATCCTGCCACCGCCACTGCATTCACCAGCCATGAGCCAGCTTCTGGCGCACTGATCACCTGGGGACAGCTCCTGTGTTGAGCGTCTGCCCCCTGGTGGTCAATGCACGTCATAGCGACTGGTCGTTCTGTTCAGTCAATTTGCTTATTAGCCTTTTATTATATAGGATGCTGGTAACAACTGGTGCTATACACAATAATCGTTATGTCCATTATTCAGTGAAATCCAAAGCTGTATAACAAAGGGATTTTCAACTGTATTTTTTTAAAAAAAACAACTGCCTATGAATTCTAGGTATGGATAAGTACTTAATGTCTATAAAAGCAGTCAAACAAATTTGTAAATATCATTATTGCATAGGGCAACTTAAAGGGATTCTTGGTCCTTGGTATTGAGGAATTAATATTGATCATTCACTATATCCATTACTTATTATGAAGAAGAGTAATAACTTATATAATAAGAATATATTGTATCATGGAACTTTTGGGTCTAATGCCTATAAAATATTAATGAGTTTATTTTCCAAATTAAAGGAATAAATATTCATTAAACACTTTATACAAAATTGTCCGCTAGATTTTATGGGAATCTAGCTATATAGATTATATAATATTGCATGCGAACATTATTAACATATCACTAAAATAACAGATTAAGAAAGGAGAATAAGAAGTACAAGAAAACACATATCACCACATTATTCCATTAAAAAATTGGATCATATTTTGTATGAATTGCTTTAAAGTAATTTGAAATTATGAGATTATTTTCTTGAATGTACCAGCATTATTGTAAAGACTAGTGGCCCCGTGCATGAATTTTGTGCAGAGGCAGGAGGTGTCCCTCAGCCCAGCCTGCACCCTCTCCAATCTGGGACGCCTTGGGGGATGTCCAACTCTTGGTTTAGGTCCAATCCCTGTGGTTGAGGCCTAAACTGGCAGTTGGACATCCCCCTCACAATCTGGGACCACTTGCTCCTAATGCCCCCTCACAATCCGGGACCACTGGCTCCTAACTGCTCACCTGCCTGCCTGCCTGCCTGCCTGATTGACCCTATCCACTTCTGCCTGCCAGCCTGATCACCCCTTAACTGCTCCCCTGCCAGCCTGATCGTTCTCAACTGCCCTCCCCTGCTGGCCTGATCACCCCCAAGGTTTTTATTAGTATAGATATGACCCTTCACAGAAAATTTCACCCACCCTGCTTTACAATAAGGGCTTGACGATTTAATCATTGGGGCCAGACACCAAGGTTTTCTTTTGAATAATGGAGAGAATAATTATCTTGTCTTTAAGTTGCCCTGAACATCAAATGAGATAATGACTTAGAAAAGTATAAAAGCACCATATAAAGACAACTGTCTTTTTCATGCACTGAAAAGATAATAAAGTGGTAAAATGAAAAACACTATTTTTATTCTCCCCATTTCTTCCTTCACAGCCTTTTTTTAAACTTTGATATTTATAAAAATTAAACTCCTATTTTCATTTCTTTACAATCAATATTATTTTGTATTATTTTCAGATTTTACATTAGTTACAGAATAGTGGTTAGACAACCATATACTTTACAAAGTGTTCCCCGATATTTCCAGTACCACCTGGCATCATACTGTCATTACAGCACTATTGACCATATTCCCTATTTAAGTGACAATAGGTTTACAGGTTCCTTCCAATTTTTCTTTTGTGTTGCTTGCTCTTCCTTTTCTTTCTTACTTCTTCCCTCATTTTCTTTATATAGTATCTCAATTGGCCCTCAAAGGTCAGCGAAGGCACTGGGATATGCTTAATCCATTTTACAGACCAGAAAACTGAGGCCATTCCAGTTGGCTATGGAACTTGGCTCGGGACACAGGGAGCCCTCACAGCTGTGCTCTCCGCCCTTCCCAAGGGGCAGTCACCGGGCAAACAGAACAAACCTCCCCGTCAGGCTTTCTGAGTCTCCTTCTCAAGCATCTCTTCATCGCTGACGCTCACATTCTTTCCTCTCCCCTGCCCCCGCCCCCATTCTTCACTGCCCCCCCCTTCTCCGGAGCAGGTGGCAGGCTTCACATTCAGGGCGCAGGCATGTGCCGCGTGGGGCAGGGCGGGCGCAGGCTGGCTTTTGGGCAGGAGCAGGAGTCGCCACCTCTCAAATGTGCAGGCCCCAGGGCGAGGCCCGGTTGGCTCCGGGAGCTTCTCCAAACCCCAGCAGTCAGGTACCAGGCAGTGCAGGCTCCTCTGAGGTGGCGCCAGCCCTCAATCCCCGCCTCAGGGCTTCGGATCCCCCCCCCCTCGGCCCGGGTGTCCTTCCACCTTGTCCCCCGCTGGGCTGACCCTTGCCTTGGGGCCATTGCAGAACCTCGCCCTCCGCAGGGGAGGCAGATCCCGGCCCACCAGCCCCCTGCCCTGGCCCGAGCTTCTTCCGGTGCACCCCGTCTTGGTGCCACTCTGCGCCCCTTGGGCTGCCCGACTCCTGGCCAGCCGCTTCGCTGAAGCCACGGTGCTCACCCAGAACCATCCCTCAGGTGGCCCCACAGCCCGGCCTCCCACCTCTGCTAGGTCTCCACCCTCACCTGGGTCACCTCCTTCCTCCCACATTCGCCCTTCCTCCACCCTCTCTCCTGCAGTGCTTGCGCTCCAGGCCCGAAAGAAAAGGACCAAGGCCAAGACGGACAAAGCCCAAAGGAAGTGAGTCTCGAACCCCCACATCCCATTCTCTGGATTTCCTCCTGCACCTCCTCTCTGTTTCACGTCTTGAACAGGCACCGGGTTCGGGCACCCCGCGGCCCAGCCACATGGCCTCCGGGCGGCCTGGTAGAGTCGGTCTCCAAGACGCTGTGGATCTGTGGCCAGAGGCCCAGCCTGGGTCTGAGCAACCCCAAGCCTGCTGGAGGGCTGTTGGAGGGGGACCAGAGCCCGTCCATCATTAGCTCCCAACTCCAGAGGAGGCACCATAGGCTCCTGTCCTCTGGGCCCTATGGCCCCACCCATCCCTGCCGCCTGCTGAGTGGTCCTGATGTTATGGCATCCTGGCTAATTTGCATATTCCTCTATTATATAGATAAAAAATGAATGTAAAAAATTAAAAGAATATTGTTCGCCCTAACCGGTTTGGCTCGGCGGATAGAACGCCGACCTGCGGACTCAAGGGTCCCAGGTTCGATTCCGGTCAAGGGCACGTACCTTGGTTGCGGGCACATCCCCAGTGGGGAGTGTGCAGGAGGCAACTGATGGATGTTTCTCTCTCATAGATGTTTCTAACTCTCTATCCCCCTCCCTTCCTCTCTGGAAAAACTCAATAAAATATATTTAAAAAAATAAAATAAAAGAATATTGTTCTCACAAAGATAAAGTTACTTTTAATACAAAGTCCTATTTGTTTCCAATATTCCATTCTCTTTTGTGTGCAATGTAGTCAATAATATTGAGATAACTATTTATGGTGCCAGGTGGGTACTGGAAATGTTGAGGGGGGACACTTTGTAAAGTATATGATTGCCTAATCACTATACTGTACACCTGGAACCAATACAAAATAATATTGAAAGGAAACTTTAATCAAAAAAAAAATGTTAAATAAATAAATCCTACACTTAAAATATAAACATTTATAAAAATTTAAATATAATTAACAAAAGGGAAAACGTTCATTGTTATTTATCCTTAAATTATTCACTTTTGGCATTCTTATATTCTTATAAAATCTCACTTTATTTTCTATGTTATTCATGAATCTCTACAGTCAACCTTCAAGTCATTAACCCCTTTTCAATTTAGATATTTAATGGTACTTGTTTTACTGAAATTTAATTACCTAGTTTGGTGGGGGTTTTTTTTGGCGGGGGGGGCGGTGAGGGATGGTGTACAAGGAAGGATAATCTCCATCAATACTTTTCATTATGTTGTTCTATAGGAACCTGTAACATCTCACTGTAATGTGATAGCTCATTTTTATGTTACTCTCTAACAATTGTTTTGAAAGTCTCTGTTTTTAAATTAAGTGAAATTTGAAGCCAATTGGGAAAACAATGTATTTTATTATTTATTTCCCACTTTTAATATTTTATTTTGAGGTTGATATAACAATATTCTCCCGGAGTAGAGTGTTGGGTGATGGGAAACATAAGAACTTATCTATAATTCTTGGCAGTTTGCCTCCTACATTGTTGAAATCATTTTCTAAGAAGGTATTTTATAATAAAAAAGAACTTACAATACACATAAGACTAAAGAAAATAAATAATTTTATTAGTTGTTTTGGATTCTGTAAAAAAACTATAAAGGGAAAATTATAAATTAATTATAAATAAAATCATCCATAAGTATTATCATACCTTTAATAAAATAAGAATTTTAATATTGTTCTAATCTTCATAAAAAATTAGAAGGAATAAATTTCTCCTATATGTGTTTATTTAGGGCATGTAAATATAGAAATATGGGTTCAATAGTCAAAGTTTTGGAATAAATTCTAGTTATCCAGAAAAATATTACTTCATTTTGGTAAATACATGAAATTGTCTAGTTTTCAACAGAGAGAAAACTGAGGTGTTTCTTTTTCAAAGTTTTATTTAATTTTTTTTATATTAGTAAATATAGATGCATTGTATTTATATTACCCAAAATGGTTAAGCACACAAGTTGTGCTTAGTGAATTTAAGTTTATAAGGTAGATATACCAAATATCATAAAATATACAGTGTATTCCAATTGTCTTGATTAGTTCAGTTTCAACTTGTAACATATAATTACTAGAGGCCCAGTGAACAGTGTTGTGTACATTGAAAGAAAATTAATCAGAAGAAATATTTCAGAGGCCAGGGAGGGACCGCGGAAAATTGGTCAGCCAGGGAGGGACCATGGGAGGGCTCCAGGGAATGTCTGGCCCATCTTGCCCAGTCCTGAATAGCTGCACCCCAGCAGCAAGCTAACCTACCGGTTGGACATCTGCCCCCTGGTGGTCATTGCATGTTGTAGTGACTGGTTGAATAGTCAGACACTTAGCATATCAGGCTTTTATTATATAAGACTAGGGGCCCGGTGCACGAAATTCGTGCACTGGGTGTGTGTGTTGGGGGGGGGAGTGTCCCTCAGCCCAGCCCGCCCCCTCTCACATACTGGGAGCCCTCAGGCGTTGACCCCATCACCCTCCAATCGCAGGATTGGCCCCTTGCCCAGGCCTGCCGCCTCTGACAGCTGTG
>NW_006300375.1:659860-662509 GCF_000327345.1 Myotis davidii
CTGAGGCCGCGGCTGCTGAAAGCAGGTATCTGGTTCGTTTGGGTTCTATAATTGAAACACTGTTTCAACTCCAGCTCTGAGATCCCGGCTGGCTGAAAGCAGGTTACTGAGGTTTTGTTTAGCTTCTATTTGCAACATAGTTGCTTAGAGTGCAAGCTCAGAGGCCGGCAGCAGCAGGCAAGCAAGCCTCCTGTTCGCTTCAGCTGCCTGGCTGCCAGCCACCATCTTGGTTGGCAGTTAATTTGCATATCTCGCTGATTAGCCAATGGGAAGGGTAGCGAAGTTACGGTTAATTACCATGTTTCTCTATTATTAGATAGGATTAGAAGACCAATGCACGAAACTTGTGCAAAGGTAGGCCTTCACAGCCCAATGGCCCCACCCCCTGCCTGCACCTGCCTTGGCCTGGCTGCCAGAATCTGCTGCCACACACCCTCAGATACCCGGTTCCATGGAGCTCCCTGATTGATCACCCCTTAGATGGTGGCCTGGGCCTTCCTCTGTGGGGTGATTGCAGAGCCCCCTGATTGATCGCCCCGCTAGCCGATGGCCTGGGCCTCCCTCTCCAGGGTGATCATGGGGCGATGGCGGGCCCCCTGACCAACCGTATCACACCCGCCTTGGCTGGCCTGGCTCCAGTGCATGTCATAGCATGGTCATCCAGATGGTTGTTCTGCTGTTCAGCCGTTCAGTCAATTTGCATGTTATGCTTTTATTAGTATAGACTAGAGGCCCCTTGGCCTTGCCTGTGGGGAACAGGCTGAAACCAGCTCTCCAACATCCCCCAGGGGGTCCCAGATTGTGAGAGAAAGGTTCTCGGGTGCAGCACCCCAGAATCGGGCTCCCTCCTCTCTGATTCTAAGTGTGTCACCCAAGAACCACAGCTGCCAAGTTACCACAGCTTGGCAGCTCCTGCATTAAGTGTCTGCTCCCTGGTGGTCAGTGCACACCATAGCTACTGGTCAGATGGCCAAATTGTCTGCCAGTCACTTCGGCTTTTATATATATATATATAGATATATAGATAGATAGATAGATAGATAGATAATTATTATAGAGTCTAGAAAAGACTGAGTAATAAAAGATATAGACTCTTCTATACATATAAAATAACTGTAGAAATATTAGTTCTCTTCATTGCAATCAATATACAAGGAGGTGAATAGACTTCTGTTTATATAATTGATTAATCACTAAAAATTAGTTCTGGTGTTTTGTTACTGTCCATATGCCAAAAAAAAAGGAGTTATAGCATATGATTTATTACTCGTAAGTGAATGAGAGAAAGTAAGAACACTAAAGTTCCCATACACAAACATACTTTTTTCTTATTCATTCAGCTTGCTGTATGAAACATTTAAGTGATGCTCAGAATACCTCAGAAACAAGTAAGCATGTGTTTTGGCTTCTTCCTAATCACATTTATGTTCCATTGCAACATGCCATAGTGCATCCTAACTTAAACTACAGTTGCACAGTTTAAGATAACTTTACATATGAAAGAGGATACTGCTAGTTAGTTGGGAGGAAGCCAGGTATACAGTCAGAAACAATAAAAGGAAAAGAAATGAAACGCATTGTTTGCCTGGAAGACAGGCCTGCTTTTCTGTCTCTTGTGAGCTAACTTACAGAGGTATCTTTGACTTCCTCAAAAGGCAGGATTTTAAATATTTGTAACATCATATAATTCATAATGTTTAATTTTCAAAAATGGATAAAATTGACTTAATTTGCCCAAGAGCTATGAACTAATCTTACATTGAAATCAATTGAGATCATTTTCTATGTGAAAACTGAGTGCATTCATTAAGCCATTATGTGTACTAAGTGCCTGACACTCTTCTATGTACTAGAATATAGCTGTGAAGAATAAAAAGAAAAAAAGTATATTTCCCAAAGTTTACATTCTAGACAGTGGAGACAACAATAACAACAAATAATAGCATAAATGGTATGTTAGATGGTGATAAGCATCATGAAGTATGACAGAGCAGGAGTAATGAACATCACGGTGCAACGAGGGTGTTATAAATAGACTAGAGACCTGGTGCACAAAAATTTGTGCACTGGAGGGGAGGTCCCTCAACCCAGCTTGCCCCCTATCACATACTGGGAGCCCTCAGGGGGCTCTGTCCTACTCCCTGCTCCCTGCTCCCCTTGGGGGTGATAAGCATCATGAAGTATGACAGAGCAGGAGTAATGAACATCACGGTGCAACGAGGGTGTTATAAATAGACTAGAGACCTGGTGCACAAAAATTTGTGCACTGGAGGGGAGGTCCCTCAACCCAGCTTGCCCCCTATCACATACTGGGAGCCCTCAGGGGGCTCTGTCCTACTCCCTGCTCCCTGCTCCCCTTGGGGATAGGGCCTAAGCCCCAGCCCCGACTCCCTTTGTGGGAGGCAACCGGGCTGATCAGGGGAAGGCACCAGCCCCATCACCCCACTGCTGCAGTCACTGCCAGTCACCACAGCCACCCAGGCGTTTTCATCAACACGGACTCCAGTCCCTTTACCGTAAAAAAATGACAACTTTCTTTAGGCATTTTCAAGATGTGTCTTTCATAGGATATGACATTTCATTATTTTTTTATCCTCACCTGAGGATATGTTTCCATTGATTTTCAGAGAATGTGGAAGATGAATTCCT
>NW_006300375.1:662621-686464 GCF_000327345.1 Myotis davidii
GGCCTTAGGCTTGGGCAGGGGACCCCCAGCTCTCACCATCGCTGGCTCTGCCCCTGCTACCCCCAATTGCTGGAACCACCCCTGCCCAGACCTAACACCTCTGGCCGGGGCATTAGGCCTGGGCAGGGGACCGCCAGCTCCCACCTTGGCCGGCTCCCCCCCTGTTACTCGTGATCACTAGCACCACCCCTGCCCAGGCCTAATACCTCTGGCCAAGGAGTTAGGCCTGGGCAGGGGATCCCCAGCTGCCCACAATCGCTGACTCCGCCCCTGCTCCCTGCGATGGTTGGTTCCACCCCTGCCTAGGCCTAATGCCTCTAGCCAAGGTGTTAGGCCTGGGCAGGGGACCCTCAACTCCCTATGATCGCCAACTCCACCCTTGCTCATGATAGCTGGCTCTGCCCATGCTCTGACAGAGGTGTTAGGCCTGGGCAGGGGATCCCCAGCTCCCCACGATTTCCTTCTCCGCCCCTGCCTAGGCCTAATGCCTCTGGCGGAAGCATTAAGCATGGACAGGGGACCCCCAGCTCCCTATGATCGCCAACTCCACCCCTGCTCCCAGCGATGGCTGGCTCCGCCCCTGCCCCAGCCTAACGCCTCTGGCCAAGGCATTAGGCCTGGGCAGGGGACCCCCAGCTCCCCACGATCTCCTGCTCCGCCTCTGCCTAAGCCTAATGTCGCTGGTGGAAGCATTAGCCATGGACAAGGGACTCCCAGCTCTCCCTGATCGCTGACTCTGCCCCTGCTCCCAGTGATGGCTGGTTCTGCCCCTGCCCCGGCCTAATGCCTCTGGCCAAGGTGTTAGGCCTGAGCAGGGGACCCCCAGCTCCCTATGATCGCCGACTCTGCCCCTGCCTGCGATGGCTGGCTCTGCCACTGCCCTCGCCTAATGCCTCTGGCCAAGGCATTAGGCCTGGGCAGGGGACCCTCAGCTCCTACCATCGCCTCCATCCCTACCCAGACCTAATACCTCTGGCCTAGGTGTTAGGCCTGGGCAGGGGACCCTCAGGCCCCCGAGATCTCCCACTCTGCCCCTGCCTAGGCCTAATGCCTCTCACCTAGGCGTTAGGCCTGGGCAGGGGACCCCCAGCTCCCATTGCCAGCTCCGCCCCTGCTTCCCACGATCATTTGCAGGGCGGGCAAAGACACCCGGTTCTCCGATCACAGGGCCCCCGGCTCTTGGCTGCCTCCTTGGTTTCCGATCACCAGCAGCGGCAAATGGCTTCTTCCGTCCTTCCCTTTTCACCTCCCAGCATTGCGCCTCCGTATGCAAATTAACCGCCATCTTTGTTGGCAGTTAACTTGCATATCTCCCTGATTAGCCAATGGGAAGGGTAGCGAAGTTATGGTTAATTACCATGTTTGTCTATTATTAGATAGGATGGCTAGAGAAAATCCCCATTGAAGATTATATTTAAGTGCCATCAAGAAGGATAAAAAGAAAGGCACGAGGAGGAGGTTGTGGCTCAAGAGCCATTCAGGTAAATGAAGTGTAAGTACAAATGATGGAAGCACTGTGGTGTGTGTAAAGATGTAAAAGGAGTACGGAATGTTGGGGAAAAAGGAGTGAAAGAGATAAATAGTAGATGATGTGTGCGAGTTAATGTGGCAGGCCAGATGCGTAAGGCTCTGTAGGTCACTGTAAAAATGTTGGCCTTTCCACTAAGTGATATCGGGAGTCACTGGATGTTTTAAATTTATGTTTTGAACTAAAATTATGAAGAAGGGAATGGATGGGAGAGAATTACAACAGGGGAGACAAGTGGTTAGGACCAATGTGGACCTGGTGTGAGGTTAGCAGATTCTAGGTATATTTGCAAGTTGCCAGTGAGCATGGAGTGTGATAAAAGAGAGGAGTGGAGGTTTGGGGATTATGCAACATAAAAATGTGACTTACCTACAACTGAAATGGAAAATACAGATAAAGGTTCTGGCTGGTGTGGCTCAGTTGGTAGAACAATGTCCCAGGCACTGAGAGGGCACCAGATTGACCTCCTGGTCAGGGCACATGCCCGGGTTTCAAGCTTGATTCCCATTATGGGGCACCTCTCACACTGACATTTTTTTCTCCCCCCCTCCCTTTCTATCTAAAATCAGTAATAATAATAATAATAATAACAACAACATATATAAAAAAGGAGAATACAAGTAAGGGAACATGTGAGGGAAGAAGTTTAGTCTTGAACATGTGCATTTTGAAATGCCAATTAGTTCTTCAAGTAGAAATGTAGATTAGGCAATTTGATATGTGAGTCTGGATGCCAGGAAAGACCCCAGAACAGAGAATAAATTTGGATAGGATGAGCTTGTAAGTAGTGTATAAAACACTTCAGCATTCTCCTCTGATGTACAAACAAATAGAAAGGGCAAATGATCAGAGATCAAATTTTAGAAACTCAGAACATTACAGTCAGCTTTAAGACAACTACTAATCTCTCTCCTTATCAGATTATGTCCAAAATTTGCCATTGTTATAAAATATGATTAGCATAGGACTGTGGTTTTTGTGTGACTCCTTTAGTCATTGTGTCAAAATTTGAACCAGGTGGGCTCATAATAACAAGAGGTAGTAGGATATTTTTTGTGTGTGTGTGTGGCTGTTAATGGGTCCTACAACATGCCCATAAATAGATTAATAATTGCTATGTTTTCTACTTGGTCAATATACAATTTTTAATATTGATTATATTGTCTACAAGATTGACTAAAGATCAAAAGAACAAAATATTTTGAGATAAGGAGGATGTTACTGTTCAAGGTCATAAGAGTACTGGGTGCATAGTAAACATTAACTGATTAACTGCTAATGAAATGTAAAATAATCGAGCACAGAACAACATTCCAGCATCAGATTATAATTGCAGATAAATTAAAATGTTTTAAATAAAGATACAGAACGCAAACCAATTCTGATTTAATTTATCTAGAAGTAACTAGAAGTACTGATTACACTGGTTGAATAACACAAAAACATGTGGA
Source organism: Myotis davidii (assembly GCF_000327345.1). NCBI lineage: Eukaryota > Metazoa > Chordata > Mammalia > Chiroptera > Vespertilionidae > Myotis > Myotis davidii. Next base: position 665,601 of record NW_006300375.1, read on the forward strand.
AGTTAAGATGGAAAATTACTAACACATTATTTGCCATTTTATTTTATTTTTTTTTTACCCAGAGAAAAACAAATTTAATTTTGAACATACAAGACCCATAAAACTATGAGACAGAAAGATATTATTTGCAATTTTAAATGTATAACGGGTTTTAAATTCATCAACAAAGTTTCTAAGATGCAAGTAATGTTGAATTGAACAGTGAATAGTGGATTGAGTTTTAGAATAAGGAATTATATGCCATATATTTCAGTGCATTTAAAAAGTAGATTATCAATTATTTGTCTTTTTGTAACTCAGAAATAAAATTCTTCAATAAATATTTATATTGGATATTAAATATAATAAATTATTTGTACTTATAAATATAATAAATGTACTATTAGGCACAATTTTGGATAATTTGTTTATATTTATCTTGCAAAGACAGTATTGTCTCTTTTAAATGTTGACACTTGAAGTTTATCATAAATCTCATATTGTAAAAATCATACAAAATTTCATAAATTTAAAAATCTATAAGCTGAAACTGAAATTCCTATTTGGTGACACTAGATGGTGGTAGAACACTTTCTAAAGGGTTGAACACTGCCTCAATCAACAAGGCGTTTGAGGATCAATAACAATAAAATGGAAACAAAATGCCCTATGAATAAATGTCTATTAATTTTTAATCCAGTATTAGATTAAATTTTGGAAGGAATTATTGATGAATTGATTATTAGCCTCTGAAAGAATAGCTTCTTAGGTTTAAAATAAATTCCAAAATTGATCACAGTTCATGATCCTTAAACCCATTTTTGCTCCTCCTCCCAGAATCACTTATTAGACTGTTTTATCAAAGCTTTATTATAAGATTGAATAACCTCTATGGGTTTTTAAGAGCTTATTTATGACTAAAGATGTTAACCATTTCTCATGCATTGCAAATGAAATACCATGTTTTTGTTATTAATTTACTCTGGTGTTTTACTTTTTGGTTGTATCAAACTTGTGTATTAAATATAATTATGGTCTGTTTTTTAAAAAAAGGAAAACCTCTGATAATTATGAATTTACAATATTTTTGTGATATTATATTTACAAAGGAAACATTAATTAGGGTAATTTACTCATTCAAAAAGTAGATATACCTTCATGCTGTAATAAGAATAACTTCTTTTAAATAGAAGGTGCATCCCAGGGCCAGGCCTGTTTGGAAGAGGAGGCTGCGAGAGGTTGGCTGGTCTGCCCGCCGTGATCTGGCCAATTAGGAACAAGAGAAATTGGCAGGTGGGCCCCACCCCCAATTCGGGGGCGGTGATTGGGAGCAAGGCCGCGGGCTGGCCAGCTGGCCCCTGAATGGGTGGGGAATGCGATCCAGGGCCAGTGGCTGGTGGAGGGTGGGAGGTTGGCTGGCCAGCCCCAGCCCTGATTGGTTTGGGAGAACTGATCGGGGGCAGAGCTGGCTTGGGGGAGGGGCCATGGTTGATGGGGTGGTGGGGGCTGGTCAGGGATGGGACCGGCCATGGGGAGGGGCTGTGGGCCCATCTGGGTTAGTAGGGGCCCATTGAGGGCAGGGCTGGCTGGGGGGAGAAGCTATAGGAGGTTGTCTGGCTGGCCACACTCCCTATTGGGGTGGGGGGCTATCAGAGGTGGTTGTCTGGCCGTCCTGCCCTCGATCAAGGTGGGAGAGGCAGTAGGAGGGGAAGGAGGGGCTGTGGGAAGTTGGCCAGTCAGCCCCATCCCCAGATCAGGCAGGCCCAGTGGGCATCATAGGGACCAGTCTTCCCGTAGTTATGGCTTCTGGTTGGCTTGTGGTCGTTGCCCTTTTATATATAGATAATGTAAGTCAACCAAATATTTTAATAAACTTTTGGAACTGTAGGTATCTTAGCAAAAATCTCTTACAACTTCCTTATTACTCCAGCCTAAATGACTCACCCAAAAGTGCTGAAATTAGTGGGCTTGTCAAGTGTTCTTTCAAATACACCACTTCTGACACATTTCCAATTACCTGGCCTCCTGCTATAAGTTATCTTTCTGTATCTAGCCATTTTTATTATCCAGAGAAATAAACAGCATGGCCAATATCTGGATATCTGTATGGCAACTCATATTAGAATATTATAAGTACACACCCAACCAAATGTAACTGTCTCCAAGGTACAGCCCCGTTCTGAGCTTTGCATCTGCATAAGCCTGAGGCATGCCACTCACTTTTGCAAACATTGCATGGCAGTACAGAGTACTTGACTTATTGCCAAGATGTCTCTTCTTAAAAAATATATTTTTATTGATTTCAGAGAAGAAAGGAGAGAGAGAATCACCAATAATGAGAAAGAATCATTGATTGGCTGCCTTCTGCACACCTCTCACTGGAGATCGAGCCTGCAACCCAGGCATGTGCCCTGACTAGGAATCCAACTGTGACCTCCTGGTTCATAGGCTGACGCTCAACCACTGAGCCATGCCAGTTGGGCATCTCTTTATTTTTTTAAATATATTTGTATTGATTTCAGAAAGGAAGGGAGAGTGAGAGATAATTCCAGCATGTCATAATAAATGCAAGAAGTTCTCAAAAGGTTGATGGGCTTCTATATTCAGCAGGGCTGAATACATATTGTTGCCTGCTGGAGTGGCCCAAGGCATTTCCCCAAACCTGAAGATCTGCATATATTATTGCCTGTTATCAGACAGCTGAGGGCATTTAATCTACATGTTATAGCCTCCTGCTGGCCAAACACCTGAGCAGCCAAAGGCAGTTCCCCAAAATTGACAATGCCTACTGTATACTAAACCTTGCCTTTGATATGTATATCAGTTTTGTTTTAGGACAATTTGTGTTAATAAAGAGAAAGGGGTCCAGAGATTCAGAAAACTTGGTTACTTAAGCTAAACCCTCCTCTGGCTCCCCCATGGATTACAAATTTATATTATATTTCTAGTCTCTTTATTAATTTATACTCAGCGCCTTCTCCAGATTCCTGAACCCTTCTAGATGCTGGGAAAGACCCCTGGCATTAAATGATGAGAATCATTGACAGCCTACCTTTTGCATACCCCACACTGGGTCTCAAACCTGCCATCTGGGCATGTGCCCTGACTGGGAATTGAATGCATCCAGGACTTGACTCTGGGTCTCGCAGTGCTGGCGGGACTTGACGCTGTGTCCTCGCAGGCGATAAATTCATATATTATTTTCATATACATTTTACTAATTTTCTTTCATCTCTGACACTTCTATTATAGAGAAAGTGCAAATACCAATATTAAAATATTTCCTCTAATTAATTCCCTTATAATGTGCACAAATTTTGTGCACCAGGCCATTAGTCCTATATAATAAAATCCTAAAATGCTAAGTGTCCTGTAGACTGGTCGTCCATTCAACCAATCAAAGCGTAATATCCTAATGATATGCTAAGGCTGCTCAACTGCTCACTATGACATGCACTGACCACCAGGGGGCAGAGGCTCCAACCAGTGAACATTGGGGCTAAGAAAGGCTACATTAATATGAGTTTCATTGCCAAAGGTATGACAATTCTGCATATTATACTCCAACATGTCCCTGCCATACAGTTTTTTGGCTCACAATGTATATCAGCACATTAAGGGATCTTTAAGAAACCTGCAGAATTTATTTTTAATCTAGTACATAACCTATTTAACCCTGGAACTTGCTTTCATAGAACACACTTCTGAAAATAATGCATTCATTTTTTTCCCCTGAACACTCAAAGTGCTATGTTGTCCTCAATCTACCTCACAACAGCTCTATATCCCCAGCACTAATTTGTGAATTTAACTTCTTAAGTATTTAACTTCTGAGTGTGTCATAGTTTTCTCTTTTAGTCACTATCAATATGTTCTTGGTGTCCCATTTTCTTCATATTTCTTTACTATTGCAAGATATAAATTTCAAAGGCATACATGAAACAAGCCTGAGTCATGACTACAGTCTATATATTTGTTAATCTTCACCAGAGGATATTTTTCCAGTGATTATTTTAGAGTGGAAAGGAGGGGGACAGAGAGAAACATTGTTGTGAGAGAGACACATCCATTGGTTGCCTCCCACACATGCCCAGACCAGGGCTGGGGATTGAGCCTGCAACCCAGATATATGCCTTTGATCAGAATTGAACCCATGACCCTACAGTCCGGGGACTGAGGGGCTATCCACTGAGCCAAGGCATAAAGGGGATATTTAATATGATTTCTATGTTATGTGATTTGAATATAGCAGTGAGATCTAAACACAAGCATACAGATAGATGGAATTGCCTAGAGTCAAGAAATAGTCGGCCCTCGAACAATGGCAGCATAAAACAACATTTTCTTCAGCAATAGATTTTCTCCTACCCTAATTTTGGTTCTGCCAATAAATCTCTCTCATCACATATACATAAAACACCCAGGTACTCACCTCATACAGTTTAGGAAAAAAATAAGGAGTGGTAGTAGCCATTATAATCTGAAGTCAATTCTCACAGCAAATTCATCATTCATTCATTATAATTTATATCAGATATACTTCCAGAAATTAGTTTAAGCAAATTGCAATAAAATTCACTGTTAAAACATAAGGATCCATGAAGACAAAGAAAAAAAAAGTTAATTACTTAAGTAAATTACTAAGATAAGTAATTATTAATTTAATAAAGCACTTTCTTTTTTAAATAAAAAATTTGGAAAATAAAGGATTTTTAAATTTTTATTTTGTGTGAAGTGGGGTTTTAAAAGGAATTTACAACAGGCTCTTCTGGTCTAGATTATCTTCATGAGCAATGCTTTCAACAATGTTCTTCTAGCAAGTAGAAAAACTCTTAGCCTATAGCAAATCTCATTCTAACTACGCACAGAATATTTTTTAAAAGTTTTCCCACTCACTGAGGATCAAATTCCGTTGGCATATCTAGGACTTAATGTGAATATGTGAATATCATTTTATGACTCTCTTAACAGCTACAGGACTTTTTAAAATTCCAAACTCAATGTTTCTTTGGCATATCAACTATCTTTAAAACCTTTTATACATTTCATCTATTCGTTCCCAGTTAGCACCGTATGCCAGGAACCACTCCCAAAGTTCTTTTTTAGACATAGATTTCAAATATGATTTATTTCTTTACTTGTTTTGCTCCATGGATTTTCCTTAACTAAATCTGGGCCATTAGGGCCACACCTGGAGCAAAGTGATTGCGTGTGAAGTAACATCCTCTATGTGATAGTTACTTCAAGACCAAGTCACACAGTTCAACTGAGGATTCTCACTGGATCTTTATTTCTTCTTGTTTCTTTTTAATCCCTATATATCATTTTTGGGTGGAGAAAAGTACTTGGCTTTTAAGACTCTGAAAAGTTTAAAATTTATGGACTTTCTCTATTCCTTTTTATTTTTGCTCACAAACTGGCCAATTACTTTCTAGTATCATTTTTTTTTTCTGGTAATATACTGTCAAAGGAAGCCTCTAGGAGCCATTGAGCAAAGACACAAGCTAAATAAGGCTATATTTTGCTTTCCAAGTTGTTGTAGGTGACATTTTGATTTAGGGTTTTATGGCTACATGACTGGATCCCTCATTCCAGGCCACTGTCATAAGTTTCTTATCAACCATAGCATCCACTTAAAGTTTTTTCTTTTCTAATTGTTAAATAAATAATTTTCAAGTCTTATAAATATTACATAATAAAAGTTGTTTTCTTAGTCAAATAATATCCCAATACAAGTAGGGATACCAGAAAAAGCAGTTTGCAGAGTTACTCCAAAATTTGGGCTCTATCTCTGAAATATCTCTGCCAGTAAAGTTAATTACTAGAAGTTTAGTGTCTTAACAGCAGAGTTAGTAATGAGAGAAAGTAGAAGGAGGAAAGGGAGGGAGCAGTTAGCACCGTGCATAAATTATAAATCACTTCAATCACTTCTATTCATATCCCATGGGTAAGAAATGATCACATGGCCTCACTCAGGTGCAAAGTTCCTACAAAATATCATCTAACCATGTGTGGTAGAAGGAAAGGTGAATCAAAGACTGGTAAATACCATCAGGCCCTGTCTTACATGACCAACATATTTAAGTAACTCCTATATGTTAAGGATTAAAATGTGCTTTCCCCGAAAGATATCTTAAAGTCCTAACATCTAGTACCTTTGAATGTGATCTTATTTGGAAACTAGTAGCCTGGTGCATTGATTTGTGCACATTGAAAGAAAATTAATTAGAAGATGGCCGGCGGGGAGGGACTGGGCGAGAAGGGCCAGACATGCCCTGGAGCCAACCTCCCCTGGTTCCTCCCTGATCTGTCGCATCTGGGGCAGTGCCTTGGCTCAAAGGGCTTCTATAGAGTGAGTGGGGTCCCTCTGGCAGGTGGGGTCCCTCAGCCTGGCCTGCGGGGATTGGGCCAAAACTGGCTCTCCAACACCCCCTGAGCGGTCCCGGAGTGTGAGAGGGCACTCTGTAAAGTTGCTGTTGTACAGGGTGTGGAATACAAATACAAGTGTGCAGTAAACCAAATTCGGGGCCGACAGTGTCCCAGCAACAACATAACCCATGGCCGAAGGTGGAATCACATGGCCCCACAATCGGACTCCTTCCTCTCTGGTTCCAGGGTGTGTCACCCAAGAACCACTGCTGCCAAGTCACTGCAGCTCATCAGCTCCTGCATGGAGCATCTGCCCCCTGGTGGTCAGTGCATGTCATACCCACCAGCCAGTTGGAATGGTGAGACGGTCGCTTAGCCTTTTATATATAGATAGGATTGTTTGCAAATGTAATTAGCACAGGTCAGTTGAGATCATATCAGAGAAAGGGAATCCTTAACTTAATGACTGGTGCCCTTGAAATAAGGGGGAAATGTGGACAACACAGATACACCTAAGAGGAGGACACCTTGGGGAGGCAGACACATACAGGAAGTCTGCCATGTGAAGAGAGAAGCAGGGATTGGTGTGATGCATCTACAAGCTGAGGAACTCTAAGGGTTGCTGGCTGTCACCAGAAGCCAGGAGCAATGGAGGGAACAGATGGTCCTCCAGACCCTTTAGGAGGAATAAACCCTGCTGACACCTTAATTTGAAATGTCTAACCTCCAGAGCTGTGAGATAATACATTTCTGTGTTTAAGCCATCCCAGATTGTGGCATTTTATCACAGCAGACCTAAGAAAAAGACCAATACCTCATGAACTTTTAAGTAAGATCTTTTATGGTTGATATATATTTATTTCACATATCAGCAGATGAGTGGATAAAAGAGTTGTGGTACATTTACACAATGGAATACTACACAGCTATAAAAAAGAAGAACTCACCATTTGCAACAGCATTGATGGACCTGGAGAGTGTTATGCTAAGTGAAATAAGCCAGTCAGAGTAAGACAAGTATCACATGATCTCACTCATATGTGGGATCAAATGAACAAAATAGACTGATGAACAAAATATATCCAGAGACATAGAAGCATGGAACAAACTGTGGAATCTCAGAGGTAAGGTTGGGTTGGGTGGGTGGGGAGAGATTAACTGGGGAAATTATATACTTATATGCATGTATGAATAACCCATGGACACAGGCAGTAGTGTGGTGAAAGGGGTGGAAGGGGTCAATGGAGGGAAAAGGGAGCACCTGCAATACTTTCAACAATAAAGATTAAAAAAGAAAATTTTCACGCAAGGGAATAAAGAGTGCCAAGAATGGTAACTATGTCTGTAAATTTAACAGATAGTTTAATTTATTAACTTTAAAAATTAGATGACTATTTAAAGCAAAAATAGGAAAATGAATGTGATCTTTTTAAACTTATAAATGTAGAAACAAACATGTGATAACAATAGCAGAAATGTCAGGAGAGAAGAAATCAAATTACAATGTAGTTATATACTACATGTGAAGTATATGAGACACCTTTTCTTGGGAGTTAAGATTATCCTATATTATAAAAAGCTTGTGGTCGTGACACCCTCACGCCATTACGACCGATCACCAGGAGGCTGTATGCGCTGCAGGCACACGGGTTGGCGGGGCTGTGTGCCCCACAAGGCGCGCGCAGGTGGGCGGGGTCTTGACATGGCATTCCCACGGGCATTGGCAGGGACTTGACCAGGAGGTGCATTGGAGGAGTCTCACAGTGCCAGCTGCAGGGCGGGACTCAGGGGAGTCCAAGGCGGTTCCAGCCCCTTGGGGCAGGACTCTGGGACTTGGGGGAGTCCTGCACGGTGCTCATGGTGGCTTGACTCTGTGTCCCCGCAGGCACCAATGGGGGTCTGGTCTCTTGTGATTTGGAGGCGTGCGAGGGTGGGAGGGGCTGCATGCATGGCGAGGCACGTGTGGGTGGTCAGGGACTTGACTTTGGGTCTCGCGGCACTGGCCCAGACTCTGACAAGATGGAGGAGGGAGCCGGATACCTGCACCCAAGACTTGACTTTGGGTCTCGCGGCACTGGCCCAGACTCTGACAGGATGGAGGAGGGAGCTGGATACCTGCATCCAGGACTTGACTCTGGGTCTCGCAGTGCTGGCGGGACTTGACGCTGTGTCCTCGCAGGCGATAAATTCATATATTATTTTCATATACATTTTACTAATTTTCTTTCATCTCTGACACTTCTATTATAGAGAAAGTGCAAATACCAATATTAAAATATTTCCTCTAATTAATTCCCTTATAATGTGCACAAATTTTGTGCACCAGGCCATTAGTCCTATATAATAAAATCCTAAAATGCTAAGTGTCCTGTAGACTGGTCGTCCATTCAACCAATCAAAGCGTAATATCCTAATGATATGCTAAGGCTGCTCAACTGCTCACTATGACATGCACTGACCACCAGGAGGCAGAGGCTCCAACCAGTAGGTGAGCTTGCTGCTGAGGTCCAGCCAATTGAGATTGAGCGAGATGGGTCAGACATGCCCTGAAGCCCTCCCGTGGTCCCTCTGAGGCTAGCCATCTCCCATGTCTCTCACTGCCCCTGATCGTGCACCTGTGAGTCCTTCAGTCTGGCCTGTGCCCTCTTGCAACCCGGGACCCCTTGAGGAATGTCAGAGAGCCAGTTTTGGCTGATCCCGAATTCATGCACCAGTCCTCTAGTGTGCTATAAACCTTTATGCAAGCACTGGAAAAGCAAAACAAGAGGTCAATATGTTAGAGTCTATAAAGTATATAAAATGGAATCTAAAAAAAATACTTAATTTGTGGCCTAAAAAGATATTTAAAAACACAAATGAGACAAATAGATGCTAAATAGAAAGACTGGATATTTAAGTTCAAGCATTCCAATGCCTGCATTAAATGTGAGTGGCTTAAAACTTCCAGCTAAGCCAAAACCGGTTTGGCTCGGTGGATAGAACGTCGGCCTGTGGACTGAAGGGTCCTGGGTTTGATTCCGGTCAGGGGCATGTACCTGGGTTGTGGGCACATCCCCAGTAGGACATGTGCAGGAGGCAGCTGATGGATTTTTCTCTCTCATCGATGTTTCTGACTCTCTATCGCTCTCCCTTCCTCTCTGTAAAAAATCAATATAATATATTTAAAAAACACAAAAAACCTTCCAGCTAAAAAGCAGAAATTGTCAGATTAGGGAGTAAAGCAAGACCCAATTATATGCTGCCAACAATAAACTTTCATTAAATATTGCACCCAAAGTAAACAGGGGGAAAGAAGAGTAAAGATCAGAGCAAAAGGATCAGTGAAATAGAAAATACTAACACCAGAAAAATGAATGATGTCAAACCTGCATGTTGAGATCAATAAAATTGATAAACTCTGACCATAGTGATCATGTAAAAAAGGAAGAAGACAAAATATCAGGAACGAGGGAGTTGACAATTAATACTGGTTCTACACGTATTAATCAAATTAAAGTGATGGTTCAAGATTTCTTCTATTGTAAACTTATTTTACTTTTTAATACTCTATTTCAGGGGTCCTCAAACTATGGCCCGCGGGCTACATGCGGCCCACCGAAAACATTTATCCGGCCCAACGGGTGTTTTTGCCGCTGCTGACTATTCTGCTTAGCTGACTGGCCCCGGGCCCGCAGTGCGCATGTGTGGAATGTCTGAGGGACAGTGAACTGGCCCCCTGTTTAAAAAGTTTGAGGACCTCTGCGAGTCTATTTGCTTGAAGAAAGTCACTAAGTTATGGTAACTTTAAAATTGAATCATTGTTTGCGTATATTTTCCTACATCACCAAATGTATTAGTTTTGTGTGCCAGAGGTTTCAGGAATAAATTGCTTATGCTACTCAGAAATGGTGAGGAGGTACTGATATGTTTTAAGAAAGCTGGGAATTATAAAAACAGAACAATTTTTTTTATAATGTTGGCACATATACTCTACTATGTTTACATTCTCTCCCGTTAGGATTACTATGCATCTTGAAATTACAAATAGCTTCTTTTAAGTTTACTGAGCATGCCTCAGAAGAATGTGGAGCTTATCACATTTAATACACCATTTAGCCTGTCCTAAATGTGGTATTTTGATTTGAAGACTTTTATGTCTCAATGGGTTTGATGAATTGAAATCTTCCAACTTAAAGATAACAAAAGGCTTATTGAATAAGGGCACTTTCATTACCAAGCACGTTTTTAAAAACCTACTCTTTTGATGGTTTAATTGTAAACAGATTGAATGTCATTGGCTAGATGCCAAACTCCAAGGTAACTCAGAAGTCCAGCCCACCAGCCACACCTCCCCCTAGGGCCGAGACCACCATCCAGGGCCTGAACCACCCTCCCAGAACCTAGATCGCCAACTGGGGTTCAGACCTACATCCGGGTCACAGATCTTCATGCAGGGGCTCAGAAGTCCATCCTGGGGCTGAAACTTCGAATCTAGTTATTTATCGGGGTACAGACATACACAGTAGTTCAGACCACCATTCCATAATGCCGAGGTCTTGCCCATAACCCAGACCTCAATCCCGGGCCCAAGACCTCCCTCCAGTGGCCAGAACTCTGTCCCAGGACCCAGACCTACACTCGGGCAACAGAACTAGATCCGGGTCCCAGACCATCATGCCAGGGCCCAGAAGGCCAGATCTCAAACACAAAAACCAGTCTTGTATCAGGGGACCCGATATCCATCTGTAGTCCAGACCAACATTCCGTTATCCAGAGGTCCAGCCCACGAAGCAGACCTCCCCCTAGGGCCCAGACCTCTGTCTCATGCCCAAAGCACCCATCCAGGACCATATCACCATCTGGGGCTCAGAGCTACATCCGGGTCCCAGACCTTCTTGCCGGGGCCCAGAAGTCCATCCGGAGGCCGAGACCTCAAACCCAGCATCTAGTCGTTAATCGGGGTCCAGATATCCAAAGTATTCCAGACCACCATAACATGATGCAGAGGTCCAGTGCCTGACCCAGACCTCCACCCGGGGCCCAGACCTCCCTTGCAACTCAGACCTACATCCGGGTCCCAGACCTTCATGCTGGGGTCTGGCACTCCATCCCGAGGACCAGACCTCAAACCCTAAATCCAGGCCTTTAATGGGGTCCAGACTTCCATAGTAGTCCAGACCACCATTCCTTGGCCCAGAGTTCCTGCACCTGACCCAGACCTCCCTCAAGTGCCCAGACCTCGCTCCCAGGACCTGTACCACCATCAGGGGCCCAGACCTACATCTGGGACCCTGACATTCTTACCAGGGCCCAGACCTCAAACCCAGTATCCAGTCCTTTATTGGGGCACAGACATCCACAATAGTCCAGACCACCATTTCTTGATCCTGGTGTCCTGCCCCTAACCTATACCTCCATCCCATGCCCAAGACTACCCTCCAGTGGTCAGACTTCCTTTCAGGACCCAGACCTCCATCCAGGGCTCAGACCCACATCCATCCGGGTTCCAGACCTTCATGCCAGGCTCAGATGTCCATCTTGAGGCCCAGACCACAAACCCAGTATCTAGTCTTTTATCAGAGTCCAGATATCCATAGAAGTCCAGACTGCAATTCCATGACACAGAGGTCTATCCCCTGACCCAGACCTCTACCCGGGGCCCAAACCCCACTCTAGTGCCCAGATCTCCCTCCCAGGACTGAACCTACATCAGGGGCCCAGGCCTACATCTGCGTCCCTGACCTTCCTGCAGGGGTACAGAACTCGAACCCAATATCCAGGTTTTTATTGGGATACAGACATCCACAGTAGTCCAGACCAACATTCCATGATGATGAGATCGTGTCCCTGACCCAGACCTCCATCCCGTGCCCAAGACGTTCCTCCAGTGTCCCGACGTCTGTCCCAGGACCCAGACCTACAACTGGGTCCCAGACCTTCATTCCAGGTCCCAGATGGCTATTCCGGGGCCCAGACCTCAAACACACAATCCAGTTTTATACTGATCTATAGTTTCTTTTCTGTGATGTATATTTGAGGTAATGGTATCAGGATTATTATATGTTTAAAATTTTAATATTGAATCAGTCCAACATTTGCACTTTTCTAAAAGAGCTTAAATATCAACATTATCTGTTATTAAAAGATAGAAGGAGCCCTAGCCAGCTAGCTTATTTGGAGTGTCATCCCAATATGCTAAGGTTGTGGGTTCGATGTCCAGTCAGGGTACATACAAGAATCAACCAGTGAATGCATAGATAGGTGTAACAACAAATAGCTCTCACCCTTCCTTCCTGCTTCTAGCCCTCCTTCCCTCCCTCCCCATTCATTTACACATTTGAAGCCTTTCAGTTACTTGAAGCATTTGGAAGACTAAACTCCACCTATCTGAATTATCCCCATTTATTGTAATACTAGAGGCTCAGTGCATGAAATTCATGCACGGGTAGGGTCCTAGGTCTGGCCACCAATCAGGCCAATCAGGGCCTTCCAGCTGCCAGCTGGGGCCTCCCTTCCCTGGCTCCTGGCTGCCGGCTGAGGCCTTCCTTCATTCTGCGCCACCCCCTGGTGGTCAGCGCAGCCACCACAGCAAGTGATCAGTCTCCCAAACTCCCCTGGGGATAATTTGCATAGGAGGCTTTTATATATATAGATCATACAGGTGACTAAAGAAATACATGGAAAATATGAAATGAGAACATTTTTACTTAAACTAATATTAATATGTTGTCTAGTTAAACACAGTTTTTATTTTACCCTCAGTATTTCAAAATTGACCTACGACTCTTTTTTATTTTATATGCATTTCTGATTACAGCATGTTTGTGTTTCTACTTGCTTTTCATTTTTGTATGGCTTTATAAGGAAACATAGTCATTGATACAATATTAAATGTATGGATCCATGAACTACATCATTATAAAATGGCTTAGCAAAGTGATTTTCAAGTTATTGCTTTTTCTCACCAGCAATATTAAGAGACAAACCTAATTTATGGAGGCAGATTGGTTTATTATGACATTTAGATGGAATAACTTCAAATATTTTTGAGCCAGAAAAAGTCACTGTTTAATAAATAGGCTCATTGAGATGTTTTCCTGAGGTGGTTTCTAATTTCTAATTATTTATTGCTAACAATTTGAAATACTTAGATCTAAAATGATTCAGGACCTTCCAATCCATCCCTTTCTTTTATAAAGTACTATGAGCATGTCAGAGCTTTCCAAATGATTGTATATTTGAAAACCCATTTGGATCTCATTAAAAATAAATTTGAAGCTATAAAATTTGAAAAAAAAATCCATCAGGTAAGTGTTCTCTTAAGTGCCTTTTAAACCCACTCAGTTTAGACAAATCTATATGTCCAAATATCCATCTAGAATCTCAGAATCATAAAAGAGAGAATTTAATCACAGAATAAATAAAAGTTCAACATCAATTTCTTGATTTTATTTCTTCCTATCTCATGTCTTCAGTTATATTTAGCATTTACTAATAAAAATATAAAATTCTTAATAATGAAGGGGGAAGGGCAAGAACAATGACCAAGTGGCAAAACTTAAGAATGTTCCCTTCTTTCCTGTATCTTTTGAGTGCAAATAGCTTTTACAAATAACCCAAACTGCCTAATTAATAATTAATACCATCTCATTTACCAGAGATATCATGGGTAAACTATTTAACATCCCCACCAGAAAACCAGAAAATGTTTAATTTTAACTTGGCATTACAAGAAGTAGAAAACTCATCTTCTTAATTTAAATATGTATACTCATGTGCTACACAACAACACTTTGGTCAGTAATGGACTACATATATGATAGTGGTCCCATGAGATTATAATGGAGCGGAACTGAATTTCCTGAAAGAAATGGAAAGCTATGTGGTTCCGGAGGATTTTTCTCTCTTAGGAGCAATATCTGTGGGACCTGGCAAGATTCCCTCTTGCTCTTAGCACCTCGATTTTGAGTGCGCATGTCACGTACAAATCAAATCAGTCAGCCACTGACCTGTTTCAGCAGAGAGGAGCCTGACACCCCACCCCGCAATGCACACACACAGTACTACACAGAGGGCACTAGAGCCTCCCAGATCTATATAGCCTGATGGTCTTCAGAGTCCATTGCTGTAAATTCTTTGTTGAGGACCTAAGACCCCGTATAAGGACACAGGTCCATAGGAAATAACAGGCAGTAAGTGGCGCTGACACTTGAGTAAAAGCTTTCTGTGGTGGCGTGGGGCCAGCCTGGCCCTGCACTTTGTAAATGTTTTCAGGTTGAAATGATGTAAAACATAGATAAGCATTATTTCTTCCATCAATTCAATACCAAAGAGTGTCCTTTGTGCCAGATGGGGTTCATAGAACCAAAAACAAATTCACAGTCAAAATATTGAGTCCTCAGTTCTATCCCCTCTTTATGTGAGGCATTGTCTTTTTTTTTTTTTTTAACTGAGTGGAATGAGGTCTTTATTAAGCACCATTAGTTGGAAATCCCATTAATTAGAACCAACAGCATCTTAATTAATATAAGAAAGAATTTAACTTTGTGATTTCCAGATAGTGTTTTATTGTAGTCCATGTTCAATATTTACAAATATTTCTACAGCCTCTGCTGTACACCTGAAACTGACAAGATAATATTTTTTACTTTTTATTAATTTTACCAACTTTTTTTATTATGTATTTGGTTTGGGTGTACAGCTTAGAGGCTAGACAATTATATACTTTACATAGTGACACCTCAACATTTCCCGCACTCCAAATGGCACCACACATAGTTATCACAATGTTACGGACTCTATTTCCTATGTTTTACTTACTTCCCCATGACTATTTTGCCCCTACCAATGTGTGCTTCTTAATCCCTTCACCTATTCACCCAGTGCCCCAAGCCCCCTTCCCCCTTGGGCAACCACCAGTTCTCCTTCTGTATCTATGAATCTGTTTCAACTCCTTTGTTCATTTATTTTGATCGTTGGGTTCCAAAAAGTGAAATCATATGGTATTTGTCTTTCTCCGACTGACTTACTTCACTGAGCACAATACCTTCTAGGCCACCCATGCTGTCACAAATGGTAAGATTTCATTTTTTATGGACAAATAATATTCCATTGTATATATGTACCGCAGCTTACTTATGCACTTGGCTATTGATGGACACACATGTGGCTTCCATATCTTGGCTATTGTAAATAATGCTGCAGTGAACATAGAAATGCATATATTTTTTTTAATTAATGTTTTGGATTTCTTGGGACAAATCCACAGAAGTGGAGTTACTGAGTTGTAAGGTATGTCTTTTTTTAACCTTTTGAGGAAACTCCACAACATTTTCCATAGTAGCTACATTGATCTGCATGTTCTCCAACAATGCACTAGGATCCCTTTTTCTCCATAACCCCACCAACACTTGTCATTTTAGGATTTATTGATGATAGCCATTCAGACAGGTGTGAAGTGATATCTCAGTGTGGTTTTAATTTCAAGTTGAATTAAAATCATTGTTTTTGAATGGTTGCCACAACATTATTTAATCCGACCACTGTTCTAACATGCAATAGACAAAACCACATGACAGGCCCTATGTTCTTTTATCTCTCCATCTTGGTTTATTTTTGTTTTTTAAACAAACATATATTTTGATTTCAGAGAGGAAAGGAGAAGTAGAGAGAGAAAGAAACATCAGTGATGAGAGAGAATCAATGATCTGCTGCCTCCTGCATATCCTCCACCAGAGATTGAGCCTGCCACTCCAGCATGTATACTGACTGGGAATCAAACCATGGCCTCCTGGTTCAGAGGTTGACACTCAGCCACTGAGCAACACCAGCGGTGCTCCATTTTGATTTTTTAATTCCTACCAATCCTCAGGCCACTTTATACTCCCTCCTTGCAGTCACTGTTATGGTGATCTATGCCTTATCCAGCCAGTTCCTCCTCAGTATTTCCGATCAATCCAGCCCATGTTCCTGTTCATAGAGCAGCACTGGCAGATTCAATGTTTTATTTCTGGCTCCGTCAGAAGGGAACAGAGGAAAGCTTTTAGGAAAGTGTTTACCAAGTCTATAGTAGTGGACAGTAATGTCCTAGGCCTTCACATTCACGCAGCACTCACTCACTAACTCACCCAGAGCAACTTCCAGTCCTAGAAGTTCCATTCACGGTAAGTCCTATACAGGTATGCCATTTTTATCTTTTATAATGTATTTTTACTGTACCTTTTCTATGTTTCGATACACAAATACTTACCATTGTGCTATAATTGCCTACTGTAGTCAGTAGAGTAACATGTTGTATAGGTTTGTAGCATCTACTATATAGCCTAGTCCGTGGTCGGCAAACTGCGGCTCGCGAGCCACATGCGGCTTTTTGGCCCCTTGACTGTGGCTCTTCCCAACCAGTGATGGTGAACCTTTTGAGCTCGGCGTGTCAGCATTTTGAGAAACCCTAGCTTAACTCTGGTGCCGTGTCACATATAGAAATTTTTTAATATTTGCAACCATAGTAAAACAAAGATTTATATTTTTTTATATTTATTTTATACATTTAAATGCCATTTAACAGAGAAAAATCAACCAAAAAAATGAGTTCACATGTCACCTCTGACACGCATGTCATAGGTTCGAAGTATTTTTTATGTTTTATTTTCTTTTTTTACAGAATAATAGAATACAAGAGTTAGAGGGAGTCTTAAAAGGCATCTAACTCAACCTGCCTTCTTTATAGTAACTCTAGCAGTCATAGACTGAACTGTTCCTGTAAGCATATCATCCACACCTTGCAGAGAAGCTCATTTCTATATTAAAGTATGAATGAAATATTATTTTTTTCTAGGTATTTTACTTGGAATTAAACAGAGTAAGTTGAATTCCTTCTCATTAAATTCTCCAAATATTTGCATATACTATTCTTATCTCCTTCAAAAGTTTTTCTAGTGCCATAATGAACAGGACTTTTGTTACATGGAATCAATTGAATATAATATTAGAGATTATCATTTAAATACAAGATAAATAATGTACACCATTAATAAAATTTAATATTGTATTTCATATGACTGCATATAGTTATCATAATTCATCTGTGTTCTTCAAATAAAGTTAATAGGAGTCTAAACATTTACATAAATCTCTATACCTGTGTTATAACTTCTTTTCCATTCCCCCTTTTTATCATTAGATATTTTTTCTTTATTTTCATGAGCTAAAGGATTGTCTAAAACAAAACTGGGGGGGAACCAAGATGGCGGCAAAGGTTAACGCCGGACATGTTCAGTGATATACAGGTCAGGAGAAAAGGAATAATAAAATAAATAATGTTGAAATATTCTAAAAGATAGGAACAAAATTTATTTTCAAGTCTCTGTAGAACAGTTACAAATACTCTATGTCAGTGTGCTCTATATCAATTGTAATAATAAAAACCTAGGTGGCATCGCACGGTGCCCTTGCGCAATGTCATCACAAGATGGCAAGCACAAGATGGCCACCACAAGATAGCTGGCAGGGGAGGGCAGTTGGGGGCAACCAGGCCTGCAGGGGAGGGCAGTTGGGAGTGAGATCAGGCCTGTAGGGGAGGGCAGTTGGGGGCCATCAAGCCAGCAGGGGAGGGCAGTTGTGGGAGAGATCAGGCCTGCAGGGCAGGGCAGTTGGGGGCCATCAGGCCAGCAGGGGAGCAGTTAGGTGTCAATCAGGCTGACAGGGGAGCAATTAGGGAGCGATCAGGCTGGCAGGAAGGTGAGTGGTTAGGAGTCAGCAGTCCTGGATTGGAGAGGGTGCAGGCCTGGCTGAGAGACACTTCCTCTTGTGCATGAATTTCATGCATCAGCCTCTAGCTAAATATAAATTAGCATAGAAAGGAAGTATCAATAAATTTTAAAGGAGAAATAAAGCAATAGCATTAAAGTTTAACTCTTAAATTAAGAGAAAAGATTACTATCAAATAAATAAGAATATTTTTAAACTCCCCTAACTATTGGGTAAAACATGAATAAACTCTAGAATTTTGATTATATTTATAATTCCACATATCAAAAAATGTGAAGGCATATAAAGCTCTTATGAGAAGAACCTTTAAATGATTTATCATTTAGCCCTAAATAGTTTCTCATTAATAAAAATAATAGAATATGTTAAATATTAGTAAAATAATTGAAAAGATAAAAACAGGAAATCACATTGACAGATTAATGAAAAAAAAGATAATATATTATAAAATATAAAAATAATAAAATAAATTCCAGATTTGGTTTTATTTTAAGGGGTGGGAGTACTAGAAAACAGAATTAACATTTTTGAGTAGTTACTACATGAGGAGGGCTGTGTCAAATACTCTTTGCATATCATGCACAACAAACTATAATTTTATATTTATTTTCTGCAATTCAATATATTTCTGGCATTGAACACTTATCTTTCAGATTCAGAAAATTTAATCTTGTCTTTTCAGTATAAATATAGTCCAGTTTTGCTGGAGTTTAAACTTCAAGAGGTCCAGGATTTCTATTTTGTGTCAGTGCATGGCACAGAACAGATACTGAATACATAGTCATTGAATGAATTAAGTTGAAAACTCAGAAAAATTCCAGTCCCCTCCTCACTGCCAGAAAGAGGTTGTCCATGTCTCAGTGTTTATCTGCCTCAGTTTTACGCTGGCATATCATGCAATGTAATTTGCCTCAGTGATTTCTCTGGTTCTCTGAGGCCAGTTCTGTGATCTAAAATGTAAGCATATTATTGTTTCATCTTGGCAGGATGTTCCCCCCTGTACTTTAGGCTGTCAGTGTGCTCTATATCAATTGTAAGACCCCTTGCAGAGTTGTTTGGATTTTTCTCTTTCAGCTACTTTATATTCTTTTTCTGGGGCAGAGGTAACATACTCCGTTTCCCCAAACCATGCTTAACGCAGAGGGCTCCAAGGGGCTTCACTCAGATCATCTCCTAGAGAAGCAGCACGGTGGTGAAGACCGTGGGCTTCTGATGTTGCTTCCTGGTTATAAACAGCTGGACTGGATGAATCCAAAGCTACCTCCTGCTTCAAAATTCTAGGATTCACCCTGACTGGTTTGGCTCAGTGGATAGAGCATTGGCCTGCGGACTCAAGGGTCCCAGGTTCGATTCCAGTCAAGGGCATGTACCTTAGTTGTGAGCACATCCCCAGTAAGGAGTGTGCAGGAGGCAGCTGATCGATGTTTCTCTCTCATCAATGTTTCTAAATCCTCCCTCTCCCTTCTTCTCTGTAGAAAATCAGTAAAATGTATTTTAAAAATTTTGGATTCTATGGAAGTTAACTACATTTGTTCCTTTTCTATGGTATGTCCAAATATTTTTAAAATCACCACACTTTTTTTTTTCCTTTTGCTAATTTTTGACTAGTATTTAGTTATTTTATCTACCATATATATAGCATGGACAAATGGAGAAAAACAAAATAAGATAATTTTAAGTAATTTCTTCCTTTGCCAATTGTAGATTTACAGAGGAAAAAAATATATGAAACAAATATATAGTTATACTTTAAGGAGAACTTATGAAATACTATAATTCACACTGAGTGGTCTGAAAAATGGCCTGAGCAAACTATACTCTATGAAGGTAGACTACTATAGGAAGGTAAGCCTGGTAGGACTCACTCCTGGGAAAAGACCTTCTCATCATCCTCATAGTTGCCCATTGAATGGGGCCATTTGTCAAATGTATTCTAGCAGGAGCAACTCTTTATCTTAAAAAATCCTGATACTCTGGTCATACTTGAGACACATCAGAGTGAAAATGCAAGTATCCTTCCAAGAGTTTGTTTTCTAAATACATAATTCTTGGCACATCATAATGAAATAAAAACACTTAAGGCTTGTACTAGTTTTGGAGGGAAAATGTTGACATTGAGACTCTAGTTATCGTACACTTTTCTGTGAATATTTCTCTCTTCTCCGTGTCCAGCGCAGCTAGAGAGCGGTCTGGTTCCTGAGTAGGGGCTGCTGGGGATTGAGAAAATGAAAGAAAGCAACAGACATGGAGATGGAAGGAAAAAGCTGGGGCCGGGTGGGACCACTGTCCTCTGATGGAGAGACAGGGACAGGGACCCAGAGCCAATACAGGGTGTTTATTTTATACAGCACAAAACAGGAAGTTTTACTAAAAGTCAAGACAAAGGAGATTGTGTGCATTCTTGGGCGGGCCTGTGTCATATTCATTCCAGGTGCTTGGCTGGATTTAAATAACAAAACCCACCCCCTGGCACCTGGGCTGAAGGTCAAGCTGACAACACTCCTGCCTCTCACAAAGCATGTTTCCAGGACGTGGCTTTGCCCATGCCACTGGATTCAGCTGACAATAATTAAAGAAATGCCCATGTGCCTTCCCAGGCGCTCTCTAAACTTTTCCTAACACTAGTCATTTCAAATCTTTTTTGGAAAGTGACAGGGTTTAAATCACAACATGATTTGGGATTTTTGATACCTTGGTATACTCTGGGAAGTCACTAACACCTTCTATTTTTCATTAACATAGTGAGAGTCCTCCTAACAGCAAACCAGAAT
>NW_006300375.1:686491-697797 GCF_000327345.1 Myotis davidii
ATTTGGCTCACTCTGGCTTTTGAAAGTCTGTGATACTATCATGATCTATTCCATTATAGTCATTCTTCAGACAGCACACTGCTCATTTTCTGAAATTAAAGATTTCTTAAGATAAATGTGAAGGCTCTCCCTTTCTCTTCTCTCTTCTTTCTTCTCTCTTCTCTCTCCCTCTCTCTCTCTTTCTCTCCCCCACCCAATGATGCATTAGTCTATTGAAAAATATGTGTCTGCATAATAATGACCTTTAATCAGTAAAAAAAAGTTTATATACTTGGGATACTTTAAAATCATAGAAAGGAAGACTTCCCCAAATTAGCTACATGCAATAGACAGCTGAAATTAAGTTAATAATATTTTAATACAGTGTATACTTTTTTAAATAAAAAAAATATTTATTATGTCTAGTTATTTTTCCATCTCCTGATGGCAGGATAGAAGTTGTAAACTTAAAAAAATCTCCCATTTTGCATCAGCAGTGACAGTGCAGCTTTACAATTAAAGACAGTTTTTTTCTCAGTAAAAATATGTTAAATGTGTAGTTGCATACTAAACATTTTAACATTTTCTCTTGATTTCCTCTTGGCATGCCATTTCTATGCTGATTTGGTGCATCACATTTTTGTGGGCTGATTAATACTGCGTAATTCTATGTGGATTCCTCTAGTGAACAGGCGTTTTGCACTGGAAGCACACCAGATCCAAGTATGTGTCCTTTGGCTTTATGACTTGTGAGTATTATATAGCTCAACTGGATTTAGTTTACAAACGTGAAAAACAAAGAATGGAAAATACTGCTAATGGGTTTTAACTGATGAAATATCTGGACATGTGAACTCTTAGCTTATTTCTACCCATCTGCAGAACATATTCCTTTGTCTATTTGTGAAAAACAATACATTAGAAAGACTTTTCCTATTGAAGCAGGAATTTTGGGGAACATAGGCAGGCTTAGGGATTTTTTAGAATTGGGGTCCATGGAAAAGCATGGGGCTGCAGACTGGGAGAAGGTACATTTCCATAACACAAGGAAGCCAGGTGCAGTGACATCTCCATAAGACAAGGGAGCAACAACAGTTGCATTTACATAAGACAAGGGAACTGGAAGTAGCCAGGAAAGGTCTATATTTATAATATAAAGAGAAGGAAACCCTTCATTCAGATGGAAAAGAAGAAAGCCCAGAGGAATAGAAGGACTATGAGGGAGGAGGGCCATAGGAATCACCATAGTAATCAATTGGAAGGGGAATATTGACCAATCAGAGGAGATATCAGGACACAGGAACTGCAGCCTTTATAAGCCATAGGGAAAAGGAATTCAGTGGGACCCTTTCCCCCTCCCTACGTGGGAGTCTGTACTTGTTCTTCAATAAATCTCCACCTTTGCTATACCACTTTCTGTCCGTGGATTCATTCTTCGGTTCCGGCGGACAAAGAATCCAGGTTCCAGTCCAAAAATTCGGTATCACTATTTTACTTAAACAGTTTAATTTTTTTAACAGTCAGTATGTGCTGAATGTTAACTGAACTCTTTAATAGTTGCTTTATTTATCAAGTTATTAAATAACTGTAGAAACTGGCAATTTGGAAGTCAACCAAGAGAAATCTTCATAAGTGATCCCACTGTTTTCTATAGTCAGAAAATGACAGTTTAATACTGTGAAATTAGAGTAAAATTACCTGGAAATATAGTTTTAAAATAACATTTATAGCTCTGGCTGGTTTAGCTCAGTGGATAGAGTGTTGGCCTACAGACTGAAGGGTCCCAGGTTTGATTCTGGTCAAGGGCATATGCCTGGGTTGCACGCTCAATCCCCAGTAGGGGGCGTGCAGGAGGCAGCTGATCAATGATTCTGTCTCATTGATGTTTCTATCTATCCTTCCCCCTTCCTCTCTGAAATCAATAAAAATATATAAAATGGAGTGACTTTACATAGAAGTCTAACCATTTAGTAACATACATTATCACCTGATAAAATATTTCCTTTTAAATTGAAGAAACATGACATAGAGAGTATTGTAACTTTTTCTAGAAGGGTTTCATGAATAATGGCAATGGGCATTCATAAATCATGGATATGTTTCAGTCATTTCCTCATCTGAAGAAAATAAAGAGCAATATTTGTTAACTTTTAATTTTTGTCTTCTCCATGGAAAGGTAGGCAAAGATTATTTGTGACTTTTGGGGTTTTGTTTAAAAAGTGAGCAATTATTTTAAAAGAATTTTCAAATGCTTCAAATTTTAGGAATTGGATTCAGCAAAGCCCGCCCAAATTGGCCATCACTTCCCAACTATTTCCTGACTTGGGCCATTATGAGTTCCTCGCCAGTCCACAGGAAAGATACTGAGTCTGAAGTACAGGCAATGAGGTCAAAGGTAGGCCGCAGAGGAGTGCCTGTCAAGGAGAAAGTGTTCAGATGTACACCTATTAAATATCAGGGCTTGATCTGATTCCATCTTTTATCGAGGAATGGCATGAAGTAAATCTTACTAACCTCAAGAAATACTGTAGGTCCACATTTTATGAAATCTTGGCATCGCTAAGTGTATTAAATATCCCAGTAATGCTCTCCTGTTACTTTCTTTCTTTAGAACAAACGTATAAACTGCCCTTTGTGTCTCCACAGTCATTCCACTGTTTGGAACTTGTGGTAACGCTCAAGTCCATTCCCTCGTGGTAATTGATACATCAGTCACACAGGCCATTTTCTACCATATATACGTCAAATATCACTATAGATCAAAAGTGTAATAAGTAAAAAGATAAATGTAGCTAGGGTTTGG
The DNA here is from genome assembly GCF_000327345.1 of Myotis davidii. Taxonomy (NCBI): domain Eukaryota; kingdom Metazoa; phylum Chordata; class Mammalia; order Chiroptera; family Vespertilionidae; genus Myotis; species Myotis davidii. Next base: position 689,274 of record NW_006300375.1, read on the forward strand.
AAATGTAAGATACACTCTCCCTTAACCACCCACTTTCCAATTTCCTCTCACAGCAGACATTGAAGGGCCATGTGGAGACCACCTTTTCTTTTTTATTCCTCACAGAAGAAGTTAACTTGTTTCCCTGGCTGAAAGGGAAGAATGGGTTTTGCAGATTTTTCTCATAGGAAGACAAATTATAAGGTAAAATAGAAAAGAAACAAAAAATTCTCCAACAGCAACAACAAAACTAAGTTGGAAAATACCTGTTTAGCAACATATTACTGACGATACTGATATAAAATTCATTTTTTAATAGAAATAATAACAGGATTTCAATGTACTACACTATTGAAAATTTGCGAAAAAGCTCTCAATTTCCACTCCTCACTTTTCTCAGGTTAACCATGGGACCACCTTGGCCAAAGAAAGCAGCCTTCACTCACCTTCCTTAGAAATGACATCCGGGTAACAATTGCTCTGCTTACCATTGAAGATCACTATACGAAGGAGATGAGAAGGTAATGCATATGCTCTTAGAATTGTTGTGTTATTTAAACATATATTGTTTTTCAGATTATAGATTTTCCCAACTTTATCATTTAATTAAAGGTATATTAATATAGCCTTCAATGGTTATAAATTACGCAATGAACATTAATTGACTGCCTCATGTAAAAAAATTTAAATATGTATTTCCACTGATACAGTATCTTCAAAATAGAGGTGAAAAATTGAACTCTTGCTTTATGTTAATTTTCATAATGTTCTGAGAGGAGAAGGAGGAGGAGAAGGAAAGAGACACATAATACAATACCAGATAGTTCTAAGGAAAAATTTAAGTAGTAGGGCACTTATATTGAGCTCATTTTGAAAATGGGATATAACAAAAACAAATAGGAATAGAACAAATGATAATATGGCGTGGAGGCCTCATGTAGGAGTGGAATAGCTAAGAAGATTTTAAAGGACCTAGTACTTCTGGTGAAATTTACTAACTTTTTACATGCTGGCATGATACTGTCCTATTAACTATTTTTGTCTCTAAAGTAGCCATTAAATATTTACCAGTTCACCCAAATAGAAGTTATATCAAGAGGCAATGTGTGCAGTGGTTAAAAACTCAAGGTACAATGCAAGGTGATCAATGCCTAAATCTTAAAGCTCTCGTAGTAGCTCTGTGACCTCAGAAAGTTACTTAATTCTCTCTGCTTCCACTTCTGCATCTGTAAAATTGGGAGAATAATGGTATCTATCTTGTAGGTCTGTTCTGAGGATGAAATAAATTCAGATGTGAGAAGTACTTAGAAGAGTGTCTGGTGCATGATAAGCACCCTGTAGCTGTTCAATACCATTATTCTCTCCGCATATTTTCTTTAGAGTCTCTCAGTGAAAAACATCACACAATAATAGACAATAAAATGCATTACTGCGTTCAGGAACATCCCAGAAAACTTAAGGCACAAAAAAAATAGTAATTATAAATACCATAAACAGAGAGAGATCTACTTAGCCTAGCACTATCCTAAACTTGTTGCATGCTTCATTTAATTACCAACTCAACCCAAGTTACTATAATGTCCCCCATCTTGCATATAAGAAAATGGAGGCATCCTGACATGAGCTCCATTACCCAAGGTCATGCAGCTAGGAAATGGTTCAGTTGTGGTTTGACCCAGACACTCTGGCTCCAGAGCTGAGCTAGCACCGTTAATCGGCAATGCTTCTGGGAGTACCATATGGATATAATATTTATACCCGGGGTAATTCAAAAGTACTTCAATGTTAACAAAAATACCCAGATTCTCTAATATATTGGATAAACAGAATTTTATTACACACATTTTAATGCATCATTTAATTCTCTAATAAACTTTAAACCTTGAGCGGCTTTAAAATCTGCACAATAAATTGTATGATTATACTGGTATTTGCCACAAGATGGCAAACTTTGCTAACAAGTGCTCATACTTGTCAGGTGCAAGGACATCTCATCAGGTACCTTACAATACAGCTGGGGAAGGCGGGGGAATTAAGATGAGTCACCTTCTGTATTTTACATAAATAAAGATATTTAAACTTCATTTAGCTATGCTTATTCTTAGCAGAAAACATGTAAAATTATTATTTAGCTCAGGTATTCAAAGTTTCACCTTTTGTTTCTCTTTGTGAAAAGGACTGTATTCTGTTTTATATATTTTATATTGTGCTCTCGAGATCAAAGCTTTGGTCTGACTTGGTGATGCTTTCTCATGAAATAGTTTGATTATATAAAGATTATATATCCCCTGGGAAAAAAAGCTCTCTCCACGTATCTACCCATATGGGTGCTTTAGATGGAAATAAACATTTGCATTTGGGCTGCTCTGTGGCCTGTCAACATCACGATGGCCCATCAACACTGTCAGGGCATTAGCGGGAGACTAAACACTGGGCAAAAGCCTTGATAAGTTAGACTAACTCTGGACCTCTGGAAACAGTCCTTTATGGGTAGATGCCGAGGGCTAAAAGTTGGACCTGTTTTACATTTCTAGGTACCACAATATTAAAATGTGGAATGAAAACACCATGAGACACATTATGAGATACACCTTCGTTTTGTCAAAACATAGCCTATTTTTCAAATTACAGTTCTAGGAGAATTCCAAGGCATTGCTTGCACTTGTAAAAAGCTGGGCAGGGTTAAGGAAGATTTTCATATTTAAGTAACAACTTCCTGTGAGTGATAGGATCGGCTCAGAGAGCTGTCAGATCTCTTTAAACCATGTAGCACAATCCCCAGACAGCCTTAGGCCAGTCCCTCTGTGAGTGGTGGGGTCGATGAAAAGTCATGTGTGGCTCAAACATTCTCACCCCCAGAATCTTAGAGACTGAATCGGTAGAAATCACAGCTGCGGCCAGCTCTGGAGTGGAGAATGGATTTGAGAGATAAAACCTAAATCTCTTGTGTATGAAGGCAAGGAACTAAATTCAGGACTACTGTGCTGGCTGAGTGAGGAGGGAGTGCGTGCTCAAACCAAGTGCTGCACACCATTATCTCAGGGCTGAGGTCTAAGCATTAACACCCCCTTCCCCCTACGCCCACCCCTGCCTTTTTCACCCTTTAGGAAGGAAAAGGAAATTTTAAGAGGCAAAACTTTTTAAATAAACTTTTCATCTGCTTATCTAAAGGACAATTGAGTTGGGCCCTTTTCATTGTCCTTTTTCTGTGGTCCAATCGAGGCTTACTTACACTCTGTCCTGATAAAAATTAATGCATCAAGCACTTGCTAGAATTACTAGACGGGAGCCAGGGTTCTATCTCTGGTGTATCTGTATGCAAAGCACTGCCTGAGGCTGAACAGCAGCCACCCAGAACAGAGCTTTGGAGATCTACTGCTGAGGTTGTTGTTAAAACAGGAGGAAGTCAAGACTTCACAGATTCAGTCAGAGATTTTACCTAATTGTGAAGTAGGAAATAAAATGGAATTTTCAGGAATTTCTAGTAACGGTACGGTTAAGAGTGTGTCCTAATGAAAATTCAGGTCAACCTTGTTTGGGGGCCCCTTCCGTGACCCTGTAGTAAAAACTTCCCAGATTAGTGAGTAACATGTAATGCTTCTTGACATTTTAAGGCATTTTAGGATTAACAGAAAAAAAGGGCATTTCCACTAAGAATGACTTGTGAGATATATCAAAAAACACGTAATGAGAATCTGAATGAATCCCATTTGTTTCAGAAGTTACATTCAATATTCATTGCTTCTTTTATAGCTATTTGTATGAAGATTGGTTTTAATGAAATACTTTACCAATACACTAGTAGAGGTGTAGTAACTGAGATATATATTAAAAAGTTAGAAAGTACAAGTTTAAGACTGGTAGTCTCAATAATAGAGGCCTCTCTCTGTAAGTCAAGAAAGGATTTTTAGTTCATGATCCGTTTTCTATATCCCTGATGAGTGCCATTATACCCAATGCGGCAGAACTACAGTTACTCAATATATTAGATTTCTATTTCTGCTGCCACAAATTCCCACAAACTTGGCAATATGAGGTAACACAGATTTGTTACCTCACAGTTCTGTTGGTCAGCAGTCCAGTGGGATTGGCTGGTTTGTCTGGTCTGAGTAGACAAACCAGGCAGAACTGCATTCCTCTCTGGAAGCTCTGGGGATAATCTGTTTTCAGGGACAAGCAGGTTGTTGGCAGCTTGAGTTCCATGTACTGGTAGGACCGAGATCCCTGTTTTATTCCTGGCTGTCAGCTGATGATTGGCCTTAGGTCCTAGAAGCTTTTCTCCAGGCTTGCCTAGTCTTGACAGCCCACAGCTAGCAAGAATGAGTCAAATCCTTCTCAAGCCACACCTTTCTTGACCCCTCCATGCAGTTGCAACTCTGCTGATTAGCAAGCAGGTTTACATCCCTCCACAAAGCCCCTTTGCCATGCTGCACAGTCAGAGGTTCTGGGAATTAGGGCATTGACATTTTGGAGGGGACCGTTATTCTTCCCACCATCTAAGTCAAGGGCTACAGATTACATTTTGTCAGAGAATTATTCCAACATGTTTTCATTTCAGGGTCTTTGTCTTCTTTTGTTTTAATGCATCTGTCTATTGTTCTTTCATATACTTATTCAAAAATCCTCATTCAGAAAAACCATTTGGGAGTCACTTGCATTTATCTAAGAATTTCCCAAATGAGTTTCCTTGAATCATCTTAGTTTTAGGTAACCTAGTGGGAAACTGAGACTTTCTCAAGATTGCTAGCAAAATAATAACACATTTGTTCCTAAAGAAAGTGCAGTTTAGATACAGTAGAAGTGTAATCAGAACACACTCAAATGGCTCCTGGGCAACGGCCTGTACCATCATCTCTGTCCAGCCAACACCTTCAGACCTACAACAGGCACCTGTAGAACTTATTTGAAACCATTGGAATATATGCGCTCCTATGTTCTTTGCAGCATTATTTACAACTAGAGGTCTGGTGCACTAATTTGTGCACGGGTGGGGTCCCTCGGCCTGGCTGGCGATTGGGGCTGATCGGGGAGTGGGGAGTGGGGGCTGGCCTGCTGGTGGAGGGACCATGGGAGATTGGCCCCAACAGCAAGCTAACCAATGGCTGATTCCTTAAAGAATTGGGCTCCCTCCTACCTCCTGTCTGGGTCCAGGGTACAGGTGAATCAGATTCAGAGCTGTCAGGACCCCAGCAGCAAGGTCTGGGTCAGTGCATGTCATAGCTACCAGTGGTCATCTGGTCGTTCAGGCTGTAATGGTCAGTCATTCAGGTTGCAACTGTCAGTCGCTTAGGCTTTTATATATATATATATATACATATATATATGTATATATATAAAACCCCCTTAGGGGATGTCCGACTGCCAGTTTAGACTCCATCCCTAAACCAGCAGTCGGACATCCCTCTTGCAATCTGGGACTGCTGGCTCCTAACTACTTGCCTGCCTGCCTGACTGATCCCCTCTAACCACTCTGCCTGCCTGCATGATCGCACCTAACTGCCTCTGCCTAAGCCCCTACTGCTGCAGCTTCGTTGGGAAGGTCATCTGGAAGGTTGTTTGGCTGTCCAGTCTAATTAGCTTACTATGCTTTTATTATTATAGATAGCAAAGATTTGGAAGCAGCCCAAGTGCCCATTAATAGATGACTGAATAAAAAAAGTTGTGGTATATTTACACAATGGAATACTATGTGGATGTAAAAAAAAAAAAAGAAATTTTATCTTTTGTGACAGCCTGGGTGGACCTGGATATAAACCAGTCAGAGAAAGACAAGTACCATATGATTTCACTCATATGTGGAATCTAATGAGCAAAATAAGCTGATGAACAAAATAGAAACAGGCATGGATACATGGAAGAAACTGACAGCTGTCAGGGGGTAGGAGGAGGTGGGGAGGTGAAGGGATTAGCCAAAAAACATGTATGCATAACCCATAGACACCGGCAGCAATGTGGTGATAGTCAGAGGGAAGGGGGGATTAGGTGGAAGGGAGTATAGGGGATGAAATGGGGACATCTGCATAGTGTCAATTATTATTACTTTCCTTCTGTCTGCTTTGAGTCATATTTGCTATTCATGCACTACTTTCTTAGGTTGGAAAGTTAGATCACTGAAGTGAAGTCATTCTTTCTTTTTCTCTTCTTTTTTAAAATTAAATGTATTTGGATGATGTTGGTTAATAGGATCATATAGGTTTCAAGCGTACATTTCTATGATACATGATCTGTATATAGCATTTTGTGCCTATTACCCAAAGTCAAATTATCTTTCGTCACCATATATTTGCTCTCCCCTTACCCTTTACTACACCCTCACCCCCTTCCCTATGCAACCACCATATTGTTGTCTATGCCGATGAGTTTTACTTCATATTCCACATTTGGATAACATCATATGGTTCTTAGCTTTCTCTGACTGACTTATTTTGCTTAGCATAATATTTTCAAGGTTCATTCACGTTCCCACAAATGACAGTATTACATCTTTTCTTATGGCTGAGTAGTATTCCGTTGTATATTTGTACCACATCTTTGTCTAATCCCCTATCAAAGGACACTTTGGTTGTCTCCATATCTTGGCCATTGTTTCTTCTTCATTTATTCCATTTCTAATCCTCTGCACTCCTTACGTAGATGCAAGTTTGTTTGATAGTATATTTCTTCTGCCTGTAAGCCTTCATTTAAAATTAAATTTTTAGATTAGATACAAAGCAATGTAGCTCTTCAGATATTTTTGTTAGTTTCAAAAAGTCTTTATCCTTCCCTGGCCAGTGTGGCTCAGTAGTTGAACATCTACTCATGAACCAAAGGTAATGGTCTAATTCCCAGTCAGGACACATGGCCAGGTTTCAGGCTCAGTCCCCAGTACGGGGGGTGTCAGGAAGCAACTGATTGGTGATTCTCTGTCATCATTGATGGTTCTATCACTCTCTTCCTCTCTCTTAAATTAAAAAAAAAAAATGTTTAAAAAAATCTTTAGCCTTTTTTGAAGGCTTTTTTCATTGGGTATATATTTGGCTTTCTCCCCTTTCTTTTCAATAATTCATATGCTACTTTCTTGCTTGCCTTTCTCTCCTTTGTTCCTATATATATATAATATGTGTTTTTCTTCTGGCTTCAATCAAGATTGTTAAATATGATTTTATTTTTAGCAGTTTGAATATAACAAGATATGCTGTGTGTGTATGTGTATGTGTTTTAACTTCACGTTACCTAAGATTCTTAGGTCTGTGGTTTGTTTTCATTAATTTTAGAAAATCTATGGGTATTGTTTCTTAAATTGTTTCATCTATTTTATTTTATGTTCATGAATTTCAATTATGCATATAGAAAGTTGATTTGTTCTCATAGTTTTTGGTTACTCGCTTGCATTTCATTTTGCTATTTTGTTTCTTTTCCTTTATTCTCTGTTTTTTATTTGTGTTTTACTTTGGGTGATTTTAGCAACTCTTTCCTTAACTATGACACTTCTACCAATGAGCCTATTGAAGGCATTGTTTTCTCCATTTTTTATGTCACTATGTTTTTAATTTCTAGTATTTCCATTTGAAACTTTTGTTATAGTGCCTATCACGCTGATGAAATTATCTAATATTACACATTTTCTATCTTTTCCATTAGACTCTTTAACATATTATCCATTTTAAAAAATGTCCTGCCTTATAAATATATTAGAGGTCTAGTGCACGAAATTCGTGCACTGAGGGGGGGGGGCTGTCCCTCAGCCCAGCCTGTACCCTCCCCAAGTCAGTCGGACATCCCTCTCACAATCTGGGACTGCTGGTTCCTAACCACTCGCCTGCCTGCCTGATTTATGCCTAACTTCTCCTCTGCCAGTCAGATGGCCCCCAACTGCCCTCCCTGCTGGTCCAATGGTCCCCAACTGCCCTCCCCTGCAGCCTGATTGCCCCTAACTCCTTCTGCCTGCCAGCCTGATCACCCCCTAACCACTCCCCTGCCAACCTGATTGACACCTAACTGCTCCCCTGCTGGCCCGATGGCCCCCAACTGCCTCCCCTGCTGGCCTGATGGCCCCCAACTGCCCTCCCCTTCTGGCCATATTGTGACAATGTAGGGTTGGCCATCTTGTGACAATGTGGGGCGGCCATCTTGTGATGACATGAGGGCACGAGGGCCACCTAGACTTTTATTACTATAGATATATCTAAGCCTGGTCTGATGATTACCTTGTCCTTTTATTGTTTTTTTTTTTATGTATGCATAACCCATAGACACAGACAACAGTATGGTGATGGGAGAGGGAAGCGGGGAGGGGCAGAGGGGTAAGTACAGAACTAATGAGGTTATCTATTTATTTTTGTGCAAATTGTATTAGTCTGTGTCTTCTAAGGAATGATTCATTCATCTAAGTTGCTTTAAGGTTTCCTTATTTTTTTTTCAAATGTCTGTCCCTTATAATGTTCTTGCTCTCATTCCCAATATAAGTAAATTGTTTTCTTTCTTTTTTCTTTGTCAGTCTACAGCTTTACTAATTTTATTAACCTTTTCTAACTTTGGAAAACATTTGTGTTCACTGCCTTTCCCT
>NW_006300375.1:699574-717488 GCF_000327345.1 Myotis davidii
AAGAGGGCCCCCTAAACTTTTATTACCTTTAAATATTCTAAGCCTGGTCTGATGATTACCTTGTCCTTTTATTGGTTTTTTTTTTTCTTGTCTTTTTATTTGCCTGATTTATTGAAAACTGACACTTTCTCAAGAACAGTAGCTACTGAAGTAAATATGTTTTTCTCTTAGAGAAACTGCTGTGAGGCCTGTAGTGTGTGGCTTTAAGTGTGTCTAGTAGAGAGATGGGGTGATATGAAGGTTTGTTGGTATATCCACACTTATTCACACATTATACAGGTGTCACACAGGTTTAATTTTTTAAAAAAAATATACTTGTGTTGACTTTAGAGAAAGAGGAAGGAAGAGGAAGAGAGAGAGAAGTATCAGTGTGAGAGAGAAACATTGGTGGGTTTCTTCCCACCTGTATCCTGACTGGGGATCGAACTCACAGTCTGACCAGGAATCTAATTGGAGATCTTTCAGTGTATGGGACCATGCTCAACCAACTGAGCCACACTGGCCAGGGCTCACACAGGTTTTAAATCCCTCCACTGTCACTGGGTTTTTAGTTAGGTGGGCTATCAGAGCATTTGTTGGTGACTGGTTTCCCCCATTGGACTTGGTGCTTTCCTTTGCACTGTGCTGAGGAACAATGTCTCTTGAACTCCTCCCAACTGTATCCCAACGTTATTTATGTGATGCTTGTTATCTAATGGGTGAGATGAAAAGCTATTCTCATGCTCTGATTAAGCCACAGTCTTAGGAGGCTGCCATGTCCCTGGGTCTCCATAGAATGACTTTTATAACCCTTACTTTTCCTTCAACTCCAGAGTTAGGAGTGTATGTGTTCCTGGTCATCCTTAAAGGTAATGTTTTGCTTTTTCCCCTGTTGGCTCCCCCAGTTGGAATGGTTTTCTATCATGCCTTAAGGTGACAGTTTTTATTGTTCTTCCTTTTTTTGAAGATTAAGGCTTTTATTCTGTAGAGGAATTAGATCCGGATAGAGTTTTGGCAATGATGTCTGTAAACCACCCCTGGCCCCCACCATGGCCAAACTAGCACCTCAATAAAAGCTTCCTCAGGATTCTCATTGGTATTTCATATGTGTGTGGTGGCATTTGTGGAGGCAAAAGATGAAAGACAGTGTGAACTCCTTTGAACCTTCCGCCAGAGGCCTCACATTGCTCAACTCAATCTTTAGCAATTAATCAAAAGGTTTAACTGTATCTTTTTGTAGGCTTACTAGAGGCCCAATGCACGAAAGACATGCAAGAGTAGGCCTTCCTTCCCCCAGCTGCTGGCACTGGCTTCCCTCTGGCACCTGGGACCCGGGCTTCCCTTACAGCCCTCGCTTTGTCTGGAAGGTTGTCTGGAAGGATGTCTGGTCTAATTAGCATATTATGCTTTTATTATTATAGATATGACATCTGGTGGGGTTTGTTTGAGATAAGCAAAGGTTCAGATCCTATTTCTTCCTTCCAGTGCCTGTCCCTTCCCAGATTTTTGGTTACTTGGTTGCTCTGTGACTTAAACAAGTTAATCAATTAAATTTTAGGTTGTCTAACTTTCCCTTCTTGTACATACAGGGGTGGGCAAAAGTAGGTTTACAGTTGTGAGTATGCAAAAACACAGTTTATTCTTGTATTATTATCTGTTAATTATTGTATTATTTTCCATACAGTTATCTGGAGTAATACTATTATTCACCTGAAACAGTGTTCTTTCACCCCTCCTTTTGTGATCTTTTTTATTTACTTAAATCCTCCAGGTTATAACTTCCAGTCCTTTTCTTAAAATGAGGGATGCCAGATGACCACTAATATTTTGAATATAGGGCATTCCCAACAAACCACTTCAGGTTGCTTGAGGAGCCTTTCATTCCTATGTCCCTTTTATAGCATGAAAAGAGTCCTGATCTCTTTAATCATTTGTCGTTAATAACCAGTCACTTTTCCCCCCTTTAATGTGAGATAAGTTACATGTGGTGTGGATGTCCATATTTCTATTACATGCACATCGGCACACAAACACATGCATGCACAGTCATTGGAATTAGGATTCCGATTGTGAGCCAAGATAGAACACGTGCTAGGGCCATCTGTCATCTGTAAAATGTAAAATAAGAAAATGCATGCAGTCATATTTACTGAACAAAAAGTGTTCTAGTACTTAATCAGTTGCATAATGTAAACAGCACATTTTGGGAGGATTAAATTGAGTTGCTTTTTATTACCTTAACTAGAATTTCCAAAACGAATTCTATTTTGTGACTTTTTTAGTCACTTCTGTCTGCTGCAGAAAGGACCAAATAGGTTACACTACTCCTGCAAGTATATTAAGACTTTATGTCACTATTAAATCTTTTCTGAAACAGAAAACATATCTAGCAGAAAAATATTTCAGAATGTTTGTTGCTTAGTCAGCCTTCAAATACATAAACTATGTTGAATAGCCTGTTTTATCCCCTAAGTTTATAACTGTTATAACATTTACAGTCCAAATAATAATAATGTAGCATATAAAGGAAGGCAAGAAATAAATTCAGAAACGTCTAAACTTAAAATTTCATGTATTTCTCACTATTTTTATTCATTAATATGTTATAAAATGAACACTTTACCTTTGAAAATATTATGATGAAGGAAATCAAAGACTGGTTTTAAAATTAGAAAATATGAATGCCACACAAATTTGACCATTTCCTTTTTGATTTTAAGTCATATTTTTCTCCAGAGGTATTTTTAATGTGGCTTGATTAGTATTTCTTTAGAAGCTAATGAATAACATTAAAGTATCTGTAAGGAATATTAAAATCTTTGGTGAAAACTTGAAACTGATGCTTGTAAGTATTTGGTTGAATTGGCTAAATTTTTCTTTTCTTCTTTATGTGTTTTAATGCATGTATGGAAAAGACCAACTTTAAATCTCACAACCCATAATTGAACTCATGCTACCATTACTGATCTATAATTTAATAATAAACACAACTTATTAATTATATAACCTTTCTCTCTGTATTAACTATGAAGCAATTTTATTAGGGTAAAGTGACAAATTTCTGTGTGTGATACATATTACATAAGACAGGTTTTCAGCTCATAAAGGGCTTCCAAGTTATAGTGTGCTACTTCCAAGTAATGGTGGTTTTGACAACTTGAAACACAAACACAGAAATCCATAGATTTAGTTTGAATCATGATTCTGGTTAATATGGCAGAGTAGGTAAGCACTGTGCTCACCTCCTCCCACATGAAAATGACAACTGAATTCTAGAAAAACCATCCTTGAGAACCACCTTCAGATGAGCTGAACAGAAGGCATATAGCTAAGGCTGTAAGAAGAAGACAGAACAAGATGGGTAGGAAGGGTGGAGACACTGAACAGGAAGGTTCCAGACCTACAGTGTGGCAATTAAGAATCAGGAAGGATATCTCAACTATGGAGGTCCCCCTTGAGGAGTGAAATATCTATGTCGACACCAGGATCCCGGCCAGGGCCCATTGCCTGGAAGAGGAGTTCTCCTATCATGTTGCTGTGAAATGAAGAAGGGATTGCATTTGACTGAAATTGAATGGGTTTTCTCAAAACCCTGTATTGCTGATAATTATGATTTGCAAATGTCTGGACTTACAAGACATAAGAAAGGCTTTTCTTTTTTCTTCTTTTTCCTTTAGGTTACACAAGAGAAATAATGTAGACACATAATGCACTTTGTTTAATCTTTCACTGTACTTGGTTCATTTGAGGGTTTATATAAATTTAATCAGGAAGTTAATCTAACTGAATGGCTACCTTCATTGCTGCCAATAGCTTCTGGCAAAACTATGCAGACCTTGATGCAAACTTTTATAAAACTACACAGTTTGTTTTCTTTGGAAAGAGCTTTCTTCATTTTCTACTTTCTAAACTATTTGTAATTAATTTAACTTTGAATCTTACATTACTTATGAATAGCCACAAAACAAAATAAAATCAGAGCAAAAGTAAAGGTTTTCAAATGAAAGAAAAATATTTGTAACATAGCAAGATAGTCTCAAACTGGAATAAGTATGGGTTGTTCATCAGACAAGTCCTTAAAGTCCCTCTTTAAACAACACGGGCTATAACCGCACCTATGGGCTCATTTTTCAAAAGGAAAATATCACACTGAGAACTTCTGGAAGGAACTTCATAAGTGGGTTCATCTACCGAACCTAAAAACAGGTCTTGGGAAATGAAATTAGAGAGTGTGCATTTTTAAACTTGACTCCTCACACCAAAAATGCCAAATTGTGGCACCATGATTGGAAAAAGCACAACAACAAAAAAGTTTGGCATCGAAATAAAGCAATTACAAGTACTTGTAACTTTCCAAAGTCTACAGTTTGACCCAATTTTTCTCTCCCTATTCTAGACTTTCTTTCAGAAAACTGCCTGGAAGTTGAGGGAGATTATTAACTAATCCTCACTGTGCAACAAGTACTATCATTACTCAATTTTTTCCCTAGAGAAAAAAAATCATCATTTTTCCTGGATGACTTGTCCATATACAACTTTTTACTCAACGTGTGACCCTCTAACTATAAATTTATCTTAAATATCACTTCTTGTTTGTAAATCACTAGAATGTATTTGAATTCATTTATAAATGTTAGGTTACAAAGGTTAGACTCTCTTTTGCAAGGAAAGGGGGCATTCGAGAGATTTCCAGATGACAAAATCTTCCAAATTTCCATTTAAAAATCATGATGCCAATGTGAAGAATGGTTTGTGACAAAATGAGACTTGAGGGAAAAGATCAATCAGAATGATTGTTGGATGGTCTAAGAGAGATTTGATGTGCATTTGAGCTAAGACAGTGGCAAAGGGAATAGAGAAACAAAAAGTGGTCAAAAACTGAGGTCCCTCCAAAGCTAGTGGGCATCAGATTCAGTTTTTGATCTTGGAATCGGGCCTGAGAAAATGCATTGCAAACAGTCCCCAGGTGGCAGCGATGCTGCTGGTCCAGGACCCCACTTTGAAAATGAAGCCGTTCTACTCACAGTGTGGAGTTTGGGCCAGTAGCACTGGCACCTCCTGAAACTTATTGGAAATGAAGACCTTCAGGTCCTACCATACTCCTACAAGTTCCTCAGGTTCCTGTAAAAATTAAGGTTTGAGATGTGATCCACTGGTCTAAAGAACAGATAGGATCAACAGGGTTTGGAAGAAAAATGAGAGTACAGTGGGGCCTTGACTTACGCGTGTCCTGACTAATGAGTTTTTCGAGATATGAGCTGTCTCTCAGCTGATTTTTTGCTTTGAGTTACGAGCTAAAATTCAGGTTATGAGCCAGCTTCAGATACCCCACCGCTAGTTGGTGCAGCGAACGTCACAGTGAACACCACGACATCAGCCCAGCATCACGTGTCTCACTCGTTCACTTTATGATTTGACATACAAGTAATTTGAGTTATGAGCTCTGTCACAGAACGAATTAAACTCGTAAGTCAAGGCCCCACTGTATTTAGCATGACTAGAGTTACTGCCTGGAGAATTAAGTAGATGGTAGTGATGGTACTTATTAAGCTCCATCTACTCATGGGTGGAGAGGGCAACTGTTACTAATCAACAAGGTTTTCACAAACCCCTAATTCAATTTTGATATCTATCCAGCTTATATAATACAAGCTGATACATAAGGGTAGCACAAGTAATGAGACACCTTCTGAGAATTAAGAATGAGAACCATGCTTTCTCTACGAAGTCCTTACTCTAAAAATCAGAAAAGATTTCAGTCCCTAGCCCTGACTCTGGATTTACATCCAAATATGCTGCTTCCATCAATTCTGGGAGGGGATCAAGTTTTAAGCCAAATAGCTAAGCTATTTTCTTCCTTCTTACAGGTGAGCCAATTTCTTGTTTGTGTTACCAAAAATGGAAAGTAAATGGACTCATTCTTTAAAGGAGAAAATGGCTTATTAAATTAAACAAAGAGGATAAAAACACAATATAAAGGCACGGCTACTCCTCTGGTCTGTAAATGTGTTGCTCTTTAGAACTTTTTCTCTTGGGAAAAGATGCAATTTCCGCCCACTTGTCTGTGTTCGAGAATAGGGCTAGTAAATGATGTCAAGAACCTAGAACTATAGTCAGAAGCATTTTTAAAAGATGGGTGGCCAAACATATGCTCCACTTACTGATGGGATATGACAGGCCCTGAGCAAACAGCCGACATCCAAACCCAGGTCCTATGGTAGGGAGCTGTGAGATCTTTGGGAATTTACTTCATTTCTCTAAATCTAAGGCCCTTCATGTTAATCTTAACACAGGGTTTACATGAGAATTAAATGAGAAAATTGATAAGAAAGCACAGTACTGGAAAGTTAATAATTCTCAGTATTTTAAGATATTTTCTCTCTTATCTTACCCTCCAGCCACAATTATAGATAAAGCAGAAAATCTGGACTGGGTCTGAAGCCAGCCAACTTGTAAGCATTATGGAAAGACAACATTTGTAACCACTAGACTGTATACTGTTTTTCCAGGAGCTCTTATTTCACTGATGTGCTACTCCATTGTGATCAAGAAGTATAAAGTTTAAAGTAGGTTTATTACAAGTGAATCTGCATTCCTCTATGGTGGTGATTATATGACAAAACTCTGAAGTGAGCACAGCCATGCAATGTTATAACACAATTGCTGCTATTTAACAATGAAAGACAACAACTTTGTGGGGCATCAACTGCCATAAGATATCTATCTAGTGATTTTTTACAATATCAAAATTTTGCTCCATTAATGCTCAAGAAAGCACTGTTAGGAAATAAAAAGTTCTCCCCAAACAGTGGCAGAGACAGAAATTGACCCAACAGTTATTTTGATATTCAGTGTATTTAAACAAACTACCAAGTAGTTAGACAGTAATAGATTTTTAATTTTTGAAGATTTTGTTGTTATGAATATTTAAAATCTTTAACTGAAAAATAAAGTATTTTATTTTTTTTACTTTGGTGTTGTTAATCCTCACTCAAGGATATATTTCCATTTATTTTTACAGAGAATGGAAGGGAGGAGAGACAGAGACAGAGAAACATCAACGTGAGAGAGACACATCAATTGGTTGCCTCCTCCACCACAGCCCGGGATTGAGCCTGCACCCGAGGTAAGTGCCCTGGACCAGAATTAAACCTGGGACCCTTCAGTTTGCAGGGCAATGCTCTGTCCACTGAGTCAAATTGGCCAGGGATTATCTGAATGCTTTTAGGGGAAAAATAGAGAAAGGGAGAGCGAGAGATTGAGACCTTCTTAAAGTGCCTCTTTGTTGAAGAGGAAACAACAGAAATGAGAGAAGCAGATAATCAGAATTGCAGAGGCTAGTTACAGACTATGATTTGTGGGTACAGAGATCTCAGCTTTCCTTGTCCACACCCAGAATGCTATCTTCCCCTTGAAGAACTTGAATAAGAGGTTTGAGTTTGCCTGGTTTCCTAATACTAAGGGGCCTCCTATCTCAGCAAGGTTAGGAAAGGTGAAGAAAGTAGAGAGGCAAGATGATGCCAACATAAACATCCACAGAGAGGACATGCTCTCTTTGACCCACACAGGGAGTTAGGTGAAGTAGCTCAGAAAAGTACCATGAAATGATATGGAGGCAAGGAACACAGTGTTCTTCTTTCGCCATTACATTTCTGGAAATAATTTACCTTGACATATTCCCTGAGGTGTGGTTCTCTTACTGTGTCAGAGGGAAATCTAGGTATAGGGAGTATACACTAGGCTATAAATGCCTATTACAGCCAAGAGGTGCAACACTACCTCAGGTTTCTCTTTGCTCCATAAGGTACTTACATTCTCTCCCTCCCAATAAAAATAAATGACCTCTCTAGACTGTTGAGCCAGACTCTGCAATTCTCTCTCGACCCATCACATTAAAACTATTAGGGGGAAAAAAGGGCAGAGAAGTGCACGGACTGAAAATGGGATGAATTCTCTTGTGTGTCTGCATTCTGCTCGGAGCCCGTTCCTATGTTCATGAACCGTATGCCTGTCTTCATGGCTAAGGTTAGAAAGTCCCCTGATCTTGTCACAGGCTTGGGTGTTAGTAAACTCAAACAGAGTATTAGTTCAATACATGTCAGCATATGAAAACTACAACATGGCTTTAACAAAGAATTAACTTTAAAAAAGACAACTTATGAGAAAAAAATAAAAATAAAAAGACATCTATCGACTCTCATTTCTCTTTCAGGGAGATAAAATACTGAAGCAATTTTATCAAGCAAGTTAGAAAATAAAAGCAGAAAGTTTTAGGAGCTTGTCCTTAGAATGCCTATGTAAAAAAATACATCAAAACATTTCAAACCATTTAAGTTGTAGGAGGTTTTCTTATTCTAATTTCTGGACATCACAATTTTTTTCCACACTGTAATAAGAAAGGGGGATATGTATAATTTTAGATAAAACATCTGCGAAGTCCACTCTTGAACCACTAAATACATATATATTTTAAAGGAGTCTTTAATTTCTCAAAATTTTTCATTTTCTTTGTCCCCGTATGGTAAGGGAAAAGCCAAGTGAATTTTTTTCCTCCCCTCTGAAGTGAATTTCCACCAGCCAACCACAAGTTGGAAAGGATTACATGTGTTTGTAGCTCTTTGTAACCACACAGATTTTTTGCTCTTCAAAGAATAAGAGCAAAATGGATGTTTATTGGTTGGTGATGGTGATTCCCCAGGATTTAGTGCATACCGTCATACACTCCATCCCTTTATAGACTGTGAAGGGTTCACATTAGACAGATGAACGTTGTTTAGGCACGTTTATTTTATTGCTTAGGCAAATGTCCTCTATGTATACTTTTTTAAAAGTCGGGACTATTTTTGTCATCGAAATGCAATTTTAATGTGCTCTCTTACTTTTAAAATTCCTTTAAGCACCTTTAGACAAATATTTGGTTTCTATGGATGCTTATCCTCAGTGTTTCCAAGAGTTTTGTTGCCAAAGATGAATGAATCAGAAATTTGCTGAGTAGATTAGCCAAATGGAATGGTGCATTTTGTCCTACTTTTTGCCAGGACCTATTTATTTGCACAATTCCAAAGCATGGCAGCATGCCTCACAACAAAGTGGGTTCCAGAAAGTGCAATACTGCCTGGTAATATGGAAAAAATACTTCAATACCACATTTTCTTTTAAATATGGTTGTATGGAAAGTAGGTTTATAAAACCACCGCAGGACGTGAATGAGTCTGTTGAAGTGATTGGAAAGCCGAAGATGGATCACTGGCAATCAGAAAACTATACAGGGCTTCTGCTTAGATGGAACAGAGGATAAAATTAAGGAATGGGAGAAATGATAAAACTACAGGGAAACTTTAAAGAAAAGTTCACGTTCTGCACCTCTATTGTCAATTACATAATCTGTTTAACATTTAATTAAAAACTGAAAAGGAATATGTACAGGAATTTTAAAGAAGAACTAAAATGATTTAAACATTTATGGATATTAGATATGTGACAAAGAATTAAGAAAATTTAAGGTGGCTTTATTTTATTAGTAAGTGAATTGAGGTGGCCGTTATGGGAAGAAAATATGTAGATATAACGGCTCTCTACTGAGTTTCATGGTTCCAAGAAAGAAAAATATAATTATAGCAGAGAAGAAGGAAATATGAATTAGAGGATAAAAGTAAAGGAAATTTTCTATGTAAAATATCAGTAATGCTGTCTTCTCTTATAAGCTGAGACCTTTGAGATCCTTAATACCAGTTAGTATACCAAAAACATACTGCTAACCATACTTACCACAGGACTTGTTTTTATAAATGTATGGAAGTCAAGGTAGAATATTGTAAAAACAAAACTGATTCACAATGAATCATTTAATTCTTATAAAAATAAAATATATGGATTATAAAAATGACTAATATTTATTGAGCAATTTTTATTGTTAGGCATTAATTTAAGCTTCAAAGCAATTGCATATAATGGGCACAATTATAGCCACAGTTTACAAAAATAACTGAGGCTAGAATTGGTTAAGTAAACTGACCAAGTTACAGATTGAATAACATTAGAACTGATTGCCTGTTCTTGAAACCACTGTGTAATACCACCCCTGTTCAAACTACTTGCTGTACTATGGAGGATTAAGTCATCATTTTTTTAGGAAAATCTCACCTTTTTTTCATAGGTCTTAAAATATCCTATATAATAAAAGGCTAATATGCAAAATGACCAAATGGCAGAACGACTGGTCACTTATGATGTGCACTGACCACCAGGGAGCAGACGCTCAATACAGGAGCTGCCCCCTAGTAGTCAGTGCACTCCCATAGGGGGAGCACTGCTCAGCCTCTCCACCTTTGTGGCAGCACTAAGAATGTCTGACTGCCAGCTTAGATCTCCGCCTTTGTGGCAGCACTAAGAATGTCTGACTGCTGGCTTAGGCCCGTGCCTGCAGGCCTAAATATAAATATCATGAATATAGACCATTTCAAAAGAAAAATTATTGCAAGTATTTTACTTTCAACAACTTGAAAAAAAGTTTTCTTTTTCTTGGCATCATTAATGCAATGAAAAGAATTTGACCATTATTGAAATTCTATAGTACTTTATAATATATGTTTAGTCTGGTCTTTTAATATCTGGTCTGTGATTGTTATTCCTAGAATCACCTCTATGGAAGACAATGTTCTTTCTCAACTTGATATAAAATGACAACAGAACTTTATACTCTTTTCATTAATTACCTCTAAGCAGGTAAAGTGATTGAGAGGTAATAAAAAACTGATTTATAAGTAAAGGAAT
The DNA here is from genome assembly GCF_000327345.1 of Myotis davidii. NCBI lineage: Eukaryota > Metazoa > Chordata > Mammalia > Chiroptera > Vespertilionidae > Myotis > Myotis davidii. Next base: position 710,327 of record NW_006300375.1, read on the forward strand.
GAAGTAAAGAGAAATAAAAAAATTGGTTTTAGGGACAGTTGGGAAAAAAAATCAATAGTCTCTGAGGTAAATTGGTTGTAGAAGTACGAAGGTCAGTGAGAAGCTGATAATGACCTTGACTTCTCCTGCTTACATGTTGGGTGTGAGAAGAGGTGGCATTAATAGATATAGTAGCACATGATCTATTCATATTTTTCATTTAATTTTTATTCCTAAATAGACTACATAATAATCTCATGCTCATTTGCCCTATATGACTTCCCTAGAGTACATGATGCTGTTGAAAATGTCAACTTTCAAAAGCTTCCCCCCCCGCACCCCTGCCGCTCAGTTTTTATTGAATCATTCCCTCCTGAATTTTTTCCTTTTCTCTGATTTGTCTGTTTTTGGTTTTTTCTTCCTTTACCATAATCCATAAGTTTATTTTCCCCCAGAATTCCAGCCATACATATATGTTCCTTCTTAAAATGGCTTTGCAATTCCCTACAAGGTCATGGACTGCCTCTGCTAATTTTTTTAATGTGTTTTTATTGATTTCAGAAGAGGAAGGGAGAGGTAGAGAGAGACAAAAATATCAATGATGAGAGAGAATCATGGATCCTCTGTCTCCTGCACATCCCTTACTGGGGATCTAGCCAGCAACCCTGGCATGTGCCCTGACCAAACATGCACTATGACCATAGGTCAATACTCAAACAATGAGCCACACTGGTCAGGCAAGCCTCTGGCTCATTGATCCAACCTCATCCAATAAAATTTCCCTTTCTGCTGCACAATCCCTGTTCTCTGGAATCCAGTAATTCTGTTTTTGTTTTGTTTTGTTCTATTTTTCAATTATCCAATGTAGTGCTCTCCCTTTTTCTGAGTATTGACATCTAATGTTGCTTCTGTGTCACACACTTCTATTTTTTTTAAAAAAAAATATTTATCTTTATTGTTGAGAGTATTATAAATGTCCCCCATTTTCTCCCCATTGCCCCCCTCCACCCCAGGCCTTCATCACATTATTGTCTGTGTCCATGGATTATGCATATATGCATATACATTTGAAATTATGTACAGTCATACACCACTTAACAGTGGATATACGTACTGAGAAATGCATTCTTAGGAAATTTCATCATTATGTGAATAAAATAGAGTGCCCCTAAATCTAGATAGCCTCCTACACACCGAGGTTATATGGTGTAGCTTATTGCTCCAAGGCTGTATGCCTGTACAGTTTATTGTTGTGCTGGATGCTGTAAGCAATTGTAACACAAAGGTATTTAGTATCTAAACATAACTAAACATGGTAAAGGGACAGTAAACTACCATACACAGAATTTTTATGACTGGCAGCACAGTTTCATTTCCAGCAGCATAATCACAAGTACATGAGTAATGCATGGTACTACGATGTTATGCCAGCTACAGTGTTAGGTGATAGGAATTATAATTGTATATTTTCAGTCCATTATAAACTTATGGGACCACTGTAATATATGCAGCCCATCGTTGACTGAAATGTTATGCAGGGCATCACTGTATTCATATTATATCTTTTTATTCATGCAATAAAATATACAACATATATCATTATCAATCTAAAACTAAATAATACTTTTACCTACTCAAAGACCTTCATTTAACAGCTTTCCAAATTGTTTATGCTTAATATTTTTAATTCAACTTATTTTTTTAATCACCCTACATATTATGGTTATTATTGTCTTTAGTTACTGTTTATATCTACCTATGTAAATATCATCTTTTTTGATTTTTATCACCTCCTGACTCAAGTATATTCTTTGGAACTTCCTTTAATAAACATCTATTGGTCCCAGGCTCTCTCATTTATGTGTTCCCAAAATTTTTGTTTCATCTTTATTTGTGGAAGATATTCTCTTTCATCACACTGAAGATATCAGATCTCTATTCTCTGACCCCCAAATTTCCTGGCAAGAGGTTAAGTTGTAAGCTTAAATGTACTTCTTGTAAAGTAAATATCTCCCTAGCTTCTCTTAAAATTTTCTATTTGTTCTGGTTATCGGAAATTTCACTATGTTGTATCTATGAACAATTATTATACATGCTTAGTATTTACTTACTTTCTTAGATCTGCATTGTCAGTTTATAGTTTCTGATTCTTTGTGGGGATTACTTTGCTTTTATTTCTCTAAAAATCTTATATACATACATGCATTAGTTACTAGTCTAATTTTAGTATCTGAAGTTTCTTTGCATTAACTCCTTATCTTTTATATCGCTGCTTGGTTTTAGTCATGGTAGCTTTTTGTTTGTGTGCATGGTTTTCTTTGCCCATTGATGACCTTTTCAATGGCTTTTAGGGAACTACTAAGGCTTAAAATGAAGGCGCTTCTTTCAAAAAGCATTTTCACTTGCTTTTGCAGAGAGACTGAAGTACTACCAAATGGGAAGAAACTTTAAATAAATCCATGCTTCAAGATTCTTTAACCAACCAATCAAGCAAATTCAAACTTAAATTCATGTGATATCTGGCCAGTGGATCACAATTTTGGGGGGAAGAAACTATAACTTTTTCCCCCCATGCTCAAACCAGGTATACAACTTTCCCTGAAAAGACAGCTATAGTTCACTCTTGTCCTGAAGAGTACAGCCCAAATGCTCCTTGCTTAGGTTATGTATGGGGATCGAGTAGCTTGCTCACTTTGGGGTCAGGGGTTATTTATTTAATTTTAAGCATGTTTAGCTTTATAGGGACACCATAAACTAAATAGAGAAATGAATTCAATTACAATCAAGGTTATCCCAAGGATGTATAACTGGGCTAGATTGGTCAAGAGAGCTGATGTCATATATAAGGGCCATAAAATCCAAGATAGGTTAAAGGGTAAGTTGATATAAGAAAAGTGAGGGATAATAAAATGTGATTAGATCAATAAACTCTAGATTGAATTGGGATACTAAAAATGTCTCCCAATTTTTTTAGAGAAAGCAATATTTGTTGATAACACTAAAGTCTAAATTTTTCACTTGGAAGTTGGTGAGGTACGGTAGAGAACAAGATCATTGCAGAATTAGGAGCAAAAATAAAATGAATATGTAGAATGTAGACTTGTTTTTGCAATGGCAAACTATTAAATTAGATCTGACTCATTGCTAAGAAGTAGTGGAGCTGGGCACTATGAAGGCTGCTTACATTAAACATCCTACTTTCATTCTCCCTTGAGATAAGTGTCTTGTTGCCACAAAAACCCTAACAATTAAGCTCCCTTTATTGAGGCTCAGTGATTGGACATTTAGTTCTCAAATACACTATGTTATTAATTGCTAACAGTATTTGACTGAATGCCTGAATTTAATTTTTGACACTTTGATAACAGAATTGGTAATAGGATATATGTTGTAATAAATGATCTACTGAGTAAATGGATTCATGTTATATAGTCTGACCCTATGTGTAATACAACAAATGTATATTATTAACAATGCAAACATAAGAAAATACTTTATTTTTTTTCCCAAAAAGTTATCCAGTCTTTGGTTTTAATACTTTCTCTAGCTCTACCCTTTATCATTTTTTTAAAGTTAGCTCATTTTAAAAATAAAGTTTTACCCATTTACTCTGCTATAGTTTCTACCATTAGTATTATTAATTTTTTTGATAATTAACAATTTCACAACCTGTTCACTAGGAGCTAAGAAATGTAGATTGTTCACTAAGCTTTATTTTAAATATAGTACATGGTATTAGTATACATAAACCTTTAACATTGACTTGTATTATAAACTAAAATTCCTTCCCACTTCTTAATATTTTAATGTTTCTTCACTATTTTTTTTATTTTGGTAGATTATTGAAAATTATAAATACATGTATTTTATCTTATTTTTATTGTCCCTATGGTTTTCTTTATTAAATATATTGGTTAATTAGATTATATAGGTTTTAAGTGTACATTTCTATGATACATGATCTGTATATTGCATTGCGTGCCAATTTTAAATAGATATATCAAGGTAATTATAATTTTTAACTAAAATGTATTGCATCTCTTTGAAATAATCATATCTGTTCTATTTCAGAACATTTCAAGGTCTAAAAAAACTTCCTTTATAAGATTATGGGGACTTGAGAGTTTTCCTTGAATATGTATAGACAGAGCACAAATACACAAATAGTTAACTCATATAAGAGTAAGAATCCTAGAATTTGATATCAAACTCATCTCTGAAGAAAAAGGACATATGAACCATGACAAATCTCTTAAGCTTTCCAAATGTCCCTTTTCTCATTTATAAAACAGAGATATATTGTCTCCCTCAAAGGTTAATATACAAAATATGACCAGTGCTTGTGTCAGAATTGTGTAAACTAAAAACAGTTATGGACATGACATGTGTTTTTTATATGTTGTCAGCCATTTCCAACTCTGACCACTCAATGGGCTTTATGAAAGCAGTGTTACAATGACACCGAGAATGATTCTCAAGTGAGTGCAGCACTCATGGGTATGAGATATTAGAGTTGACCATGTACCACATGCTCCACTGTTTGAGAGACATGAGAGGTGAACATCTGAGCTCTGCTAATATCCATTGCAGGACTAAGAATAGAATTATTGAAGATTTAAAATCTTGTGAGAGTTTAATGACAAATCTTAAATCATTTTTCATCCTCAACAGCAACTCCTGTAGTAAAGAGTATTCAAATATTTTCATTGCTTAAAATGAATAGGTACCATGCTGCCACTAAAAGGAATGTTTCTATGGTGACAAAATGTTATATTTACACTTATTTATATAAAATAATGGCCTTTTTAATAACCATTTTTCTGTCATGCATTTTTCTTTTCAACATTTCATTTAGATACAACATGGATATCTAAGGTTGGGTTGTACTAAAACTCCCCAAGGAAGAAGTTGATAGATCCAGTATGCCGTTTCTTCCTTGGCCAACACATTCTGACTTTTCTTTTTAAGCAATTTTACATGGATTATAGGGTAGATGACATGTGGAGGCTGCTTCATATCACTGTTAAGTTTCTTTCTTTTGAAATTTCAATGTCTTTCATTTTTTTTATGAGTGGCTTAAAAAATGGCATGCCTGAACATATGTAGAAAGAGTTGATTTTATGGCTATAGATTATTTTAAATCTAATTGGCATTAGTCCCATTTCACTAGAAAGTCATCCCACTAAAATATTTAAATAACTATATAAACTCTAAGGAAATAAAAAAGACTGTCCAGGTTTTATTTCATTGGTTGCTGTACTTCCTACAAAAGGTATATTCAAACAACGTACCTCAATATACCAGTAACTTTGAGACCTTTCCTTTCTATAGTACTTAATGGTCTGGAGAGCTCAACCTCACTCTACTCTTAATCCCAATGCTAAACTGCGGAGAAGATCAATTAATACCATGGACATGGAAGCAAAAATTATAGTTTCTTGTATTAAGATTATTTGCTAAAAGTTTACTTATATATTTGAATTAGATATATGCAAAACAATTAAAATTTATGATTTGTACTCTCGAACGTCTACATTTATTTTCCTTTATCCATGAAGTTGTCTAATGTGTATCTGAAAAAAAAAAGTTTTCTTTCAATTATCAATTTAGGGGATATTTGAAAATGAGTTATTACTGAGAGGTTCTGTATGTATTTATTACCTAGGGTTCAGGGAAAATAATATCAAATCTACAATGTGTAGGAGTGTGCCAGCAGGAAAAATTATCTCACCTAAAAGTTCAAAAATAACTTGTAAGCAATAGCAATGGAATTTTAGCTCATTTGATGGAGAACATAATTTCCTCCAGGGATATGTGTATATAAAAAGTAGATGTGTATTTAAGACCAAAATGAATATAATTTTACTGAGAAATTCTAGGTATATTTTATTATATCTTCACTTTGTATAGTTCAGTGGTTGGCAAACTATGGCTCATGAGACACATGAGGCTCTTTGGCCTCTTGAGTATGGCTCTTCCATTAAATACTGACTTCTGCGCATGGGCCAGAAAGTTTCAATCTCACTGTATGTGCATGCCCGCACGTGGTATTTTGTGCAAGAGCCACACTCAAGGGGCCAAAGAGCCGCATGTGGCTTGCGAGCCGCAGTTTGCTGACCACTGGTATAGTTAACTAGTTAGGCCACTTAAAAGAAAACTGTGATAAATGTGAGAATTTGCTGTTTCCCCCCCTCCCCAAATTTTGCTTTCTAGCTTTCACAGTGCCATGTAATGAATAATTCAGTTTACTAATGGTGATTTTTAAATTATTAGATACTAGAGGCCCGGTGCATGAATTAGTGCACTAGTGGGGTCCGGCCAACCCACCCCAATCAGGGCCGATTGGGCTGGGGGGAGGGGCAGCCAGGGGGAGGGGCAGTGGGCGATTGGCAGGCAGGCCTGGCCCTGTCCCCCAGTCAAACTCCCTGTTGAACTCCTGGTTGAACTCCCAGTCAAGGGAGCAATTTTCATATTAGACTTTTATTATATACAATTGTTGTTTATAGTGGAAATTCTTTGTGATATCCACATTTTCCCTTTATTCATCTACTTTTATGCAAACACCACACTTTTATAATTTTTATTATGTTGTAATGTTTAGTAGCAAAAGCCACACTAATTATTGTTCTTTTAAAAAAATATTTTAGCTATCCTTTCAAATAAAATTTTCAAAAAATACAAATGCCTCATTTTTCAAATAACTATATATTTAGTAGTAAAATTTTATAATTTTATTCATATTAAAATAATACATATCTGATTATCACTGCTAATTTATAGTTTTCCTACCCTTGTAAGATGACTTGTTTTATTATTTTGGATATAAAATTTGTATTTCTTTTATTTAAAACTAATCATTACTGTGAATATAAATCTATCAGCCATTGATTAGTATATATTTAAATTATATATAGCTATATTTTCTTATTTATTTATTTTAAAATTATTTATTGTTTAAAGTATTACATATAGTATTACATATGTCTCTTTTTCCCCCCATTGACCTCTCCCCAGCCACCCCAAAATGAGTGAATTAAAAATTGTGGTACATCTACACAATGAAATACTATGCTGCTGTAAAAAAGAACTTACCATGCCTGTTTGCAACAGCATAGATAGAACTGCAGAGCATTATGCTAAGCGAAATAAGCCAGTCAGAGAAAGTTAAATATCACACAGTCTC